>NC_061864.1:33267147-33587427 GCF_907164915.1 Impatiens glandulifera | reverse complement strand
AAAAAAAATGTACGGGACCAAATAAAGACCTTGAGGATGGAATATTGTTGGCGTGTCATTGGCTCGGAGCTCAACAGAGCCAGGAGCAAGGTCTACAATTCCTACAGTAAATGGATTAGTCAATGAATTTGGAAATGTATACAGATTGTGTAATTAAAGTTTACAAATAATTTTAGTTGATATTTGTACAATAATGAAGATGCATACAGATTGGTTAATTAAACGATTCATATAATTTTAATTCACATTTGTACAATACTGAAGATGTTGTGTAATTTAAATTTTCAAAAAATTTTACTTCACATTTTTACAATAATGAAGATGTATATATACAGATTGTTTTTAATGAAATTTGATTTTCAAATACTTGTTCATTTATGTATTAAATAAATAAATAAATTAATTGAAAGAAACATGAAGCGTACAAATATTCGTTTCAAATACTTTTTGTTTATTTAATAAATTATGATAAAATTTATATGTGATGAGTCGAATTGGAGCGAATAATTTTTCGCAACAATTACTAGTTTATAGTTTGACAATATTATATGAAAACTTTGAATTTAGAGTAATCGAATTCGAGCGAAGAATTCTTCGCTTGATGTTATTTTAAACCTTATTTTGATGTAAAACCCCCACCACACCCATGAGAAGCCCGGTTACTTGACATGTAATTACATTAACATTACCATGTAAATACCAAATGATACAAAAATATCAATTTATTGAAAGAAACATGAAGAGAATAAATATTCGCCTCCAATACTTGTTTTTATTGTAGCGAATATTTATTCGCTTAAATTTTATGGTTTTAAGTTTTAAATTTTCAATTAAAAGGAGAATTAATAGGAGTCGGCTGGGGGCGAATAATTATTCGCTTCATTTACATGTTTTTTATTTTTAGAAGGAAATTAGAGTTGTCATTCATTTGGTATTACATAAAACAGCGCATGCATACATTCAACCTTGTTCATTGTTTCAAATAAAATATACATACATACAAATACATATCAGATTTCACATGAAACTGGAATTAGATAGTTGAGATGACAAAAGAACAGTGAACGGAGTATTGGCTTACATGCTGAAACTTTCGTCCCATTGTTGAGGAGTTGAGAACTGAGGAGTTGTCGTTGGCATTGCATTTGATGGCTGGAACAGTATATTAATTTAAAAGTATGTTAATAAATGAAAAATAATAACCCAATTTTTAGTAAAGAAGTTAAGTCAGCAAATTCATACCGGATTCTGTGATTCGCTTGTTATTCTTGTTGATTTTCTTTTTCTTGAGTTCTTCTCTAGTCCACCTTTCCTTCTCTTACCAGACTTTGTTGGCTTCTTAGTTTTGATTCTTTTCGCTTGAACATGGGCACCCTCGGCAGAACATGATACACCGGTTGGTGGAGTTTGCATATTTATACTCTCTTGTAATTTTTTATCCACAAACTTACACTAGCTAAGCATAATTTCTTTCACATGCCTATACGTGTCATCTCTTTCGGCTGCCTTTGTAAATAAATGCATGGACAAGCCACACAAATCTCTGTATCTTATGTTATGAAGCTCACTCGGATCAACATTACTATTGTCCACGATTGGATCAGATCCAAATAATCCATCTTTTGTTGTTCTTGTCCACCTCTTCAATATCAACGCAGGAGGAATCTTCAACACGTCAATTGTAGTGAAAATCTTCAGGATGTGAGCACACAAAATCCCGCCAAATTCAAATTTACAACAGCTACACTCGATATTCTTATCATCATTCTTATGAACTGTAACTGTATGAGAGCATCTCCTAGTGTGGGGGGTTACCTTATATTTTCTGTGTGTGTCGACATCCTCTAACATTTCTACACCACAATCATGCGACATAAACTATTGTTGTTCAAAACACATAAATACCTCGGGTGTGTAAACTTTGCAGGCATCCTTTAAGATCAAAACTGGATAGTTCAGACTTGGTTGGCTGGTAATTGATTTGAAATCAGCCTTCAACACATCATATCTTCTTTCATCGATTAGTCTTTCAAAGTGTTTGAAAAATTCTAAAAACTTGTGTTTGTAGGAGCAGTACCTTTTCAACAAACTGTTCATACTCTCACTTCTCTGTGTGGTCGTCATATCAGCACAAAACATTTGTCGTCCATAGACTAATGCCAACTTTCGCCTAATGCAAAACATACGTTTCAACCAGTCGTTGTTTTCAAGCCCGTAGTTTGTCAACATTTGATTCCAAACTTCAACAAACTCTACCTCTTCTTCAAAATCATATATACATGAAGAAAAATCCTTCGAAAATTCTTTGAAATTATGGAACACGGGGCTTAGATGTATGCCTACATTTTGAAATATGTGCCAAATACATAGACGATGATTTGTTTTGGGCCATGTAGACGCCAAGGCCTTAGCCATGGCCGCGTTTTGATCTGTAAGAATGGTTTTTGGTTTTTTCCCACGCATAGCTTTGGTGAAAGTATCAAACAACCATTCAAAAGTCATTGTAGTTTCATCGTATAATAGAGCTGCACCAAAAATAATTGATTGTTTGTGATGATTCACACCTACAAAAAGCGCAACTGGACGACCTTCCTTATTCTTCTTGTAGGTCGTGTCAAAACTAACAACATCTTCGAAGTATGAATAATCAGACTGCATGTTGGAATCACACACAAAAATATTCGTTATCAAATCGTCCGCATCAAGTTGAAAAGCATTATAAAAACCTGGATCATTTGATTGTTTTTTCTGCAAATACTCTAATACGCCCCTGTCTCCCCAAAATTACAGTCTCTGGTTCTTTTCGTGCGCAAGTAATTTTTGTAATCCTCGGGAAGAAAACCAAGATTCTCCCTTCCACCGATTTGTTTAGACATTAGAGCATGTGACGCCTTAGGAGGAATTCTCACGTTGTGGCAATCTCGATATGTAAGCCTGCAACTGCAAAAATATTCATATGTCATCTATACAGGTGAGTCTTCTTTGGACTTGCAAGAGGATGACAATGCTCACTAATAAAATTTACCACTTGGAACTTTCCATTCTCTGCCCTCTTTATCCTCAATTTCGCTTCACAACCGAACCTCGTCAAAGAACGGCTACGTCTCACATAGACATCACGTTTGTCTTTTACACGTTCACCCTGTGCACTACAACAAAAAACTCTATCCAGTATTTTACCATCGTTGTCAACATGCTTTGAACTGCGCCTTATACCAAATCCTATTAGTTTAGCGTATGCTAAATAGAATACGTAGCCTTCTTCTTCACTCTCAAATTCCCTACCTAAATGTGGAATTAAGTTGGCTTCGATGTCCTTCAAAGGTTGGCCGTTTTCATCGAAATTTAATTGACGACGACAACTAGCAGATTCGCTGTTAAATTTTAGAACACGTAGAAAATAATTCTAAGCAAAACTTGTAGATGATTGTAAACTGAAGGAAATCTAAGCGAAGAGCGCATCTCTTCACTAATATTCACATTTATACATTAAACGAAGAGAGTTTCGCTTTACAAGCAATTATCTAAAATCCTATAAGTGAAGAGATCTTCGCTTAAAAAATTAGAAAAGTTAAACAATATACCTTAAATCATTAATATCATTCTCGTCCATGTCTATTCCTTCCTGATAATCAACAAGAACAGAACATTTCATGTCGAGTATTCAAAAAACATAAAAAAAACGGTGTTCAGAAAAGTAGAGAAGGAAGATGACATTCAAAAACGTACCATTTTAATTTAAGAAGATGGATTGATATTAGAATGAACTCTCCAGCGAAGGAAAGGTCGATGGTAGACAATGGAGTATCACTCCGGCGAAGAAGTGGTCGACTGCTTCTCAGACAGGTGAGAGAGAAAATAGTACAATTCTAGCAGCATGGCTGCATGGCAGCACTTAATGAAAAGGTGGTGTTAGGTGGCGGTGAGGTGACTTGATAAAAAAAATATTTCATTTTCATAATTAAATGAATAACATTATAAATTTAATTTTATCACTAATGTGTGGCGCTTATTACAAATTTACACTTTAAGTTATAAATTAATACAAATTTATACTTTAAGTTATAATGTATTATTTCATGTTTCAAGATTTTGTTTAATATAATGTTGTTGTTTAAAAAAAATACAATTCTAAGAACAAAAAAGAGAAATCTGAAATCAAAAATAACATTAAAAAATTCAAAAATGCTAAATATTCAAATATTCAGTAACAAATTCAACAAACACATGTCTATGTAAACAAAGGCTGCAAATCACAAGCAGCAATGGATTCAAGCAAGCTTGTGTGAGGAACACCAAATACATCCAAATATGTCGTCAAAGGATTCACTGCCTCAAACACCCAAACAAGTTCATTAACATCGTGCCGAGACTTGTCGTATACAACTATAGTTTTGTCGTCCTCGGGCTCAACAAATGGATTCTCCATTTCTTTAGTAGTACCTCCTCCAGCAATTACAAACCCCATCAGATCCTGTTTGTAAGCCGGGATGAATTCCCCTGCAAATATAAAGGTGTAACTGTCGAACAGTTTCGGCAGCTGAAATAAAATACAAAACATTTTTAGTTATCATGGAGAATTGAATATCATATGGAGGAGGAGTAGGAATCAGACAAAACTTACATTGTTCAAATACCGCATTCTGCCAGCTCTTGGACCGCCCACAGTCCCATGATTATCTCGCTGCACCTCGTACGGTTCCTCGTCGACGTAACATTTAGATCTGATTGATGATTTTATCCCTGTACAAAACCAATTGGTATTTTTAGTTTCATATATGTGAAAATAAATATTGAGTTAACAGTTAAGAGTTAAGAATAAGAGAGTCTCACAATCAATGGTAAGGACCCAACTCCCGTTCAATATTGCCTTCAATACTTTGATAGTGCGACCGCATCCACCATTAGCATCGGTGGATGCTATGACGTGGGTCACATCGTCTCGCCACCTCATTGTCACCGTGGCACCACATGTGTTAGCATATTGTTGCATCAAGTGCTGTTTAAGAACAATCATAAATATTTCAGATAAACATGATGAAAACTTAAACAATATGGAAAAAAAATGGATATATGTCAAGAATAGTACTATATCTTCATTTGTTAATTGATTTGGGCATAAAATCCAGTCTTTTCCAAAGTTTTGGACGGATGCATTTGCAGTTGCCTGCAAATGCATGAAAAAAACAGTCTTTCTTATTATTTACTAGGGTTTCATGGAAATAATATTCTAAACCCTAACACTATGTAAGTTTTCCTAAATAAGATGGATTTTCATTCAACGTCAAAATTTGAGAGTAGGGTTTCCTAAAGATTAACGAGACTACGACATCCCATAACATAATCTAGGGTTTAGTGGTTTCATAATCTCAAATATGAAAAGTTTACTATTTAGGAGCACGTACCATTGTGGAGACGTGAAGATGTTGTTTCTGGTCTGGTCGACGGGGAGCCGGTTGCGAATCGCCTTGAAAGGAGGCAGGAAGAGAGAGAGATATGAATCGGGCGGAAATGATTATAAAATAATCATATTAGGGTGTATATATATTCATGGAACCTGGGCGAACAAGTCTTCTCTCGAAAAGCGACTATTCATTCCATTTCACATGACACCTGGACCAGGGCGAATAAGTGTTCTCTCGAAAAGCGACTATTCAATCCATTTTACATGCAACATGGTCTAGGCGAACAAATATTCTCTCACAAAGCGTCTATTCATTCCATTGAATTTGGGCGAAGGGGTATTCTCTATGAAAATTAATTAATGGAAGACAATAAGTCTTCGCTTTCAAGTCTCCTCGTAAAAATATTAAATAAAAAATAAAAAATAAATTTCAAGTAATTTGAGCGAATATTTGTTCGCTGAATGTCATTTTTAATAAATTTAATTAATATTTAATAAACGGAAATATAAAATCCATGTAATTTTGGTATTTACATACACGGGTAAGTGTATTTACATGAGAGGTAATCGGTCTTCTCATGGGAGAGAAGGGGGTTTTACATGAACGTAAGGTTAAAAATAATTGAAACGAAGATTTATTCGCTTGAAAAGTATCCTCGTAAATTTAATATTGATTTTTTTTAAATAATAAATTATGTAATTTAAGCGCATATTTCATCGATACAAATCAACTCCTGTTAAATAAAAATTTAAAAAAAAAAAATAAAACTAAAATGAGGTAATCGAAGCGAATATTTATTCGCTTCATATTATTTGAAATAAATTTAATTGATATTTAATAATGCCAATCGTTTGCTCGTAACATTTAATAAATAAAAAAAAGGGGTGAAGTAATTGAAGCGAAGATTTGTTCGGTTGCTGCATGTGATTTTTAATAAAATTAAATTAATATTTAATAAACGGAAATATAAAATCCATGTTAATTTTGGTCTTCATATACACGGGTAAGTGTATTTACATGACAGGCAAGCGGTCTTCTCATGGGAGGGAATGGGGTTTTACATGAACGTCAGGTAAAAATTAATTGAAACGAAGAAATCTTCGCTTTTAATCGTCTCCTCGTAAAAAAAATTAATAAAAATAAAAATAAGAGTGAAGTAATTGAAGCGAATATTTGTTCGTTTCCTACATGTCATCTTTAATTTATTGAATTAATATTTAATAAACAGAAATATGAAATCCATGTTAATTTTGGTCTTTACATACACGGGTAAGTGTATTTCCATTACAAGCAAGCTGTTGTAGAAATCGAATAATAGCACCTGTTTAGTAATTCAGAAATAAACAAGCTACAACAAGGCCTAACAATTCTTTTTCCCTTTTGTGTAATCAAATAGGCAGCCAAAAAAATTGAGCATCAAACAATCAAACAATCAAAGAAACAGAGAGCAGGACACCAAGATTTTACGTGGAAAACCCAAATTAGGTAAAAACCACGGGACACTTCGGCCACTTAAATCATCCACTATATCAAATGGGTATACAATGTAGTTCAATACAAGCCTAGAGGTAATCTAATAAAAGTTATCAATTGACCTCATCCTAACTTGTCATTCACATACATTATCATCATCACTAAAGATGGCTAACCAAATGGAGAAGAGATAAAGGAAATCAGAAGAAGAACCTGCTACTTCAATGGAGGAAGAACTACTTCAATGGAGGAAGAACTGCTGGAAGAGAGAGAGAGAGAAAAACAACCCAAAAACTGCTGTGTTTTTTTTCCTTAATTAAATATGCCCTAATGGGCTTTATTAATTTGTTAGGCCCAGCTGCCAAATGAGCTGACCCAACAAATCTCCCCCGTCAGCGCAACTTCGCGGGCTCCAATAAACCCGCTCTCTCCCGACAATCTTCAAACTTGTCATTAGGCAAGGATTTCGTAAATATATCGGCACCATTCTCACTTGTATGAATCTTCTCCAAGTTCAGCTTTTTTGCCTCAAGCACATCACGTATCCAATGATATCTCACGTCGATGTGTTTGGATCTCGAATGAAAAGCTGAATTCTTTGAGAGATGAATGGCACTTTGACTGTCGTAAAACAAAGTAAACTTCTCTTGCTTTTGGCCCAACTCTTGTAGGAACTTCTTCATCCATAATACCTCTTTACATGCCTTAGTAGCTGCAATATACTCAGCTTCTGTAGTAGACAAAGCAACACACTTTTGTAACCTTGACTGCCACGAAACAGCACCGCCTGCAAAGGTAACCAAAAAACCTGATACAGATTTTCTTGAATCAACATCACCTGCCATATCTGAATTTGTAAAACCTTCCAAAATAGGAGTATCACTTCCGAAGCATAAACGTGCTTTCGAAGAGCCTCGAAGATATCTGAGAATCCACTTAACAGCCAGCCAATGTTCTTCTCCCGGGTTGGAGAGATACCGACTAACAACACCAACTGTGTGTGCTATGTCCGGTCTTGTACATACCATGGCATACATAAGACTACCAACTGCAGAGGCATAAGGTACATTCTTCATTTCATCTTTATCTTTCTCACTTGTAGGACATTGTTTAGAACTTAACTTGAAAGGACCTGCAAGTGGAACTGAAACCGGTTTTGCATTTTCCATTGCAAACCTCTCAAGTACCTTCTCAATGTACTTCTCATGTGATAGCCAAATTGTTCTGTTCTTTCTGTCTCTTGTGATTTCCATGCCTAGGATCTGTTTCACTGAACCCAAATCCTTCATCGCAAAAGACTTGTTCAACTCCCTTTTGAGCTTCTCAATTTTCGCAATATCTTGCCCAATAATCAGCATATCATCAACATAGAGCAGAAGAATAACATAATCATCAACACTGTATCTCTTGATGAAAACACAATGATCAGAACTAGTCTTACTGTACCCATTTACTTCCATGAAGGAGTCAAATTTCCTGTACCATTGTCTAGGCGCTTGTTTGAGCCCATACAAGCTTTTCCTCAACCTGTAGACAATATCTTCTTTACCTTTAACTTTGAAACCCTCAGGTTGTTCCATATAGATCTCTTCCTCCAAGTCACCATGGAGAAATGCAGTCTTCACATCCAGTTGTTCAATTTCCAAATCTTGACTAGCAGCCAATGCTAACACAACTCTGATGGATGACCTCTTCACAACCGGTGAGAAGATCTCTTCAAAATCAATCCCCTTTTTCTGTCCAAAGCCCTTCACAACTAGTCTAGCTTTATATCGAGGTTGTGAGCTATTCTCTTGGTGCTTCAACTTGAATACCCACTTGTTCTTCAAAGTCTTCTTTCCTTTTGGAAGTTTCACCAAGTCATAAATTTCGTTCTCTTGCAAGGAATTTATCTCTTCTTGCATTGCCACCGACCACTTGTTCTTGTTTTCATGAGACAATGCTTCTTGATAGGTTTCTGGTTCTCTCCCGTCAGTCAACATCACATACTCATTGGGAGGATACCTACTAGAAGGTTGTCTCTGCCTACTAGATCTTCTAATATGCTGATCATCAGGTGGCTCTAGAGAACTATCATCATCTTGTTCAGCTTCCTCTGTTGGCTCAGCATCAACTAGAGGAGTCTCATCAACTTCAACTTGGGCATTTTCCACATCATTGGGCTGTGATTGTGGTGTACGAATCCTACCATTGTCAAGCAATTCATTCTTCGTAGACTTCGGCTTTTCCTTTTTCTCAAAGTCTTCAATGGTCTGATCTTCAAAGAATACCACATCTCTGCTTCTAATGAGTTTCTTGTTAACCGGATCCCAACATCGGTACCCAAATTCTCCGTGACCATACCCAATAAAGATACACTGTCTCGTCTTGCTATCAAGCTTAGCTCTCTCATCTCGAGGAACATGAACAAACACTTTACAGCCAAAAACTCTCAAGTGATCATAAGAGACGTCTTTACCTCTCCAAACTCTTTCTGGAACGTCGCCATCTAAAGGAGTTGAGGGTGAAAGGTTTATCAGATCAACCGTTGTCTTCATTGCTTCTCCCCAAAAGGATTTTGGCAACTTAGCATGAGACAACATACACAAAATTCTCTCATTGATAGACCTGTTCATCCTCTCTGCAACTCCATTCTGTTGAGGTGTTTTTGGCACAGTCTTCAAAAGCTTGATCCCATGACTTTTACAGTATTCCACAAATGGCCTCTGTATTCACCACCATTATCCGAACGAACACATTTCAACTTCTTCCCAGTTTCTCTCTCCACTTCAGAATGAAACAACTTGAAGTAATCCAATGCTTGATCCTTAGTCTTCAAGCAATAGGCCCACACCTTTCTTGAGCAATCATCGATAAAAGTGATGTAATAATGAGCACCACCTAAAGTCAAGGAATCCATAGAACATATGTCTGTGTGAACCATATCTAGGATATTGGGCTTCCTAGATTGAGAGAAACTTTTGAAGGAAACTCTATGTTGCTTACCAACTAAGCAATCTGTGCATGTCTTCAAATCTGTGGACTTTAAGCCCTGGAGATCGATTGTCTTGGAGAGAACTGGCATGCCATTCTGACTTAAGTGACCAAGTCTCTTATGCCAAAACTGTGCTGAACAATCATTAACTGCATTTGCTTCTCCCCCATAAGACTTAGTCTCTGTCACATAAAGAGAACCGACCTTCTTTCCTTTAGCTATCACCAAAGACCCCTTAGTGAGTTTCCATTTTCCTTCACCAAAGTAACTATGATAGCCCTCATCATCAAGAATACCAGTAGAGATCAAATTCATCCGAATATCAGGAACATGTCGAACATTCTTCAAAAGTAGCTTGCACGAAGTGTTAGTATCTAAACAGACATCTCCTTTTCCAACAATCTTACACGTAACATGGTATCCCAATGTCACTGAACCAAACTGTCCACTAGTGTAAGAAGAAAATATATCACAACGATTGGTGACATGATAAGAAGCACCTGAGTCTACCACCCATTGTGTATCTTGAGAAACAAGGTTGATACTATCATTGTCGTAAACAATATCGATGTCGTTACCACCCACATCTGCAACCTTACTACTTTCATCTTGTTTATTCTCCTTTTGTTCCCGCTTCAAAGATCTGCACTGATACTTCTTGTGTCCTGGCTTGCCACAATGATAACATGTAATCTCTTTTCTCGAGCTGGATGTTCCCCGTGACCTGTCTGAACTACCACTGCGATTCTTTGGAGTTTTACTTTTACTTCTACCCCTTTTCTCAGTCACGAATACCTGACTTGGAGTCGAGAAGCCCTGTTCTTTTCTTCTAGCCTCTTCATTCAGCACGCTCTCTTTTATCATTTTCAAAGTGAGCTTACCTTGTGGAACAGAATTGGTAATTGAAACCACAAGTGTTTCCCAATTATCAGGTAGGGAGTTAATCAAACACATAGCATGAAGCTCATCATCAAATTTCATTCCTATCGCAGCCAACTCATTTAGAATCCCCTGAAAAGAATTTAGATGCTCAGACATAGAAGACCCATCTTGATATTTTAATGAGAAAAGCTTCCTAAATAGAAATGCTCTGTTTTGAGTGTTGTTCTTTTCATACAGTTCACTCAAAATAGTCCACACTTTATGAGCATTAACCTCAGTAGCCACATGTTGATACACACTGTTGTCAACCCATTGCCTGATTTTACCAACTGCCTTTCTGTTCAGCTTCTTCCAATCTCCATCTGTCATAGCCTCTGGTTTGCCTTTATCACCCAAAATAGTGTCTTCATAATCATAATTACACAATAAGTCCTCCATCCGTGACTTCCAGATTGTGTAATTGGTAGCTGTGAGTTTGATCATCGTTCCATTACTGCTCAACGATTCTTCCATTTGAATTATACAAGAATCACCACTAAACGAACTCAGCTCTGATACCACTTGTTGTAGAAATCGAATAATAGCACTTGTTTAGCAATTCAGAAATAAACAAGCTACAACAAGGCCTAACAATTCTTTTTCCCTTTTGTGTAATCAAATAGGCAGCCAAAACAATTGAGCATCAAACAATCAAACAATCAAAGAAACAGAGAGTAGGACACCAAGATTTTACGTGGAAAACCCAAATTAGGTAAAAATCACGGGACACTTCGGCCACTTAAATCATCCACTATATCAAATGGGTATACAATGTAGTTCAATACAAGCCTAGAGGTAATCTAACAAAAGTTATCAATTGACCTCATCCTAACTTGTCATTCACATACATTATCATCATCACTAAAGATGGCTAACCAAATGGAGAAGAGATAAAGGAAATCAGAAGAAGAACCTACTGCTTCAATGGAGGAAGAACTGCTGGAAGAGAGAGAGAGAGAAAAACAACCCAAAAACTGCTGTGTTTTTTTTCCCTTAATTAAATATGCCCTAATGGGCTTTATTAATTTGTTAGGCCCAGCTGCCAAATGAGCTGACCCAACACAAGCGGTCTTCTCATGGGTGGGTTGGGGGGTTTACATGAGGGTCACGGCTCCTGGGCGTGGAAATCTTCGCTCCCATCGCTTCTCACCCTTCCCTCTGATATGGTGCCCGGAGCGAAGATATCTTATCCAGATCATATGAATATTATATTATTTCATGACGTTAACAGGCCCTTCCGTTAACGGCGTCTGGTGTGAACCCGGAATGAAACCCAGATTCCGGATTCTCCCTCCCTCTGTCTCCTACCCAGATTGATTTATTAATATAATAATAATGCTGGAATTTGATTGGTCCGCAACAGGGAACACGGGAATCAGTAACAGAAGATCCGTTCTGCTTGACAAGACGTTTCATATATATATATATATATATGTATATATAATATTTGTGTTGCATATATGAGTATTTAATATTTGATTCATTTGATTATATTTATAAGTTTGTATATAAATATATTAAATATCTATAATTATATATAAAATAGATATATAATTATGAAAAATAAAATATTTAATATAAAGTTTTGAAAATAAATTGAGAAATAATATTTTGATATTAATTATTATATAATTTATATTTTGTATATAAAATAAAATTTAAAAATTGGTTAAAATATTATATATATATTATTTTCTCCTATATACACAATGTCAATTTAATAAAGGGTCAAGCTATTTATTTAATTTTTTAATTATGTATTAATATATTAATTAATATTTTTAAGAGTAATTTTTTTAATTATGTTTTTTGTCCATGCATGAGTTGATTCATGTATTGAATTCTATATTAGCTTACACTTGCATAAACCTCCAAATTAATAAAATCATATAACCCGATATTTAATAAGTAAATATTATAATATATAATATATTAGTTTTTAAGAACTTAATCTAACCTCGCGGTTAGCAACAATGGAGGGAAAATGATAAACTATTATAAAGTATTGGAAAAATTATTTCAAATGCAGTACCTTCTTATGAAGTAAATTATATTTTTTTAGTTGTAGTGGTTTGATGTGTATTCTGAATATAGGGAAATCAAAATAGTATAAATTGCAACCAATTTTATATTAACTCAAGGAAATTTATTGTGCCTAAAAAAGTTAGAGTACTTATTTTAAATCTGAGTATAAGTTGGAATGCAAATAAGTATATTACTAAACTTGGTTGGTTCACTCAATATATGACAATTAATGTAGAAAGGTTGTCATTATTCCACTAACAAATGAGAGCCCACCACATCAGCTACTTACCTTATAATTTGAGAAGGACAGTTTCAATTGTTTAATCTCTTTACACATGCATAATTATATCTATATAAAGGGCAGATTTTGGTTAGGGTTGGAGGAAGCAAGAAAATATTAGAAAATTTAGAAACTAGAAAAATGGGAAGGTCTCCTTGTTGTGATGAAAGTGGGCTAAAGAAAGGTCCTTGGACTCCTGAAGAAGATCAAAAACTGGTCAATTATATTAAAGAAAATGGCCATGGAAGCTGGAGAGCCCTCCCTAAACTTGCTGGTAAGTTTCAAGGAACTCACTATTCTTTCAAAGGATGAATGTCTCTTTCGAATTTGTATCAAAATTAATCGTAACTTGATGATCAGGTCTCAATAGATGTGGAAAGAGTTGCAGATTGAGATGGACAAATTATTTGAAACCAGACATTAAGAGAGGAAAGTTTTCTCAAGATGAAGAGGAAATGATTCTCCACCTCCATTCTTTTCTCGGGAACAAGTAATTATTCAACTTATAAATCTTCTCATTTTCTCCTTTTAAAATATTATAATATTTCTATAGCTTTGATCTACAAGTCATAAGCATCAACTTGTTTAATATTCAAAAATAATTTTGTTCGGTTTTTCTACGGTCTTACCCAAATAAGACATTAATAACCTGGCCTATTTTCACATCGAACAAGATATTTTTGAATTACCCCTCATCAAATTTATTGTTTTTTTTAATCATAAAATAATAGAGAATATTTAATTGATGTGTACTATTTTTCCATCAGATGGTCTGCAATTGCAACACATCTACCCGGACGAACCGATAATGAGATCAAGAATTTCTGGAATACCCATCTAAAAAAGAAGTTAATCCAAATGGGTTTTGACCCAATGACCCATAGGCCTCGAACTGACATCTTCACTAGTTTGTCCAATCTTATAACCCTAGCCAACCTTCGAGGACTAATAGAAGGACATCAATTAACATGGGAAGAACAACAAGCCAGTCAAACGGCTAAACTCCAGTATCTCCACCATCTTCTTCAACCACCTCAACTCAACACGGATAATATTGAAGCTTATAATCTCGCGAACTCACTTTCTTCAATGTCCTCTCTATTACTCCCATCTACAAACATCCCTTCAATTCATGAATCAATCCCTTTTTCCCATATGCCCGAGCTGAAGATTGCCGATATAGGCGTTAACATGACAGCTCTAGCCAAAGACAAGATGGTTCAAGCTTCTCCCGAACTTAGTGTTCTAAGCCAAATCGATAATTCTCCCAACTCTCCATGGCTACCCTCGACTTCATCTCCATGTCAACCTCTGACAACTTTTCAGACTTCTATGCCATCTATGGAAGACATGTCGAGTGCATGCTACCAAGGACAAGGAGCCATTACTTCATCATCGTATTGGCCGGATGATCTTCTCGAGGATCCATTAATGTTCCATGACATTGATGGTTAGCATAAAATGTTGTCAAAAAGAATGGATGTCTTGGATTTTGCAGTTTCTCGTGCCTATGTTGTGTAGATTTATTAGATATTACAATTTTCTTATTAACTTTGTTTATCATAGAGAAGATATGCATACCAATTATGATTGCATGTATAAAAAGTGTGTATGTAAAAAATGTGGATGCTTGCCTATAATGTAGTGTAACTGTGTAATGCTTGCTCGAAATAATGGGAATACACTCACATGCATTTCATTATTTATTTATATTTTGGAAGTAGAGAATAAAATAATTTTCTTTAAAATTATATTAATTATTAAATACAATATATCGGGATTATCAGTAATAAACTTGTAAAGACAAAAAATTTTGTCCTTAAAGTCCTACATATGATAGTTTTTATTTCTTACTATTCAAATTAACACTTTGGTATAGTTGTGGAGCTGTTTGAATGCTAGGATACAGTGACACTTGTGATGATATTTTTTATCATTATTTTCAATCATTGTAATTTAATATAAGATTTTGGATTTTAAAAAGAGAGAGTGGGTTGACTAAAGATCTATTGTCAACATATTGACGTAAAATGATTCGGAAATGATGAATGAGGGACCCAAGTTGTTAGGAATATGACGTTTTAAGTTTCATGCAATAAACCTACCCATGCCTCCATTTTCTAATTTTTTTTATACAACACAGTAATGTCAGATCATAGATATTGAATTTTAAGTAATAAAATTCTTAAATAAATAAAAAAAATTTAAAATAATTAAGTTTTTAAAATTTAAATTATTTTCATAATATATATATATATATATATATATATATATATATATATATATATTAAGATTATTATCACCTTATATATATATATTAAATAATATAAGTTAATATATTAAATAAAATAAATTGAGATGTTTAATTCATAAATTTAATTCCACCACAATGATTTGATTATCGGATACTAATGAATCATCTATTAGAATAAATGAATCTCATTATCGTGGAGTCTATTTTTTTTCTTCTTAATGTTCATTTTCTCTCCCATAATGTTCATTTATATATATAATAATAAATAACAATAATCATTTTAAATTATACTTAGACAATATAATATAATCCTCCTTTCCACGTCATTAGTGATATCATTAGTCATAATTATAAGAGTATATCTCCTCTATTTATAATTTTGATCACATTTTTCTCATCTAAATATATTTGTATTTTTAAATAGTGTTAGTAATTATTAATATAATAT
This sequence comes from Impatiens glandulifera, assembly GCF_907164915.1. Classification (NCBI taxonomy): domain Eukaryota; kingdom Viridiplantae; phylum Streptophyta; class Magnoliopsida; order Ericales; family Balsaminaceae; genus Impatiens; species Impatiens glandulifera. The sequence goes on along the minus strand of NC_061864.1, from coordinate 33,571,647 downwards.
CGAGAATTTAGTGCATCATAATTAAAAGAAAGAAAGGAAGTGTGTTATAAAAAGAAGAAGATTAAAACATAATAATAATATATATATATATATATATATATATATATATATATATATATATATATATATATATATTAGAAAGATAAATTGGTCCTTCTGTTATTTGTTTGATGTTTAGAGTGTTTTGTTTAACTTTTTTATATTCTATTTTAGATATTTAACTTTTATATTTAACCTATTTTCACTTAAATTTATAAAAATGAGTGATTATAAATATACTTAATTTTTTCCATAGTGGTTGAAATATTAAAATCATTATTTGTTATTCACAAAGATTTAATCCTAACTAAAAAAAACAAGAACACAAGTATACCGTATATATCATATACACCACATTTCTAAAAAAAATAATGAACAAAATACTTGTGATAATATAATCACCACTTATATTCATCAAACTTTAACTTTGATTGTCACTGTGCAAGTGTAATAATTTTATGAGATTGAATTCGAGTATAACTCTCTTCCAAAACTCAAAAGTTTTAGAATTTCATTGTTATTGTAAATATTAAAATTTTATCTAGCTAATTTATAAATTTTAAAATAATTAATTTAAATTAATAAATTGAAAATAATTTAAATCAAGGATGAACCATGATTTTAGCTAATATATTGGAATAATTATTGTATTAATTAAATTATAATTAATTAAAATAAAAGACTAATAAAAATAAATAAAATAATTTGAGATAAATGTTATATAAATTTTATCCCAAATTAATTTTAAAAATTAAAACAAATAATTTAAAATAAATGTTGTATCAATTTTATCGCAAATTAATTATTTATAGAGCTCTAAAATATAGAAAAATAAATAAATAAATAAAACAAATGAACAAAATAAATAGTTGGTCTATTTAAATATTTTATTTATTTTGTAGGTTAAAAATAAAGCTAAAAGGAGTTGAAAAATATAATTTCAAACAACTTCTAAGGCTAGAAAAGGATCATGATCTAGTGTAGTCGAATATAAGAGAAACAGATGCAACCGACTACACAGTTATCGGATGAGCGCTTAGGTTTCATCCAACACACCACATCCAACCGCATCACCCGCACAACAGCTGATCAAGTAATGTGTGCCTCAACGTCGTTAGCTCAAATACACGCAGAACACCAACCACTAACGGAACACAGACAGAACGCCCAAACGTCGATCCGCACTTTGGCCCTAAATGACAATGTTTTAAGATTCCCTCAGCGCTCAAACCTAGAAGAAGCAAACGACACCATTTTCGACCCTTATTTATCTTCTTCCTCGCGACGAACGAAATGATGAACAACCAAAATCTTTGATTTCTTAATGATGAAACTCCGGCGTTAGTCCGTCAAATCCATTGATTCAAAGGCTGAAATGATCACTCTAACTTGGTGATCATTTCACCTTCGATCATAAGAACAATTATAATATATGATCAAGTGGAATGAAAAACAAACAAAAGCCATTAATGATATTTTATTAGAAATTTGATCCACTTGATCACTCAACCGACTTAAGAAGGCTATTGTAAGCATTAAAATTTCACCTACCCAATTTTTAAATTTTAAATAATTATTTTGAATAAATAAATTCAAGATAATTAAAATCAAGCCAAATCATGATTAAATAATTATTTGGAATAATTATTGTATTAATTAAGATTAAGGCGAAAATTAAAATAAATTAATTTAAGATAAATGTTGTATTAATGTTATCACAAATTAATTTCAAAACCTAAATGGAATTAAAATAAATACTTTGAGATAAATGTTGTATTCATGTTATCCTAAATTAATTTTAAAATCTAAAGTTAATTAAAATAAATCATTTGAGATAAATGTTATATACATGTTATCCCAAATTAATTTTTCACAAAGCCCAAATATATGAAAAAAATAAAATAAAATGAATAAACAAAATAAATGATATGTCTATTAAAAATATTTTGTGCATTTTTAGTTTAAAAATGGAGCAAAAAGGAGTTGAAATATATAAATTTTAAACAAGCCCGAAAAGCTGAAAAAGGATTGTGATGTGCTACAGTCGAAATTTAGAAAAATTAGTACAGTAAACCACACAGTCATCGGATGAGCACTGGAATCTCATACAACTCCCAACAACGAGTCGTGTCGCCCGCTGCAATGGAAGAAAGACGCATTCTCAAAGAAGCGGATTGACCAACGCGTGCCTCAACATCTTTAGCCCGAGTGTGGACGGAACGATGCGCCAAAACGCGCGTGTATATTTTTAGCCTGAAACGATGATGTTTCAAGCCTAGGTTGTCTTCTTTCTCGCGACGAACAAAATGACAATCGACTGAAACTTTTGATTTCTCTAAAGTGGAACTCGGTCGATACTCACCCAAATGTAGTGATTCAAATGTTGAAATGATAACCCTAACATGGTGATCATTTCTCCTACAAGCATATAAGGAAATAATGCCTTAATCTGAAAAGAATGATCGAATGTATACAAAATTCATTAATGACCTTTTGTCTGAAATTCGATCCACTTGATCCATGATCGACTTAAGGAGGCTATAAATAGCTCTCCTTAGGAAAATCGAATGCAATGATCAGAATCTTAATCCCTCAATCCACTTAACGCAAAATCCTCCATTAAATTTTCAAGTTTTTTTTTAAAATTTTGAAATATTGTGTAAGGCCTTAATGCTCAATTTTGGGTAATCACAAAGCTTCTATAAGAGATCAGGAGTGTTCTCCAACTTAATGGAAGATTTTATTAATGTTGTAATTCAACTTATAAATTCAAATTAAATTTTTCATATTTCAGTTTAGTTAGTCTAGAATATTGCATTATTGTTCAATTTCTTGGTTTGAAAACGATCCTAAGATCATTTTTATGATTTCTGTTGAACGTAATTCAAGTAAATCAAGCTAAATCTAAAATACTCAAATCTAATTTCAAAATTGGGTTTTTGTTCTTGAGCTCTAACTCTCGAATTATAGTTTGAAAACTTTCATAACATCTTCTAAATGATATTAGGAATAGTTTTGGATCAATTCGATTGATTTTAAGAATGTTTTCTTAAAAACCAAGATTTTTTAAAATCTGGAAAAACCCGGTTCTTGAATCTTCTAAATGTTCTTGTTTTGGTTCCATTTAATCCTACGAAGTATAAGGACGCTATTGGCAAACTACTTACACTCTGTTAAACCCTAAAAATCGAAATCCCGTCTTTGACTTAAAAATCGTTTGAATGAGACAGTATCTCGATCGAGTGATACATTGAGATGATATTATAAATTATCATTAAGGTCAAACGAAGCACTTCATCCGTTTAGATCGAATAGAAGATGCTCCAATCGAAATCACCAAACATGTAGTTGGTGTTATTGACATTCGATCAAGGAAATCTACTAGGTTCGATTTTCGACCAAAAAATATGAACTCTTTCCTACACTCGACTAATGAATTCTAATCCCGACTGAGAACTCCCCGCACTTAACTGAGGAATTCCATCACCTGACCAAGGATCTTCCGCATCCAACTACGAGATTAATGCACGCGACCGAAAAACCCATGCACCCGACCGAGGAATCCTAGCCTTGACCGAGGATCTCTCACACTCGACCGAGAGCCTAGTGCATGTGACCGAAAGGACCGTCCTAGACCTTGTTTGTTTGGAATTTTAATTTTTTTTAATTTAGAAGTCCCAAACCATCTCAAAATATTTTTAGAATATTTTCATAAGACTATTTTAAAATATTTTTATAAAAATATATTTTATGAGGTCCTGTTTGGATTTATTTGTAAATTCTAATGCCTCAAACTAATATTTTTCATGTACCTTTCTCAGTAATCATCGACATCAATCGCAAGTATTAGCGTTAAAATATTATTCTACAATTTTAAATGCAAGAAAAATATATACATGTTAGGACTTCAAAAACAATTGGTTAAATAAAACCAATTTTTCAAAATCACATAATTTTATAAAGTAAAGATAATTTTTTAATAGGTACGGAGAATATAGTGCGAAATACATTTCCTGAGTATCACTAAACAACGAACTCAAAAGAATCGCTAATCAAATATATATTTATATACGCATACAAAATATTTTATTGATTTTAAAATTAAAAATTAATTGGCGACCCTTTCATCAAAGAAATAATCTTTTAAATTAATAATTTTAATTAATTTAAAAATACATATTTCTTTTAATCAAATTGTAATTTGATTATTTTGAATCTAAAAGAGTATTTAAAATTGATCATAAAATTAATTATTGTTATAATTAATTTTAAAATATAAAATATATTTTTGTATAAATTTTTTAAAATAATATTTTATAAAATTATTTTCGACACGCAAACCGATGTTGAAATTTTTCGAACCTCGAGCTTTTTCGGGATAAGGGATTTTGGGGGTTACAAATTTCTTGCGACTCTGCTGGGGATTAAATTGTTTAACTCAGAAACATAAAGAACATGGTTATTGAAAAACGTTTTTATTACATTTTCAAGTTAATAGGCGCATTTAAAAGGTATATCATCTGGTAGATGCATAGACTTTTATCCTAATAAATGTCAAGATATATAAAGGGTATACAACCTTAATTACTTTCAAAAGTATACGATAGGACTTGGTACTTCTACAAATTATGTGCAAAGATTGTTGATGAGGAACAACAACTTGTTATAAACATAACGATGTTGCAAGAGTTTGACCTATAATACATGTGATCGACCTTTCTCTTTGAAAATGAGGCATCTGATATGACGTATGAATTTTGGTGATGAGGGAAAATTCCCGATTGAGTTGATACTTCTCGGTTTATGGTGGTGTTAGTCCTCCTCCAGTAACAATGAGTGATATTCTCTTATGATTCACCATAGCACAAAAATCCTAGATATATTATCCAAGCTGGTTGTTTGACATGCCCAAACAACTAAACCTCGTCACTAAACCATTATGTGACTACTATAAATCTATTATTTGTATGCATCCTGTACACGTTTATTTTGTCTACCCATGTCCAAAATGCTTTCCGTATATGTGTTTATTCTCTCTTATGCATCTACTAATTTTAGGATTCGCCTAACGTCTTTTGTTTTAGAGCATGAAAGAATCTGTTCCTAAGATTATATTTATCCATTCGAATGCTCTGTCTTTAAGAGTGGTTTGTGCGATCCAAAATATGTTGGTCTCATACTTTACCTATTATTCTGAGTGCTTCATCTACAAAAGGGATGCAACGAAGGACTTGAATTGTAAAAACGACCCGTGTACTTTAAGAAAAAAAGTTTTTCTATGAAAGCAATACTATAGAACCCCGTGACTTACCTTCCTCTCGAATCTCACAAAAAATAGAATTGAAGACTATCCATATAGGATGTTGTCCTATCTGTTTGATATGAGAAATCAAAGTGAAGTTCTATATCATAGACCTTTTTTTTGGCTCGTATAGGTTTCAGATTAGCACGTGTGCAGAACGTAGTAATTTGGTTGACTGAGTCGCTAATTTAGTTTACTTAGAAAAGAAAACAAAGAAAAGAAAATGAAGTATTCACGAATTAAAGGTTCGGTGCTTGGTTACACACGAGGAAAAAGATGTATTCAGATATGTCATATGCGCTTATCCCGCGGGATAGTCTCTACTCGATTGTAGTTGTTCATTTGTTTGTAAAGATACATTACATGTTTGTATTATGAGTTCAACATTATTTTGCTTGCCTATATCCTATCCTTATATCAAATATAAAAAGAGTAATCCAAACTCTAATTAGATATCGATAAAAAATTGGGGTCAAGTCATCATAATTCTATTTGTTTCCACTGATCATGTCATAAGTCTATTTAATAAGATACCCTATGTTTAGTCTAGAGATGACTCTAAACTCTCGTTAGATTTTACTAGATATAAGAAGATATAACGGAACCTTGAATGCACTCCCCGTGCACACATGTGAACCACAATATGAAATTATCGCTTTACATATTTTCTTGGAAGTTTTCTTGTTGATTTGAACTGTGAGTCCTTGTACGAAAATGATCTCACGGGGGTATCAGTATGCGGATTAAAGAATGAAAAGGGAAATTAGAGCCCTGAAGTATGTAATAATCGAAATCAAGAATTTTCCCCAAAATGTTGGAAAATCTCGAGAGTTTTTGTGCATGTCGAAAATATTTTTAGAAACACTTCGACTCAATTTCGGAACTTTTTGGTTACGAGACTCCCGGTATGACTGCAAAAATGAGCGTTTTTATGAAGGTATTCTGAAAATTCTGAAAAAAATTTTGGGATGTGAAAAATAATTTTGTGAATCTACTCTAAAAAATTCATAATATTTTGGGTCATAGAGCTCAAGATATGAGCGTTTCAAACTAAGTCATTTTTTAAATGAGCCACAAAATTTATGGAAAAATATTATTATTGTAGAAAATAATATTTTTGATCATCCTTGAATTTTTATATTTTTTCTAAAATGATTTAGAGGCTCCAATTGATGAAATATGGATATTTGGTGTAAAGGGAACCAAACAAGCAAGGGATTTCCCAATAGATGGAAAATGAAACTTTATATCCAAAATTGGACAAATATAAAGTTTAAGGGTCGAATTGGACGTGAACAATAGTCCAAGGGTTGAATTATTTCGAATTCATTGAAACTAACCCGAAATTGAAAGTTTGAGGTTGAAATTGCACAAGGAAGGAAATTAAGGGCTGAACTATTTATGAATTAAATGAATCAATTTAGTAAATAAGTTACATGCTAAAATTTAAAAGAATTATAGTTTTGAGGACCAAAGTTAATGCACCTCAAAATTTCAGGAAATCAGAAATAAGGAATTCTAAGAAAGTGAACTGGAAAAGTTCCTTGTCTTCCTCCTTGGTTGTTCACAGAGACGAATACAAGCTTGAACTGAGGTGGGCTTTAAGCCCACCCCTAATTAATTTTTGTTTGTTTATTATATATATATATATATATATATATAAAATAAAAGTTTAAATCCTATCATAAAACATAGGCTGTTCCTCTTGATTATGGCTTGATTATTTAGAGTCGGATTACTGCAATATGTGCCTCAGCCGGTTTATGCGGCTTGATCTGTACCTGCACATGAAAGTTGAGATTAATTAAGTTCTCTGGCCGGTTAAAATTAACCTACTTAATTTTTTTAACAATTTTTCTCTTTTTGATTATTTAGAATATATATTCAAAAATTGTAGTGTGTGGCCGGTTAAAATTAACCTACTTAATTTTTCTAACAATTTCTCATTTTTGATTATTTAGAATAAATATTCAAAATTTGTAATGTGTGGCCGATTTTAAGAGATCTTAATTTTGGCCGGTTTTGAAAAGTATGTTTATCAATTTCTCCCTTTTTGATATTTTTCAAAGAAAAAGTTTCAAAAACAGTTTCAAAAATTATTTTTCAAAACTTCAAATTATAATTTAGATTTAAGATCTTTCGAAAATAGTTAAGTTCATAAACCGGATTGACTTAAAATGATAGATATCTTAAACAATAAGTAAAGTGAATAATTTCATAAAGTATAAAGTAAGGAAATAAGCTAGGGGTCGGATGGTCCTCCCTTTTCCTTTTCTTTTTGCCTGGCCTCCTCTTCTTTCCAATCTCTTTCTCTTCTTTCCGCATCCGAGTACCAGCCGGGTAAAAGACTTGTTCTTCCGATCTGTCGTGGGTTGAATCGAAAGAGACCGCCTGCTGGTCTAGGTGGTCGAGATGGTAGAACAGTTAACGAGTTTTGACTTGGTGGTGCGGCGGAAGAGGATGCAACAATTTTCTTCTTCCTCGGATGGAGGCGTTCAGTATCTTCTTCTTCTTCATCGAGAGGTTCTTCAAGCTTACCAACCGGTTGTGATCCTTCATGTTCGCTTGGTTCGACCTGTTTTGACGAGCTCGAGATTTTCTTTCTTTTACCCCTCTTTCTTGTTAACATTATGTGCTGGACTTGACTTGGTGTGGTTTCCGGTTGTGTGGCCTTTTCCTCCTCATCGAGTTCCTTGGCTAACTCGTGGTCCTTGTCTTCCGTTTCCTTTCTCAACCGTTCTATGTCTTCCTCTTCGGCTTGGATTCTAAGAGCTGTTTCGGCATCCAGTCGAATCTGTTCTTGATTTTTAGCCGCTTGCGTCTTAGTCAGCTCCTCAATCTGAGCTGCCATGACTTGCATCATTTCGAGAAGCGGTGCGGTTGCCATTTCAACTGACTTTTCAATCGTAGTTTTAATTGATGTTTGAACCGTCTCAATCAGTTCGGCTTGGATGGAAGAGATTCTAGCGTCCGTGACCGTTTTAAATTCGTTAAATGAGGAAGCGACGGTATCGGTAATGACCCCCTTAATGCGCTCGAATCCCAGATTCTGATCATCTTGAATTGGAGATTTAACTTGGTTATTCTCGTTCTCATTTTCTTGCGGCTGAGGTCCCTCTTGCCCGTCCCCTGCCGATTGGGAAGATTCACCAATTTCAAAGATCGATTTACTTTGAAAATCTTCGAGATGTAGAAAAAGAGGTTTGCATTTTTCTCTCCATTCTGCCTCTAGCCGTTTGATGTTGCTGATGATGTCTTCTCGTACTTTCTGGAACCGCTTAATCATTTTTAGTTCCATCTGGTTTGGTTCTTCTTCATTATCCGCATTCATCAAAGCTCCGGTTACTACTTTCAACCTAGCTTGTTCGTCGATCAAATCCATTTTGACACAGGCTGCTTGGATAATATTAGTGTATGCAATTCGAGAGCCTCCTGTTCTAACCGTAATAACTCTGTCCAATATTTGTTTCCTGTGAGGTTGGGGATCATGTGGGAGAGCTTGATTTCACTTCCGAGTCTGATCCACAAGTGGAACGGGCCGGCTATACCTTCGGTTTCCTCATTCATATCACCGAAGAGTTTTTGAAACATAGCTTCTTCTTCTTCCTCCGAAATCGGAACTTCATCGTCTGGCGTGATTTCAGGTTGACTGGGACCGATTGAATTTCTTTGCGAATTGCTTCCCCCTTGCACCGGAGGATCTTCGACCAGTAACTGTTTTCCTTTCAAAGCCTGAGATGGACCTTCAGGTGTGATGGTTTGATTGGATGGCCCCTCCTAGGTTGGTTGTGGGTTGGATCTAGTTGGGATGGTTTTATCCTCACCCGAACCGGATCGTTGTTTTTCTTCATCTTCTTCCTCCCACACCAGAGGAATAATGTTTTCAGTGTTGGCCGTTTCTTCGGCCGGGTTGACTGTGGTCTGACCGGTTGCTTCAACCTGATCAAAGTCCTTACGTGTACTCATCGCATCGTCTTCATTAACACGATTGATGTCATGAATCACAATGTCTATTGCCTCAAAGGTTCTCATCCCAATGTCCTCTATGACATCATTAATATTTTTGGGAGGGGATTTAGAGTGGCTAGATTTGGTACTAACCTCTTTGGCCGAATTCTTCTTCAGCTTGGATAGGGCGACTTGGATCCCCGAAGATTCGGTTTGCCTTGATGTAACCGGTCCGGCTGAGTTGGTCTCTTTCTCCGGACAATCAGAAGAATGAATTGATATCAGATGAACTATCTTTATCAAGGTAGGATGAAGCAGCGGATCAGATGGCTTAGGGGATTTTCCCGAAGACAAAGTTTCCTCGGAATTTTGGGGTTGGGTTGCCGGTTTCTTACCTGTTTTTTTGCTGAACTTTTTACTCTTCTCTTGTTCTGTGGGGCCTCAGTTTGTTTAGCCTTTCCTTTCGGATCGGCTTCTTTGGAACCTTCGCCAACTGGAGCAGCTGGTTCAACTTCCTTTGAGACTTTGGCCCTTTGATCTCTCGTCTTGGCCGTTTTGACTGTTCTGGTGTTCATGTTTTCAGCATTTAATATTTTGGAAGTTGAGAGCGGTGTACCTTCGATGATTTCGACGTGCAGAAAACTCAGAATCTTCCCGATCGGTATGGCATAAGCTTGTACCCGACCGTTTGTCTTAGCAACCACCTCGCACAATTGCTCGAATAAAATGCATCCCCAGTCAATCTTGTCACTGCGGACAATTGCCATAATTATTTCCAGCTTAAGTTTAGTTATGTTGTCAAAGTTACCTCATTTTCCTTGTAGTGATTTAGAGATAATGTCTAACAGCCATCTGAATTCCGGCTTGAGCTTGTTCTTCCATCTAGAGTGAGTCACCAGATCCGCCTCATCATTTGAGATTACCAGCCGAACTGTTTCAGATTCAGCTTCCGGTATTCTTGTTCAGAAGTCTCTCCCGGTATTGGGCAAACCGAGAGCTTCAAAAAATATTTCTTCAGTTATATCGAAAGCCTTGCCGCACACGGTGGCGGAAATGGTTCTCTTCGTCAAAATCGTCGTGCTGAAGAACTCTTCGACTTCAGTTTGGTGGACGATGAACGGACCAGAGAGATAAGTCTCCAGCCCAGATTCCTTCAAGGATTGGAGCACTACTTTGTGTTCGCTCGTTGCATGTTCTTCAATATCCTTGAAATCAACCTGCAGAATGTAGTTGAACGGTGCGTTATCTGATCCCATGATGAACTGATTTGATGAAGAAGATGAAGATCTTGAGAAGTATGAAATGCAGAAAGCTTTAGAAATTTTTAGAGAGAGAAAGCGTGAATGAATAATGGGTGGTTTCGGACTTATATAGGTGGGCGGTTTTTGACGGTTAAGGAGACGAACCGTCACTTCGTTCTTGGTTTTGGCGCAAAATTTCCCTCCAAAAATTACTGCCGTAACTTTTGGCGGTAAATGTAAAGAGTTATTATGGGCGGTAAAAAAATGGGCGGTACAACCGTGGGCGGTAAACTATGGGCGATTTATTTGAAGTTTGATCGAATGAGAATGTTTGAGATTTATTTACTTAACTGGAAGTTTTGATTAACCGGAAGATTTTGGAATGTGATTAAGTTTGATAATTCGAAGAGATGAAGTTTGGATTGAAAGTTTCTCAAACCGGAAATGAATTTGTGTAGAAAACGGGAAGAGTGAAGCATGCAAATTTTATATATTAATCTGGAGGTGACAATGACATAGATGGTTATCTGGTCGTACAACAAAATGACCAGAATAACCGGAAACTTAAGGATTTAAAAAGAAAAAGCAGTCTCCTTCTCTCATTCTGTCGACCCATTCTTCCACAGTGTTGCCGGTCCGGTTCTCAATTATTCTTATCCAACTTTCCATCATCTGATTGGCCATAGTGTTGGCTGGTCCTACCGGGACTCCCGGTCCGAGGTTGGAGAAGTTTGCACGCAGGTATCAGCTTATTTGAGGAGCAAAGCGGATTCTTCCTCTTTGAGCTCGAATGAGCTTCTTTAGATTGTTAAAGAGGTATGATGCCCAGTTTATGGGCAAAGGTGTGAGGATTGAGATCATGAGGTCAAACACCTCCCGGGAATAGTTTTGATTTGCCATTCGGCCCAGAATGGACCGCTGGACTAAATCTTGAAGAATTTGATAATGGGGTGCGAGGTCATCTTTTGGACCGCAATCTTCGACTGGATGGATGGAGCCGGAGAAGATGAATGAGTAGTCATCTTTTGCTGGAAAGTTGGGTGTTGGAAAATCCGAAAACCCTTCAGATGGGAGATGGAAAAAGTTGGCAAATGACTCCTCGGTGAGTCGATGCAATGATCCGTCAATGATGGTGCCGATGCTACCATCATTTCTCACATATCCGTTGTTGAAAAATTCATACACCTCCTCATCGAGGATGGGGTCCGACCCTTCAAGAAATCTCTGTAAGCCAGATTCAACTAGGGGTTCAAAGATAGCTTCTTCGAATCTGGAGTTCATCATCTCATCAAAATCAATGATGATGGTATTTCTGAGTTCAGTATTCATCTTTGAAAGGTAGGTTGAGAGTCGGATGAATGAGGTTTGAAGATTCAAACTATAGAGAGAGAAAGGGATTTCTAAAATGTGATTTTTTGAGGAGAGGTGATGTCTTTATATAGTGCTGGCGGTTGAGGAGCATTTAATGAGAATATTTGAAAATCAGACCGTTCATGTATGGTCATAAATGCTTGATGCCTTTTCAAGAGAATAATTTGTTTTGGGAAGGACAATCAGTAGCCTGTCTAGTCTATCCGTATTAGACACGCTTTTTGGGAAGTGAATATTTATGTTTCCAAGATTGATTTGATATTTTTGATGTAGAGTATTAATGTTTTTATTTTCTCAAGATTTAGCTAGAAGAGGAAATAAAAGATTTTCATTAATAAATGTACCAAACCGGTAGTATAACAAAATTACCAGTTTGGTAAGAAAAAGGGCAGAAAATGATTACACATTGGATGATCCAACGATTGAAGTCTTTTTAGCCGTAGCCTTTTCCCATCGGTCGATCAGTTCTTGAATTCTCTCCTTCGTTAGCACATGCTTCGGATGGAGAGTTACGAATGGTCCGGAGTGGATGTCTAAGCTTGCACAAAAACCGCTCAGCTGGGGAGCGTAGCCGGTTTTATTTGAGGTGATCAACTTCTTCAGATTGTTGAAGATGATCCAGGACCAGTTGACCAGTGTCCCAACCGTGATGGCAATCATCATTTCAAACATTTTCTGGGTGTAGTAGTAGCTATTTTCTCTACCTGGAACGGTTTTTCCCAGAATCTCGCTTAGAATCTGCTACTTGTGAGAGAGTTGGCTTTTAGCACCCCAGGGTTTAACCAGGATGTTAGAGCTTGAGAATAGGTGACACATTTCTTCAATGGTCACCTGTGAGTATTTGAGGTCGGTTACCCCTTCGGTGGGTAAACCGCAATATTCAGCGAAATCCGTTTCGCTGAATAGAAAGGATTGGCTATAGACTTGCCCTATAATGATTTCCCGGTGCACCTCTTTGACTGTTTCAAAGAACTCATCGACTACCAAGTAGTCGATGATGAATCGATTCTCTAAAAACTTTTTTAGCCCGGTTCTTTCAAGGGCTAGAAACATTTCCTTGATCCCGTGATCTTCATATTGGTAGATGGAGTTGAAGTCGGCCAACATGATCTTTTTAGAGAGAGGTGAAGAGTTCATGTTCTTGTGATGAGTTTAGCTTAAATGTTTTTGTGAATAGTGATCGTGTGAGATGTTTTTGAAGGATGAAGATCTGTTTATATAGCCAGGGGTTCGTCTAGGTTAGTAGTATAAGCGTGCTTAGTGATTTCATCGGCTAATTAATAGGAGTTAACTTGTTTAGGTGTACAATGTTTATTTCCAATGCAATAGTAATGATTACTAAAGATTTTCATCATGAAAATAAATATATGGATAAGATATTAGTCTTCCTCTCTTGATGATGGACACGTGTCGTCATCTCGATTGAAGTGGACTATTTTATGATTCATAGGTTTCATTTTCAAGGTGTGCATGAAAATACGGTTAACCGTCCCAAGTTAACCGGAAAAGTTCAATTTACTGAAACCTTGATGCCTTTTATTGGTTGGTTTTCCATGACTGGTTTTATCGAGATAGCTTATTCCGGTGTGAAGAAATGTCGAATCAAATCAACATTTGTTCAACTTTGGATTAAGCTATCTGTTTTAATGAGTCATTTGAACCGCTCAATATGTAAATACATGTGGTTTGGCAAAATGAATTTGTCAGGCATAACCGGAGATATCTTTCCGGTTAGCATCCTTGAAGATTTAATGTCCTATTGAGGTACTGTTGGAGAAGCGAGAGCTTCTCCTTGAACATATACCCCTGTTTTTCATGATGATACAATTTTGAAAGCATGCACTAATGATTATGGCATAAGTTTTTTCTATCAGTAAGTCCTAAAATATTTATAAAATAAGAGAACTTAGCTTCCTGTAGCGGTTTGGTGAAGATATCAATGACTTGTTGTTCGGTTGAGACATACTCCAGCCGGATGTGTTTCTGTTGAACATGCTCCCGGATGAAATGATGTCGTATGTCGATATGCTTTGTCCTTAAATTCAACACCGGATTATATGTGATCGCTATTGCACTGATGTTGTCACAGAATATTGGTGATTCTTCAGCGGTCACGCCGAAATCCCTTAGTTGCTGTTGGATCCAAAGGAGTTGTGCACAGCAGCTTCCGGCTGCTAGGTACTCTGTCTCTGCAGTTGATGTTGCAACAAAAGTTTTCTTTTTACTATTCCATGAGACTAGCCGATCTCCCAGGAACTGGCAAGTCCCACTTGTACTTTTTCGATCGATTTTGCAGCCTGCATAGTTTGCATCGGAGTAGCTTATGAGATTGATGCTTAAATCTTTTGGGTACCAAAGTCTCACATCTTGAGTTCCTTTTAGATATTTCAAGATCCTTTTAGCCGCAGTATAGTGTGATTGCTTTGGATTGGCTTGGAATCTCCCGTATACTCCGACCGCGAACAGAATGTCCGGTTGGCTGGCTGTTAAGTAAAGCAACGAACCAATGATTCCTCGATATGCTGTGATGTCGACTACTTGACCGTACTCATCTTTGTCCAGTTTCATAGAGGAGCTCATCGGTGTAGCCGCCTCAGCACATGTATCCATTCCAAATTTCTTCAATAGTTCAGCTGTGTACTTTGGCTGGTTTATGAATGTTCCGGTTTCAATCTGCTTAACCTGAAGCCCTAGGAAGAAACTCAGTTCTCCCATCATACTCATTTGAAATTTGTCAGTCATCATTTTAGAGAATTTATCACATAATTTTGGATCGGTTGATCTGAAAATGATATCATCAATATAAATTTGAACGAGTAATATGTGTTCCTTTTTCTCAAATTTAAAAAGGGTTTTATCAACCGAACCTATTGTAAAATTGTGATCAAATAAGAATTTTGTTACTATATTATACCAGGCTCTTGGAGACTGTTTCAAACCGTAAAGGGCTTTGTTTAGCCGGTAAACATAATTTACATGTTCTGAATTTTTAAAACCTGGAGGTTGATCAACATACACCTCTTCATTTATTTCACCATTTAGAAAAACGCTTTTTACATCCATTTGAAAAACTTTGAAATTTTTGAAAGCTGCAAATACCAGAAATATTCTTATAGCCTCAAGTCTAGCCACAAGAGCAAATGATTCTTCAAAATCAATGCCTTATTCCTGTTTATAACCTTGAGCCACTAGCCGGGCCTTGTTCCTCGTAACTAAACCGTCTTCATTGAGTTTATTTCTAAATACCCATCTTTTTCCTATAACTGGTTTGTATTTCGGTCTAGGGACTAAGTACCAGACTTTATTTCTCTTGATAGGATCGGCTTTATCGATAGAGACGGGGGTCTAGCTAAGGATGAAGGCTTATGAAAAACGGTTTGAAAGAAATCCTGTTATGGATTTAATTCGCTTTCTATTCTACGCAAACTTGTGTAAACACTTGAAACGGATTCAAGGCGGAATTGTTTACTTGGGTTTGAAGTACAAGATGAAGTATGAAAAGATGACAGAAATGAAGAACACCAGTTTGTTTATGGATGTTCGGAGAAACTCTCCTACGTCACCCCTTCTTCCAACCACCGGAAGGATTCCCTATAATATGATTCGAATCAAATACAGTTTACACACACTTAGCTCACTATTGAACAGAACACTTTCTGTTCAATTACAAGATGAAGAATATCACTCAGCTATAGGTGTTTTGATTCTAGCTCTCTCTTGATTCACACACAGTATAATTAGAAAGTAGCTTCACAGTATGAGTTTAGTAAGCAAGATGATTGAGTAGTTTCTCTCTGCAAAATCAGATTGCTTGTTCGTTGTATTCGCTTGTTCATAAGGTTAGCAGTTGTGCTTGTTAAGGAAGATTGTCCGTTGTCCTTGAGATTTGTTAAATACTGATCAGGAGCTAATGGTGGAATCTTCAAGAATGATACGTGACACTCTTCCATTGGAAAGCCTCCATTGTACACAGCCGGATCTGAGCACAAGGATCGTGGCCGTACATCACTGGTAGTGCGCCGAATATTCCATCAAGGATGTACCTGCAAAACAAGTAATGTGAGGAAAATTCCCTTACGTGGCATTCCTTGGTTGGTTGCATATAGCTGTTGAACTAATCTTCACTAGAAAGTGGAGAAGGAGTAGGGTACAGCTATAGCACGTGGGTAGGTAAAATGCTAGATTCAATCATACTACTTAAACTGAGCATTAGACATATTTCAGTTAGACGGATTGTAAAATCAGTTTAATGAAATCACAGATCTCCTTTAAATAATAACGTCTATTAGACCGCCTAGTATAATAGGATTAGACTCACGTCTAATTATAATAACCATTAGACTGCACGTCTAACTCCACTGAGTTAGACTGCACGTCTAATTCCGGTTCTACCTCAGACTTGTCTGAAGAAGTTAGACACACGTCTAACTTTCACTAATTAGACTATACGTCTAATTATCCAATAACCATTAGACTGCATGTCTAACTCCACTGAGTTAGACTGCACGTCTAATTCCGGTTCTAACTCAGACTTGTCTGAAGGAGTTAGACGCACGTCTAACTTTCACTAATTAGACTACACGTCTAATTATCCAATAACCATTAGAATGCACGTCTAACTCCACTGAGTTAGACTGCACGTCTAATTCCGATTCTACCTCAGACTTGTCTGATGGAGTTAGACGCACGTCTAATTCTGCATAAATTAGACTATCCGTCTAATTACAAATATATTAGACTACACGTCTAACTTTGATGAGTTAGACTGTACGTCTAATTTCGAATATATTAGACTTATGTCTAATTCCGTGTATTCATTAGACTACATGTCTAACTCCGATGAGTTAGACTGTACGTCTAATTCTTTACATTCATTCGACTACATGTCTAACTCTGATGAGTTAGACTGTACGTCTAATTCTATGCATTCATTAGACTACACGTCTAACTCCGATGAGTTAGACTGTACGTCTAATTCTATGCATTAGACTTACATCTAATTCTGTGTATTCATTAGACCATCCGTCTAATTACACGTCTATTAGACTACACGTCTATTAGACTACACGTCTAACTCCACTGAGTTAGACTGTACGTCTAATTTTATGCATTGAATGCCAAAATCGGTCTAATGACCCTCATTAGATCCAAGTCTTATGAAATATTGTTTCAATACACCTGTATCAAAACTCATAAGTTATTTCAGCATCAAAATCTCAGTGGTTAAATTATTTCAACACTTAGTCAAAATAATTTGACCCAACAATTTCCCCCTTTTTGATGAAGAAATTGCAAACCTGCATACATATATCAAAACATGCATTCATCATATAAATAAACACAACCCTTTGCATGCAAATAAATCAAAAAATATCCAAGTCAATCACATATGAGTGTTTTCAGAAGAAACACACAAAACATTGTTCAGAATAAGTTTACTCAAAAACATCATAAGAGTATTCAAAAGAGCTTCCAAAAAGACATTTAAACTCTATTCTTCTTCTTCTTTTTCTAGACTTTACTTCTGGAGAGGATAGACTTCAACCTAAGAGATCTCTAAGACTGCGGTTAGAGGGGAGTTGCAGTCTTCTCTTTTCCTTTTTCTTGGATTTAAGTGTCTCTGAACCATTTGAACATAATCGACAAGCTTATGGAAATTCAAAGTTTTAGAAGGAAGTGGAAAACTCTTACCGTGTTCATTCAGAAGGAAACAAAGAAGAGAGCTAAGAGGGCCATCAAAGCCAAAAATCTTCTTCCGAGCAACCACCATTCTAACAAGATTTCCGAAGAGAAAGCTTGTCCAGTTCACAGGAACACCCCTGGAGATAGCCACCATTATCTGAAAGACCTTCGTACAATACTTGTAGGAAGACTCCTTAGAAAGAAGGGATTTCGATACGAAGTCGCTTAAAAGAGCATATCAACCTTCAGGAGGTTTTCTTTCTATGAATGTCTACTTCAGGGGAATCGGAAAAGACTTAAACATGAGGAGAAAGAAACTTCCTGAGCCTAGAGGCTTTAAGAGACTCAAACATCTTATGCATTCCCGTAGATTGGAAAGTGGATACGAATTGAAAATCCACTTGAATCGATTTTGGACGAAAAGATGACATTTCGATTTGATGAACAAATGTTTGAACGATTTGAGTTCTAAAGAGAGTGATTGATTTGAAAGGTCTTCTATCTTTTAGAGTGAATAATCCTATA
Source organism: Impatiens glandulifera (assembly GCF_907164915.1). Taxonomy (NCBI): domain Eukaryota; kingdom Viridiplantae; phylum Streptophyta; class Magnoliopsida; order Ericales; family Balsaminaceae; genus Impatiens; species Impatiens glandulifera. Next base: position 33,553,539 of record NC_061864.1, on the reverse strand, counting down.
AATATTAGGGTTTTTAATCATATAGAAGAAAACTAATGATTATTCCTACCGTCAAGAGCTTCAAAAGTCAGTTCCCAATAAATAGCATTTAATGTTAACATGAAACCGAACGTTTAATACTAAGTGTACAAGCAAAAGTTGTCAGAAATATTAGTCATTCCTTGCATATTGAGACACACGTGTCTTCAATTCTTTTGAGGAATGACTGATTTATTTTTCGGTGGGAAAATGAACTTGAGCAGAAATAATTAAAGGACAGCTGTCCAAATAGTCAGAAGATGAAGAGTCTAATTACACCAGTATTTAGACGTTTACTCTTCTTTTCACATTTTCACCTTCTTTTTGAAAATCAGTCTATTAGACGTATCCGTCTAATTATGCAATAACATCACGTGAGACACGCGTGTCTAGTTAGACGTGAGCATACTCTTGCTCATGACATAAAAACTTCTAACGTCTATTAGACGTATCCGTCTAACCATGCAAGTTAGAATAACCAAGACAATAATTTCAGATGAAGATGAAACTGCTAAGGTAGACGTTCGTCTAAGTAGCTTTGTTTTCTCAAACTCTGAATCCTTAGGACAACTTAAGACCTCTGTCTTTCATGTCTGTTCAGTTGCGTTTTGAACAATATGTTCCCCCTTAATTTATGCACATAATCACATCAATCAATATCAACAAGACCTAACATGTTTCTAAAGTGAGAAAACTTAGCTTCAGGTAGGGGTTTCGTGAAAATGTCTGCAGTTTGTTGATCTGTAGGAACATGTTCAAGACGAATCTGCTTCTGATTGACGTGTTCTCGGATGAAGTGATTCCTGATTTCAATATGCTTTGTCCGAGAATGCAGAACTGGGTTGTAGGAGATTGCAATAACACTTGTGTTGTTACAGAAAATTGGAGATTCATCAGCCTCAATCCCATAGTCTCTGAGCTGTTGTTGAATCCACAAAACTTGAGAGCAACAACTTCCAGCTGCAAGATACTCTGCTTCAGCTGTAGATGTGGAAACCGACGTCTGCTTCTTGCTGAACCATGTGATTAGACGATATTCAAAGAACTGGCAAGTTCCCCTTGTGCTTTTTCTATCAATTTTACATCCTGCATAATCTGCATCTGAAAACTAATTAAATTGAAACTGGAATTATTCGGATACCAAAGTCCCACATTTTGAGTTCCTTTTAAGTATTTAAGAATACGTTTAGCAGTAGTAAAATGAGAGAGTTTAGGATCAGCCTGAAATCTGTCACAAACACCAACAACAAATTGAATGTCTAGCCTGCTAGCAGTTACATACAACAAAGTATCGATAAGTCCTCTATATGTTGTTATATCGATACTTTGACCACCTTCATTTTTATCCAATTTAATCAAAGAGCTCATTGGAGTAGCTGCTGTAGAAAAATTCTCCAAACCAAAATTCTTTAGTAGGTCTTTGGTGTATTTGGCCTGGTTGATAAGAGTTCCGTTTTCTAGCTGACGGATTTGAAGCCCAAGGAAGAATGTAAGTTCTCCCATCATGCTCATTTCAAACCTGTCCTGCATCAACTTGGAAAATTTCTCACACAATTTGGGGTTAGTTGAGCCAAAAATAATGTCATCAACATATATCTGAACAAGTAGAATGTGAGAATCTTTAGTAAATCTAAACAAGATTTTATCCACTGTTCCAACAACAAAGTCATGATCAAACAAGAAGTTGGTTAGAGTGTCATACCAAGCTCTAGGAGCTTGTTTCAGACCATACAATGCTTTGTCAAGCCTATAAACATGATTTGGTAAAACATGATCTACAAAACCAGGGGGTTGCTCAACATATACTTCTTCACTTATTTTTCCATTTAAAAATGCACTTTTCACATTCATTTGAAAGACTTTAAAATTCTTAAATGATGCATATGCTAGGAAGATTTTGATTGCCTCTAGTCTTGCAACCGGTGCAAAAGACTCATCAAAATCAATACCTTCCTCTTGTCTGTATCCTTGAGCAACTAAACGAGCTTTGTTTCTAATGACTAAGCCATCTTCACTAAGCTTGTTTCTAAAGACCCATCTTATTCCTATGACTGACTTTGTCAATTGGTCTAGGAGTAAGATACCACACTTTATTTCTAGCAAATTGGTTTAACTCCTCCTGCATAGCATTGATCCAATCTGGATCAACAATAGCTTCACCAATTTTCTTAGGTTCAATTTGAGAAATAAATGCAGAATTGGCAATTTCATCCATCAATTGACGTCTTGTCCTTCGAGGAGAAAAATGATTTCCGATTATCAGTTCTGGTGGATGATTTATGTTCCATCTGAAGTTGGATCCAAGGGAATTGGTCATCTGAACTAGTGACACCGCGACATCCAAACTCTCAACTTCTTGTTGAACAAGAGTTTGCACGTCTGGTTGAGTTTCAACCGGATCAGCCACTAGATCAGATAGAGCCATCCGCTTGTCCAAAGTTTCTTCTTCTTCACTTACAGACTCAAGACTAGTCGCTTTTAGTTTGTCAGCAAGATCAATGGGTTCATTAGATTTGCTCTCAACAGGCTCATCAAAAACTACATGGAGGGATTCTTCAACAGTCTGTGTTCTTTTGTTGTAAATTCTGTAAGCCTTGCTTACTGATGAGTATTCCAACATGAATCCCTCATCTGCTTTAGCATCAAAAGCGGTCAAATAAACCTTTCTATTGTTATGGATAAAACATTTACACCCAAATATCTTGAAGTAAGAAATTGTGGGAATTCTCCCATAGTACAGTTCATAGGGAGTTTTATCAAAACGTTTGTTGATTATTGACCAGTTTTGTGTATAGCAGGCAGTACTAATGGCTTCCGCCCAGAACCTCTGAGGTACATCTAATTCAGCAAGCATAGATCTCGCTACTTCCTTCAGAGTTCTCAATCTTCTCTCAGCAATGCCGTTTTGCTGTGGAGTTCTTGCACTAGACAACTCGTGCCTAATTCCAGTCTCCTCGAGATAAGATGATAGGTATCTGTTAGTGAACCCAATTCCCTGATCACTTCTAATGCATGTAATATTTAAAGATTTCTGATTCTAAATCCCTTTAAATATCCTAATCAAGTTTTCAGCAGTTTTATCTTTTGATGGTAAAAATGCAACCCATGTAAAATGAGAGAAATCATCAATAATGACAAGGCAAATCTCATTCCTCCTATACTCTTTACAGGGATTGGATCAAACAGATCCATATGTAAAAGTTCTAGGATACGACTGGATTGTGATTTCCCTTTACTTTTGAATTATGATCTACCCTGTTTGCCTAACTGGCAAGCAATGCATATCTTGTCCTTTGAAAACTGAAGTTTGGGAAAACCAATAACTAAATTGTTTGAACAAATGTTGTTGATGGTTTTAAAATTTAGATGATTCAAACGTTTATGCCATAACCATTTCTGGTCATTCTTGGCAATCATGCACATAGGATCAGAAGACTCTTTTTGCCAATTCATTTTTTTATGAGTTTTCTACTCTACTTCCAGTCAATAAAACATTTCCATCTTGGTCTTTAACTAAACATGCATGAGTTTGAAAGTCTACTGACAAACCGTTATCACATAATTGACTAATGTTAATCAAATTATAGCACAAATTGTCAACAAGCAGCACGTCATTAATAGTTAGGTTACCATGGATAATCTTACCCTTACCCATGGTCTTACCCTTCCCCATGGTCTTACCCCTCTTGTTGTCACCAAATGTGATCTTAGGTCTAGAGCATTCTGATATATCAGTGAGAAGCCGTCTGTTTCCTGTCATATGCCTGGAACATCCGCTATCAAGATACCATACCGATTCCTCCAGTCCTTCGTTTATTTGTACCTACATAAATAAATATTTACAATCTTTTGGTACCCACTTTCAATTGGTTCCTCGATCAATCAGTCCATTAGGAATCCATATTTGAGTTATTCTGATGGATTTCCCATTTTGAGTTGTGATTAATGCGTATGTTTTTGACTTAGCAGACGACTTTCTGCTAGCCACTGATCCTTTAGATTTTAAAGAAGATTTTCTTTTAAAACTCCTTGACTTAAAGTCAGGTTTTAAATTACCAGACTTATTAGCTTTTTCTAGCTTACTCTTAAGCCAACTAACAGTCGGCGGGACATAAACTATTTCATTTTTGAAAGCAACTTCTTCATGAATAGGATCAGATTCAATGTCAGTCATACTTCCTTTGACAAAGTTTATAGGCTTAAACTTGTCAGTTGGAGAATTTGACTTTTTGCAGGACATATTAGGGTCATTGTTGTCATATCCCAATCCGGATCTAGATCTAGTAGGTTTCAACATGCTGATCTGATATTTGACAGCATCTCCGGATCTTGTCCATGCACTAACAACATAGTTTAGACTCTTGTTTTCAGATAAAAGGGTTTGAATCTGTTCTTTGAGCATCTCATTCTCAGATGAGATCTCTGTTAAGTTTTCATCAAAAACGTTTGGTTCAGATTCTTGGTTTGAGGAAAGAATAGTTGATTCATATTTAACTTTCATTTCGTAAAAAGAGTCAGTTAACTTCTTGTACTCAATAGCCATTTCATTGAGTGCATTAGTTAACTCCTCGTTTGTGAGTTCTGGTGTAGAGACATTATTTACCTTGGATTGATCATCTGCCATCAGACATGTGACAACTTCATTCTCTTTTTCAGCAGGAGGCTCCTCTGAATCACTGTTAGCCCAACTGGATTTGTTTTTACTGTATATGAACGCTTTCTGGTTCTTCTTTGCTTGAGAGTTTGTATCGTAGATCAGATTAAAATTGTCCCATATCTCTTTAGCAGTGGAACAAGACTTGATCTCACAGAACATATTCATGTTGAGCGACTGGTACAGTATATTCTTAGCAACATTATCCATGTTGTTGGTCATCTTATCTTCAGTAGTCCACTCACTTCTTGGCTTTGAAATCTTTATGGGGCCATCAGTGATAACGATCCATATATCATAGTCAATAGTAGCCAAGTGAGCTTGCATTCTTATCATCCAACATTCGTAGTTGTCCCTTGACAGAAGAGGAATTTCATTGATGATAGACATGCTTCGGGTTCTTGATGCTTGAGAATAGAAACAAGGCTCTGATACCAATTGATAGGATCGACTTTATCGATAGAAACGGGGGTCAGGCTAAGGATGAAGGCTTATGAAAAACGGTTTGAAAGAAATCCTGTTAGGGATTTAATTCGCTTTCTATTCTACGCAAACTTGTGTAAACACTTGAAACGGATTCAAGGCGGAATTGTTTACTTGGGTTTGAAGAACAAGATGAAGTATGAAAATATGACAGAAATGAAGAACACAGCAGTTTGTTTATGGATGTTCGGAGAAACTCTCCTACGTCACCCCTTCTTCCAACCACCGGAAGGATTCACTATAATATGATTCGAATCAAATACAGTTTACACACACTTAGCTCACTATTGAACAAAACACTTTATGTTCAATTACAAGATGAAGAATATCACTCAGCTAAAGGTATTTTGATTCTAGCTCTCTCTTGATTCACACACAGTACAATCAGAAAGAAGCTTAACAATATGAGTTCAGTAGGCAAGATGATTGAGTAGTTTCTCTCTCTACAAAATGAGATTGCTTGTTCGTTGTATTCGCTTGTTCGTAAGGTTAGCAGTTGTGCTTGTTAAGCAGATTGTCCGTTGTCCTTGAGATTTGTTAAATACTGATCAGGAGCTAATGGTCGAATCTTCAAGAATGATACGTGGCACTCTTCCATTGGAAAGCCTCCATTGTACATAGTAGGATCTGAGCACAAGGATCGTGGTCGTACATCACTGGTAGTGCGCCGAATATTCCATTAGGGATGGACCTGCAAAACAAGTAATGTGAGGAAAATTCCCTTACGTGGCATTCCTTGGTTGGTTGCGTATAGCTGTTGTACTAATCTTTACTAAAAAGTGGAGCAGGAGTAGGGTACAACTATAGCACGTGGGTAGGTTAAATGCTAGATTCAAGCATACTGCTTAAACTGAGCATTAGACGTATTTCAGTTAGACGGATTGTAAAATCAGTCTAATGAAATCACACATCTCCTTTAAATAATAACGACCATTAGACCGCCTGGTCTAATAGGATTAGACTCACGTCTAATTATAATAACCATTAGACTGCACGTCTAACTCCATTGAGTTAGACTTCACGTCTAATTCCGGTTCTACCTCAGACTTGTCTGAAGGAGTTAGACGCGCGTCTAACTTTCACTAATTAGACTATACTTCTAATTATCTAATAACCATTAGACTGCACGTCTAACTCCACTAAGTTAGATTGCACGTCTAATTCCGGTTCTACCTCAGACTTGTCTGAAGGAGTTAGACGCACGTCTAACTTTCACTAATTAGACTACACGTCTAATTATCCAATAACCATTAGACTGCACGTCTAACTCCACTGAGTTAGACTGCACGTCTAATTCCGGTTCTACCTCAGAATTGTCGAAAGAAGTTAGACGAGCGTCTAATTCCGCACAAATTAGACTATCCGTCTAATTACAAATATATTAGACTACACGTCTAACTACGATGAATTAGACTATACGTCTAATTTCGAATATATTAGACTTACGTCTAATTCCGTGTATTCATTAGACTACACGTCTAACTCCGATGAGTTAGACTGTACGTCTAATTCTTTACATTCATTAGATTACACGTCTAATTCTGATGAGTTAGACTGTATGTCTAATTCTATGCATTCATTAGACTACACGTCTAACTCCGATGAGTTAGACTGTACGTCTAATTCTATGGATTAGACTTACGTCTAATTCCGTGTATTCATTAGACCATCCGTCTAATTACACGTCTATTAGACTACACGTCTAACTCCACTGAGTTAGACTGTACGTCTAATTTTATGCATTGAATTTCAAAATCGGTCTAATGACCCTCATTAGATCCAAATCTTATGAAATATTGTTTCAATACACCTGTATCAAAACTCATAAGTTGTTTCATCATCAAAATGTCAGTGGTTAAATTATTTCAACACTTAGTCAAAATAATTTGACCCAACATCTCTCCAACTCGTTTAGTTCCTCTTGCATTGCTAAAATCCAATCGGGATATAGCAACGCTTCATCCACCTTTTTTGGCTCAATTTGTGATATGAAAGCTGAGTTTCATAGTGTTCCAAATTTTGTTGCCTAGTTCGGACGGGTGATGAGATGTTACCTATTACTAGTTCAAGAGGATGATTCTTATTCCTTCTGAGGTTTATCCGAGACGTGTCTTCCAAGCGTTCGGTTGGCTGATCAATATTAGACTGATCGGTAGGCTGAATAGAATCAGACCGACCGATTTCTTCAGTTGAAACTGAAGAGTCAACTTTCTGCGGTAAAGCAGTTTGATCAGGCTGAGGTTCAGCATCAACCGCTTGATCATTGACAAATCGTCTATAAATCGGTATTTCATCTTCATCATCAGAATAGATATTGAAATTTTCCATACTGTTGTGAAGGTCGAAGGGTAATGCAGTACTTCGTTCAACCGATTCATCAAAAACAACGTGAGAAGTTTTTTCAACCGTTAAAGTTCTAGTGTTATAAATTCTATATGCTTTGCTTACGGCTGAATAACCCAACATTATTCCATCATCGGATTTAGCATCAAATGCGGTCAAATAAGTTTTGCCTTTGATGTGAACATAACATTTAATACCAAAAATCCTAAAATACCGGATGTTAGGAATTCTGTCGAAGTATATTTCAAAAGGGGTTTTAGAAAATCGTTTAGTGACTAGAGACCGGTTTTGAGTATAACACGCGGTGTTGATAGCCTCAGCCCAAAACTTTTGAGCAATACCCGAATCAGCTATCATTGACCTTGCGGCTTCCTTGAGAGTTCGGTTTCTTCTCTCAGCTAGGCCGTTTTGTTGAGGAGTTCTAACACTAGACAACTCGTGCCTAATACCGAAATCGTCAAGAAAAGTAGTTAAATTACTGTTTGTAAATTCGGTTACTCTATCGCTCCTAATTTTGTTTACCCGAATGGATTTTTCATTTTGTATCCTCAAAATAAGTTTAATCAGGTTTGGAGTTGTTTGATTTTTAGAAGTTAAAAATGTTACCCAAGTAAATTTAGAATAATCATCAACAACTACCATGGTGTATTGCATTCCTCCTATACTTGTTATCCTAACCGGACCAAACAAATTCATATGAAAAAGTTCTAAACATCGTTCGGATTGATAGTTTCCCTTGGTTTTGAAAAAAGATTTTATTTGTGTACCCATTTAACATGCAGCACATACTTTGTCTTTTGAAAACTTGACATTTGGAAAACCATGAACTAATTCCTTGGAACATATGAAATTTATTGTTTTAAAGTTCAAATGGTTTAGCCGTTTGTGCCAGAGCCAGTTTGGGTCATTTCCAGCTATCATACATACAGGATTTTCAATCATAGTTTTCCAATCAACTTTATAAATATTCCCTATCCGGTTTCCGTTTAGTAATGTGTCATCTTGATGATTTTTAACTAAACATGCATTTTTATGAAATTCAACCTTGTATCATATATCACACATTTGACTGATGCTCAACAGATTGAAATGAAAGTTTTCTACCACCAATACATTATTTATAGACAAGTTAACATGGACAATCTTACCCTTGTCCATGGTTCTACCTTTTGAGTTGTCACCAAATGTGATTATTGCTCCGGTTTCATAAATGATGTCGGTTAATAGTCCACTATTTCCGGTCATGTGTCTTGAACATCCGCTGTCCAGATACCACTCCGAGTTCCTTAGCCGGTTGCTTCTCCTAACCTACAAAAAGAAATATTTACACCTTTCTGGTACCCACATTCAGTTGGGTCCGTGGTTGATTAGTCCCTTTGGGATCCAGACTTGAATAAGTCGGATCACTTTCCCAGTAATGGTTCTAATGGTGTTTATTTTAACCTCTTGTTGTTTGCCTAAGAATGCCTTGTGTCGTTGTGATGAGGATTTTTTATTAGTTTTAGGTAAACGTGTTTTGGTTTGTTTGTCTTCTGACCGTTGTCTTTCCTTCTCTCAGTATGAAACCATTTCTCCGAGTCAGTTGGGCTTACATATTTTAGTTCCGGTTTTAAGACAGTTTCTGCCTCAATATTGGTTGAAGACCTCTTGACAAATCTTACGAAAGAAAGATTGTCTTTAGTGAGTTTCATCCCGTTAGAGTTGTTTGGTTTTGCGGATTTGTTTTCTTTGTATCCAATACCAAATTTACATTTAGGGTGTCTGTTATATTTGCACATCTGGTTTACGGCTTCACGGGATCTTTCCCAAGCAGCCGTAACGTATTGTGTTCATTCATTTTCTTCGGTTACTGGTTGAACTGTCTCCTCATTTTCTAAGGATAGTCCAGCTGGTTCATATACCGTAGTTTCACATGGCTCACCAGCAGTTCCACTTGACTCTCCGGTTTCATGTTTTGACCGGGTCGGTATATATGAAGATATGTTTCTAAACTCAGCGACCATTTCGTTGAGTGCAGAAATCAAATCTTCTTTAGTAAATTCATCAGAAGAGAAATCAAATACCTCTTCTTCATCATTTTCGTTGTCGGAGTATGCCCAGTCACTTCCACCGTCGGATGCGATGAGTGCCTTTTGAATTTCTTTTCCTTCATCGGTTTGCTGGTTGTCGTTCCTTCGATAGTCGTTTCTTTGATTGTCATTCCTCCGGTAGTCGTTTCCTTTGTTGTCGTTTCTTTGGTAGTCGTTCCCTTGGTAATTGTTATCTTGATAGTTGTTACCTTGATAGTTGTTGTTTTGATAGTTGTTTCCCGGTTTTTGATCGTCTCTTCTCGGTTTCCTACATTCCGACCTGAAATGTCCAAAACCGTCACAATTATATTATCTTTTATTAGATTTATCAATATAATTATAATTGAAACTGTTGTTCGATGGAGGTTGATTCTTCTTCATGAATCTCCCGAATTTCTATGCTAGCATCGCCATCACGTCTTCGCTGATCTGGTCAGCGTTTTTGACGGGAGCCAGAACGGTTGATACATGGACCGCCGGTTCCACCGATGTAACCAGAGCTCTGGTTGCGGTTGACATTGATGTTTCATCTTCGATCTGAGACTTTATCTCGAACTCGTATGCTTTTAGGTCCTCAAACACATCGTGTAGCTTCATCTGCCCGAGGTTGCTTGACTCCCTCATCACCATGGTCTTGATATCCCATGTGCTCGGTAATGATCTTAAGGCTTTGATGATTATCTCTCGGTTGTCATATCTCTTTCCGAGTGTCGGTAATTCGTTGACCACACTGGTGAACCGTTTGCTGAACTCTTTCAAATTTTCTCCCATTTTCATCCTGATGTTCTCATACTTTTGAGTAGCCACCAAATTTGTTCTCTTTTGTTCTTTCATTTCCTTCATGAATCTGAATGATCGTTTCCCAGGCTTTCTTTGCATTTTGACAATCTGAGATTTTGTTCAGTGTGTTGTCGTCTATGGCTTTGTAGAGTTGTCTCATGCAATAGTTGTCCAGGTTACTTCTTCTTCGATCTTCAGTCGTCCATGCATCTATCTCCTTGTTGATCCTTATCGGTCCTTCCTTCAGAACCCTGCTCATCTCATCATCCAGCGTAATCAGATGTAGATACATCTGTTTCTTCCAGCTGTAAAACGCTTCATTGTTTAGCATTGGTGGCTTATCGCTGTGGGTCTTGCTTCCTATCTTATTCGGTTGCTTGAGTGTTAAGAACCTCGCTCTGATACCACTTGTTAGGATCGGGATCGCCCTTGGAGGACCGGGGTTCCGGTTTTGGAGGGTTGACCTCTTACAACAACATAACACACTCTGATTGGTGATAGTCCGGTTAGAGACTAAAACTGTTTCTTAACACCGCGCAAGCTGTCACAGACTCTTGAACCGAGTTCAAAGGCGGAAATGTCTATTTCAGCTTGAAGCAACACACAAGACTTGATTTTGATGAGATTAATAAGGAATCGGTTAGAGAGGATAGATAGACCGGTTTGATTAAGAAAGAGGATTATGTTTCGGTTTGGTTTGAAATGAGTGATTGTTTGGTTTGGAGTAAGTGAGCCGAAAATAAAGAAAATGACACAAGACAGATTATGAGAAGGATTTCCACTAACTTGAATGTTACTACACTCACACACTGCCGGACGAGCCTTAATCGCTACTCGCCGATTACACCACTTCACTCTGATGTAATACAAATAACTCAATATAACAATAATTCTTTCAAGGATTTAAATTTCTATTTAGGATCGCGCGTGAGATTTCCTTTTACAATTTTATGCTTAATTTTCTCTCTCGTACGATTCAGAACTATCATTAATGACGTCTTCCTTTTATAGTGAGGAATATCCTAACGGTCACATTTCTCTCTCCGTAGGATTGGTCATTCTGAAGCCATGCCGGTTCAGAGATGTTGCGTGCACGTTTAACCTTTCTGACACTTGGCAAGCATGCGTGCACCGGTCAGGTTCTGATGACGTGAGCGGTTTGCAGTTTTGGACACATGGCAAACATGCACGTTCCGGCTGCCTGATTCAGACTTTGCTTCGGATCTTGGATAAGAAGATCATCATTGTTTTTATGGCATGCTTCTGATCCGGATCTTATCTTCTTGTATTTTCTCAAGAAGTATCTATCTCGTCATATTACGTCATCGTACATTTCAAAGTTTCCGGTTGATCTTCTTCGTAGTATGATCCGGCTAGGATTTGAGAGCTTTATTACTAACCGGTCTGGTTATGATGTTGAAGCCGGTTCCTCTTAATTATGGCTTGATTATTTGGAGCCGGATTACTGCGATATGTGCCTCAGCCGGTTTATGCGGCTTGATCTGTACCTGCACATGAAAGTTGAGATTAATTAAGTTCTCTGGCCGGTTAAAATTAACCTACTTAATTTTTCTATCATTTTCTAATTTCCAAATATGTTGAATCCGATATTTTTTTTAATATTCTAATTTTTTGGGTAATATTTATCTTTTTATGCATATAATTATTATAAATAATTTTATATATGTTTGATTAATGTATAACAATGATAATGTATAATTTTAAGGTCACTTAGTCTATTTTTATACTAAAAAATTCATTCAACTAATTTAATATTTGGATATTTACAAATTTATAACGAAATGTATTCTGAAATTTTCATAGATGAAAGAATTGGTACATTATAAATTTGATGTGTTACAGAATGTAAACGTTTTTGCATTTGTTGTGTAAACAATTGATCGATATTGATTATCTTGTTTTAATATTACATGTTTCTACTACTACTATTGATAGAACATTTTCAGTAATTAAGAATGTGGAGACGAAAGTTCGTCATAAAATGAATGATATTTTCTTGTTGATTATTTGACACTATATATATAAAAATAAATTTTTATTATAAATTAGTTTTATTTTTAAAATCTCATAAAATTAAACTTATTTAAACATTATAATATAATGGTTATATATATATATATATATATATATATATATATATATATATATATATATATATATATATATATAATTTTTTACTTTAAATTCAAGCACTCCCCTATTATGATTTCTAGATCCGTCCCTAGTTTTGCCATCGTTGGTTTCCAAGATACCTGCTGCAACAAGATGCTCCTGTCTTCGCCTACATGGAAGTTACTTCGGGAATACATTGTCTACTACTTGTCTAGACGCATGTAGAATCTCACAGAGAAGTTGTGAGTAGAGCTCTATTTTAGCAATCTGGAAGTTGATTTTCTGATAGGATCGGCTTTATCGATAAAGACGGGGGTCTGGCTAAGGATGAAGGCTTATGAAAAACGGTTTGATAGAAATCATGTTAGGGATTAATATCTCTTTCTATTCTACTCAAGGCAGAATTGTTTATTTGGGTTTGAAGCACACAAGATGAAATATGGAAAGATGATAGAAAATAAAGAACACAACAGTTTGTTTATGGATGTTCGGAGAAACTCTCCTACGTCACCCCTTCTTCCAGCCACCGGAAGGATTCACTATATAATGAGAATCAAATACAGTTTACACACACACACACTTAGCTCACTATTGAACAGAACACTTTCTGTTCAATTACAAGAAGATGAAGAATATCACTCAGCTGGTGTTTTGATTCTAGCTCTCTCTCTCGATTCAAACACAGTACAATTAGAAAGAAGCTTCAAAGAATAAGTTCAGTAAGCAAGATGATTGAGTGGTCTCTCTCTGCAAAATCAGAATGCTTGTTCGTAAGATTGGTTAAGGCAAGATCTGGTGCTTCGTCCGTTGCTCTAAGGATTGATTAAATATTGAGCAGGAGCTAACGATCGAATCTTCAAGAATGATACGTGGCTCCCTTTCATTGGAAAGCCTCCATTGTACACAGCAAGTTCTGAGCACAAGGATCGTGGCCGTACCGAACTGGTAGTACGCCGAATATTCCATCAGGAATGTACCTGCAAAACGGGTAAATGTGAGGAAAATTCTCTTACGTGGTATTCTTTGATTGGATGCATATAGTTGTTGTACTAATCTTCACAAGAAAGTGGAGCAGTAGTAGGGTGCAGCTATAGCACGTGGGTAGGAGAAATGCTAGATTCAAGCATACTACTTGAATTAGAGCATTAGACGTATTCCAGTTAGACGGATCAGTCTAATGAAATAAGTTAACTCCTTCTGATGAAATGCGTCTATTAGACCGCCTGGTCTAATATAATTAGACTCGCGTCTAATTTCAATAACCATTAGACGAGTACGTCTAACTCCACTGAGCTAGACTACACGTCTAATTCCGGTTCTACTTCAGACTAATCTGAAGGAGTTAGACCCACGTCTAACTTTCACTATTTAGACAACCCGTCTAATTATAATATAACCATTAGACCGGCACGTCTAACTCCACTGAGTTAGACTGCCCCGTCTAATTCCGGTTTTACTTCAGACTAATCTGAAGGAGTTAGACCCACGTCTAACTTTCACTAATTAGACAACCCGTCTAATTATAATATAACCATTAGACCGGCATGTCTAACTCCACTGAGTTAGACTGCCGCGTCTAATTCTGGTTCTACTTCAGACTAATCTGAAGGAGTTAGACCCACGTCTAACTTTCAATTAATTAGACAACCCGTCTAATTCCGCGTATTCATTAGACCATCCGTCTAATTCTTTGCGTCTATTAGACTTACACGTCTAACTCCGATGAATTAGACTGTACGTCTAATTCTATTAGACTCACGTCTAATTTCGCGTATTCATTAGACTACCCGTCTAATTCTTTACACGTCTATTAGACTTACACGTCTAATTCCGCGTATTCATTAGACTACCCGTCTAATTCTTTACACGTCTATTAGACTTACACGTCTAACTCCGATGAGTTAGACTGTACGTCTAATTCTATTAGACTCACGTCTAATTTCGTGTATTCATTAGACTACCCGTCTAATTCTTTACACGTCTATTAGACTTACACGTCTAACTACGATGAGTTAGACTGTACGTCTAATTCTATTAGATTCACGTCTAATTCCATTAGACTTGCGTCTAATTCCGTGTATTCATTAGACTACCCGTCTAATTCTTTACACGTCTATTAGACTTACACGTCTAACTGCGATGAGTTAGACTGTACGTCTAATTCTATTAGACTCACGTCTAATTCCGTGTATTCATTAGACTACCCGTCTAATTCTTTACATGTCTATTAGACTTACACGTCTAACTCTGATGAGTTAGACTGTACGTCTAATTCTATTAGACTCACGTCTAATTCCATTAGACTTGCGTCTAATTTTATGCGAATGGAGATCAAAATCGGTCTAATGGCCCTCATTAGATCCAAGTCTAAAAACATGTTGTCTTAATACATCTGTATCAAAACTCATAGATTATTTCATCATCAAAATATTAGTGGTTAAATTTATTCAACACTTAGTCTAAATAATTTGACCCAACAATTTCCCCCTTTTGATGAAGAAATTGTAAACCTGCAAACATATAAGAAGACATGAATTCATCCAATAAATAAACAAACAGACAACATGCAAGTAATCATTCAAAAACATCTATGTTAATCACATATGAGTGTTTTCAGAAGAAACACTCAAAATATTGTTCAATGTAACCATGATAATTTTACCAAAAACATTATGAAGACATTCAAAATAACTACAAAAAGACATTTCATCATTAGTCTTCTTCTTCTTCTTCTCCCTGGTCATAACTTTTGGACGAGATAGACTTCAACCTAAGATGTCTCTAAGACTGCGGTTAGGGGGGAGTTGGAATCTTCACTTTTTCGTTTCTTAGACTTGAGCGTTTCCAACCTTTGGATATAATCTACCACTTTCTGGTAGTTCAGGATCTTAGAAGGAAGGGGGAAACTCTTACCAGGTTCGTTCAGACGATGACAAATAAAGGAGCTGAGAGGACCATCAAAGCCGAAGATCTTCTTTCTAGCTACAACCATTCTGACCAGATTCCCGAAGAGGAAGCTTGTCCAGTTCACAGGAACACCCCTGGTGATAGCCACCATTATCTAAAAGACCTTCGTACAATACTTGTAGGAGGTTTCCTTAGACAGAAGGGATTTAGAGATGATATCACTTAAAAAAGCATATTCAACCTTCATAAGGTTTTTCTTTCCATGAATATCTACTTCAGGGGAATCGGAAAAGACTTTTATCATCGAAATCATGAGGTTAGGGTGAGTGGTAGAGAAATCATCAATACCTTCAGTTGGGAGATGGAAAAACTCACCAAAAGATTCTTTTGTGAGCCATACCATCTGGCCCATTACTGCACCAGCAATAACATTATCTTGATAGAAGCTAGCGGTTTGGAAGAATTCATTGACAAGATGTTCATGATAGGTTTCATGAGGGGTGAGAAATCTTCTCGGCCCTGAAGCTTTCAGAGAATCGAACATCTTTTGCATGCCCGGAGATTCAAGAGTGGAAACAGATTGAAAATTCACCTGGATCGATTTTGGTCGGAAAGGCAGCATTTTGACTTGATGAACAAGGGATTGAGATATTCAAAGGGTTCGATTTCTAAAGAGAGAAAGAGAGATTTCAAGGATCTTCTAACCTTTTATAGAGAATGAACCTATTAATACTGGGGTTTTAATCATGAAGAATAAAACTAATGATTACTCATACCGTCAAAAATTTCAAAAGACATTTCCCAATACACTGCATTTAATGTTAGAATGAAATAGAATGTCTAATACTAAATGTACAAGCAAAAGATGTCAGAAATATTAGTCATTTCTTGCATATTGAGAGACACGTGTCTTCAATTCTTTTGAGAAATGACTGATTTATTTTTCGGCGGGAAAGATACCTCAAACAGACATTATTAAAGGACAGCTGTCCTAAATGCCAGAAGATGAAGAGTCTAATTACACCAGTAGTTAGACGTTTTTATTCTTCTTTTCACATTTTCAACATCATTTTTGAAAATCAATCTATTAGACGTATGCATCTAATTATGCTATAACAGCGCGTGAGACACGCGTGTCTGATTAGAGGTGAGCATCCTTTTGCTCATGACGTAAAAACGTCTAACGTCTATTAGATGTGTCCGTCTAATAGATGCATCCTTCTAATCAAGCAGGTTAAAATAACCAAGACAATGATTTCATATAAAGATGAAACTGCTAAGGAAGATGTCCGTCTAAGTAGTTGTGTTTATCAAACTTTGAATCCTTAGGACAAGTTAAGACCTCCGTCTTTCATATCTGTTCAGTTTTATTTTGAACAATACGTTCCCCCTCAATTTATGCACATAATTACGTCAATCTAGATCAACAAGACCTAGCATATTTCTAAAATGAGAAAACTTAGCTTCCAGAAGAGGTTTCGTGAAAATGTCTGCAGTTTGTTGATCTGTAGGAACATGTTCAAGACGGATTTGCTTCTGATTGACGTGTTCTCGGATGACATGATGCCTGATTTCAATATGCTTTGTCCGAGAATGCATAACAGGATTGTAGGATATTGCGATGGCACTTGTGTTGTCGCAGAAAATTGGAGATTCATCAGCCTCAATCCCATAGTCTCTGAGCTAATGTTGAATCCACAAAACTTGAGAGCAGCAACTACCAGCTGCAAAATACTCTGCTTCAGCTGTAGAAGTTGCCACAGAAGCCTGCTTCTTGCTGAACCATGTGATTAGACGATCTCCAAGGAACTGGCAAGTTCCACTTGTGCTTTTTCTATCAATTTTGCATCATGTATAATCTGCATCTGAGAAACTAATTAAGTTGAAACTGAAATCCTTCGGATACCACAGTCCCACATTTTGAGTTCCCTTTAAGTATTTAAGAATACGTTTAGCAGCAGTGAAATGAGAGAGTTTAGGATCAGCCTGAAATCTGCCACAGACACCAACAGCAAATTGAATATATGGCCTGCTAGCTGTTACATATAGCAAGGAACCGATGAGTCCTCTATATGCTGTAACATCTACACTTTGGCCACCTTCATCTTTGTCCAATTTGACTGAGGAGCTCATAGGAGTAGCTGCTGAAGAACAGTTCTCCAAACCAAATTTATTTAGCAATTCTTTGGTGTATTTAGCTTGGATGATGAGGGTTCCGTTTTCCAGCTGACGGATCTGAAGCCCAAGGAAGAATGTAAGTTCTCCCATCATGCTCATTTCAAACCTGTACTGCATTAGCTTGGCAAATTTCTCACACAGTTTGGGGTTAGTTGACCCAAAGATAATGTCATCAACATATATCTGAACAAGTAATATATGGGAGTCTTTAGCAAATCTAAACAGGGTTTTATCCACTGTTCCAACAACAAAATCATGATCAAATAAGAAATTGGTTAGAGTGTCATACCAAGCTCTAGGAGCTTGTTTTAGACCATACAATGCTTTGTTAAGTCTATAAACATGATCAGGTAAAACATGATCTACGAAACCAGGGGGTTGCTCAACATATACTTCTTCACTTAATTTTCCATTTAAAAATACACTTTTCACATTCATTTGAAAAACTTTAAAATTCTTAAATGATGCATATGCTAGGAAGATTCTGATTGCTTCTAGTCTTGCAACCGATGCAAAAGACTCGTCAAAATTAATACCTTCCTCTTGTCTGTATCCTTGAGCAACTAAACGAGCTTTGTTTCTAATGACTAAGCCATTTTCATTAAGCTTGTTTCTAAAGACCCATCTTGTTCCTATAACTGACTTGTCAGCTGGTCTAGGAGTAAGATACCACACTTTATTTCTATCAAATTGGTTTAACTCCTCTTTCATAGGATTGATCCAATTTGGATCAACTATAGCTTCACCAATTTTCTTTGGTTCAATTTGAGAAATAAATGCAGAATTGGCCATTTCATCCATCAACTTACGTCTTGTCCTTCGAGGAGAAAAAGGGTTACCAATTATCAGTTCTGGTGGATGATTTCTGTTTCATCTGAAGTTGGAACCAAGGGGATTGGTCATCTGAACCGGTGACATCGCGACATCCAAACTCTCAACATCTTGTTGAATAGGAGTTTGTACATCTGGTTGAGCTTCAAACGGATCAGCCATAGGATCAGATAAAGTCATCCGCTTGTCCAAGGTTTCTTTTTCTTCACTTATAGACTCAAGACTAGCCGCTTGTAGTTTGTCAGCAAGATCAATGGGTTCTTTGGATTTGCTCTCAACAGGTTCATCAAAAATTACATGAAGGGATTCTTCAACAGTCTGTGTTCTTTTGTTGTATACTCTGTAAGCCTTGCTTACCGATAAGTATCCCAACATAAATCCCTCATCTGCTTTAGCATCAAAAACAGTTAAATAAACCTTTCCATTATTATGGATAAAACATTTACACCCAAAAATCTTAAAGTAAGAAACTGTGGGAATTCTCCCATAATACAGTTCATAGGGAGTTTTATCAAAACGTTTGTTAATAATTGACCGTTTTTTAGTATAACAAGCAGTACTAATGGCTTCCGCCCAGAACCTCTGAGGAACATCTGATTCAGCAAGCATAGATCTCGCTGCTTCTTTCAGAGTTCTCACTCTTCTCTCAGCAAAGCCGTTTTGCTGTGGAGTTCTGGCACTAGACAACGCGTGCCTAATCCCATTCTCCTCAAGATAAGATGATAGGTATCTGTTTGTATATTCAGTTCCTTGATCACTTCTAATACATGAGATATTTAGAGATTTTTGATTTTGAATGCCTCTAAATATTCTGATCAATTTTTCAGCAGTTTTATCCTTTGATGGTAAAAATGCAACCCATGTAAAACGTGAAAAGTCATCAATAACAATTAAGGCAAATCTCATTCCTCCTATACTTTTTACAGGGATTGGACCAAAAAGATCCATATGTAAAAGTTCTAGGATGCGGCTGGATTGTGATTTTCCTTTGCTTTTGAACGATGATCTGCCCTGTTTGCCTAACTGGCAAGCAGTGCAAATCTTGTCCTTTGAAAATTGAAGATTGGGTAAACCAATAACTAAATTGTTTGAACAAATGTTGTTGATGGTTTTAAAATTCAAGTGGTTCAAACGTTTATGCCATAACCATTTATAGTCATTTTTGGCAATCATGCACATAGGATCAGATGTTTCTTTTTGCCAATTCATTTTATATGAGTTTCCTACTCTACTTCCAGTTAATAAAATGTTTCCATCTTGGTCTTTAACTAAACATGCATGAGTTTGAAAATCTACTGACAAACCGTTATCACATAGTTGACTGATACTAATTAAATTATAACACAAGTTGTCAACTAGCAGCACATCATTAATGGTTAGGTTACCATAGATAATCTTACCCTTACCCATGGTCTTACCCTTCTTATTGTCACCAAATGTGATCTTAGGTCCAGAGCAGTCTGATATATCAGTGAGAAGCCGTCTGTTTCCAGTCATATGCCTAGAACATTCGCTATCAAGATACCATACAGATTCCTCCAGTCCTTCATTTATTTGTACCTACATAAATAAATATTTACAATCTTTTGGTACCCACCTTTAATTGGGTCCTCGATCAATCAGTCCCTTAGGAATCCATATTTGAGTTATTCTGATGGATTTTCCATTCTGTGTTGTGATTAATGCATAGGTTTTTGACTTAGCAGATGACTTCCTGCTAGCCACTGATCCTTTGACTCTTAAAGAAAGTTTTCTTTTAAAACTCCTTCACTTTGAGTCAGGTTTTAAGTTACCAGACTTATTAGCCTTTTCAAGCTTATTCTTGAGCCAGCTAACAGTTGGTGGAACATAAGCTATTTCATTTTTAAAAGTCACTTCTTCATGAATAGGATCAGATTCACTGTCAGTCATACTTTCTTTGACAAAACTTATTTGCTTAAGTTTGTCATTTGGCTTTGACTTTTTGCAGGACAAGTTAGGATCATTGCTATCAAATCCCAATCCGGGTCTAGATCCAGCAGGTTTCAACATGCTGATCTGATGTTTGACAGCATCACCAGACCTTGTCCATGCACAGACAACATAGTTAAGCCTTTTGTTTTCAGATGAAAGAATTTGAATCTGTTCTTTGAGCATCTCATTCTTAGATGAGATCTCTGATAGGTTTTTATCAAAAACATTTGATTCAGGTTCTTGCTTTGAAAAGGGAACAGTTGATTCATATTTAACTTTCATTTCATAAAAAGAGACAGCTAACTTTTTGTACTCAATAGCCATTTCATTGAGTGCATTAGACAGTTCCTCATTTGTAAATTCTGGTGCAGAGATATCATTTACCTTAGGTTGGTCATTTGCCATCAGGCATGTTACAGCTTCATTCTCTTTTTCGGTGGGAGATTCCTCAGTATCACTGTCAGCCCATCTGGATTTGTTCTGACTACAAATGAATGCATTCTGGTTGTTCTTTGCTTGAGAGCTCACGTCGTGGATCTGGCTGAGCTTATCCCATATTTCTTTTGCAGTGGAACAAGACTTGATCTCACAGAACATATTTGTGTTGAGAGATTGAAACAGAATGTTCTTAGTAACATTATCCAGGTTGTTGGTCACTTTATCTTCAGTTGTCCACTCACTTCTTGGCTTCGAAATCTTTATGGGGCCATCGGTGATAACGCTCCACATATCATAGTCAATAGTTGCCAAGTGAGCTTGCATTCTTACCATCCACACATCATAGTTGTCCTTTGACAGAAGAGAAATTTCATTGATGCAAGACATGCTTTGGGTTCTTGATGCTTGAGAATGGAAACAAGGCTCTGATACCAATTGATAGGATCGGCTTTATCGATAGAGACGGGGGTCTAGCTAAGGATGAAGGCTTATGAAAAACGGTTTGATAGAAATCCTGTTAGGGATTAATATCTCTTTCTATTCTACTCAAACTTGTGTAAACTCTTGAAACAGATTCAAGGCGGAATTGTTTACTTAGGTTTGAAGCACAAGATGAAATATGGAAAGATGACAGAAAATAAAGAACACAGCAGTTTGTTTATGGATGTTCGGAGAAACTCTCCTATGTCACACCTTCTTTCAACCACCGGAAGGATTCACTATATGATGAGAATCAAATACAGTTTACACACACTTAGCTCACTATTGAACAGAACACTTTCCATTCAATTACAAGAAGATGAAGAATATCACTCAGCTAATGGTGTTTTGATTCTAGCTCTCTCTCTCGATTCACACACAGTACAATCAGAAAGAAGCTTCACAGAATAAGTTTAGTAAGCAAGATGATTGAGTAGTCTCTCTCTGCAAAATCAAAATGCTTGTTCGTAAGATTGGTTAAGGCAAGATCTGGTGCTTCGTCTGTTGCTCTAAGGATTGATTAAATACTGAGTAGGAGCTAACGGTCGAATCTTTAAGAATGATACGTGGCGCCCTTTCATTAGAAAGCCTCCATTGTACACAGCAGGTTCTGAGCACAAGGATCGTGGCCGTACCGAACTGGTAGTGCGCCGAATATTCCATCAGGGATGTACCTGCAAAACGGGTAATTGTGAGGAAAATCCTCTTACGTGGCATTCCTTGATTGGATGCATATAGTTGTTGTACTAATCTTCACATGAAAGTGGAGCAGTTGTAGGGTGCAACTATAGCACGTGGGTAGGAGAAATGCTAGATTCAAGTGTACTGCTTGAATCAGAGTATTAGACATATTTCAGTTAGACGGATCAGTCTAATGAAATAAGTTAACTCCTTCTGATGAAATGCGTCTATTAGACCGCCTGGTCTAATATAATTAAACTCGCGTCTAATTTCAATAACCATTAGACGGGTACGTCTAACTCCACTGAGCAAGACTACACGTCTAATTCCGGTTCTACTTCAGACTAATCTGAAGGAGTTAGACCCACGTCTAACTTTCACTAATTAGACAAGCCGTCTAATTATAATATAACCATTAGTCCGGCACGTCTAACTCCACTTAGTTAGACTGCCCCGTCTAATTCCGGTTCTACTTCAGACTAATCTGAAGGAGTTAGACCCACGTCTAACTTTCACTAATTAGACAACCCGTCTAATTATAATATAACCATTAGACTGGCATGTCTAACTCCACTGAGTTAGACTGCCCCGTCTAATTCTGGTTCTACTTCAGTCTAATCTGTAGGAGTTAGACCCACGTCTAACTTTCAATTAATTAGACAACCCGTCTAATTCCACGTATTCATTAGACCATCCGTCTAATTCTTTACATCTATTAGACTTACACGTCTAACTCCGATGAGTTAGACTGTACGTCTAATTCTATTAGACTCACGTCTAATTCCATTAGACTTGCGTCTAATTTTATGCGAATGGAGATCAAAATCTGTCTAATGACCCTCATTAGATCCAAGTCTAAAAACATGTTGTCTTAATACACCTGTATCAAAACTCATTGATTATTTCATCATCAAAATATCAATGGGTAAATTATTTCAACACTTAGTCAAAATAATTTGACCCAACATTTTCCAATGGAGTTTCATATCGCCCCGCCTTCACCTCGGACTGTTGGAGCTCATTGCTGTGGAGGCTCACCAAGACGCTAACCACAGTCTCTTGAGATCTCAGTTCATAAGAAAGGAATGAACTAATAAATGAAATCAGAAATCCCTTGCAGATTGGGATTCTAATAGAAAATTTCTTTTTGCATTTCGTCGTTCGTGAATGTTCTTACAAATTGACCTTCCACAATGTCTTCCTTGTGATAGTAAGATTCAGAGAATACATTACTACAATCTGAAATGAATTCAGAGTTCGTATGGAGCATGGCTCAAAAATTCTCTCTCTAATGACCAATTCTTATTGATTCAGGTAAAGAATAAAGGTCACGGTTTGATTCTAGGCATGACCTAGCCTCTTCGTACTTAGACTTTATCTAATTTTGGATACACCATGCATTCAACAATATTCAAATATCAAACAATCAAAACAATAAATTAATCAATACATTTATATGAATCCAACTGGATGTCGACGTATGTGTACATACCTAAAGAACAAGAAGAATCAAATCAAGAATTGAATTCGCTAGAGAAAATGAAATCTCGCCGAAATCGCTTTAACCCTGTTTTTGATTTGGTTACTTGCACTTAAATTAATCTCTCTCAAGGTTAACTATAATTTTTGCAAATGGTCAAGCCTACCTTAAATGAATGAGCTGTTTTCCTTATATACCCTTGTTCAAGGGTATCTTTGGGATATTTTAATATCTTTAGTTGGCTCAACTATCAACTCACTTAAAAGGATATCATGGGCTGAATTCATGTTCATTTTAGTTGAGGCCAATCTCTTTCTATAGGTAACCTATTCACCTTGATTCTCAAATTTAAAACAGTTCAAAAATGATTGAGTGTGGCCCAAGTTACAAATTTTTAAAGTCAAGCCTTTCTTTGGTTTATTCTAGCAAACTTCGTTCAACCGAAATATCAAATGGCTATAACTTTTGACTCAGATCACCATTAAGGTTGGTCCAAGATGCATTGAAAATTTATGCTTGTTATCTAGAACATTCATTTTGGACGAAATCTTTAAGTATGTCTGCAAATCTATGAAATTCTTGATGTAACACTAGTAGTCTCGAAGTACATAGTTTGACTTACGGATGACCTAGAATGGGGTGTAGGTCAAACCATGAGCGCTACTTAGTATCAAAAGAAAGTAACTTAATGACCTTTCCAATTATATTTCATTTGTTCCCAATAGTTGAGCCAATCATAAGATATGAATTTTTAAAGTTGCACTTAGAGCTATAAACGAGTCAAGCCAAGCTCAAGCCAGCTTGAGCTTGATCTTGACTCGATTAAATATTTTTTAACTCGACTCGAACTCGAGTTCGAACAATTTTATAAATTTGAGCTCGAGCTCGACTCGACTATTTACTTACACGCTCGACCTGAAACTGGAACTACAAATAAATTTTAAAATATTTGTGAAGTAAAAATATTTATTTTAAATTTAAGGTATTAATATTAAAATAAATAAAAAAGTATTATTTATTATGAGGCTCGAAAAAGTTCGACAAGCCATCGAACAAGTATTATATGAGCTCGAGCTCGACTTGAATATTAAACGAGATGGCTCGAACTCGACTTGAACTTCGTCAAAGTCAAACTGAAGTCGAGCTTTGACCGAGCAACTCATAAGCAGCTTGACTTATTTTCAGTCCGAGTTGCACCTAACTTCAATTCGCTCTAGGACCGAAATGGGTAAACTTGCACTGGGTTGTTGAGTTGATTTGACCACCTTATCCATCGAATATAAACATGGGATGAGTGTCATTCGAATGGACTGCGTCTTAACTTTCCAACCATATGTCAAAATCCAAATTTAAAGCACCATAGCTTCATTTATGAATTATACATCGCAGACATGTCTGGTTTGATCTCGTCATGGTCTCATTTTCTTGTACCACCGATTTCGTGGAATTAAGAGATTCAACTCAATTTTGGATACAAATGAATCTTATAGAGGACTCTATAAGATTTCCAAATCATCTAAGATCAACTAATTACATTGTGTATTGTCATTTGGGTGAATTATCCAAGTTGGTAATCTTTGCAGGATTTCATCAGAAAACTGAAGCGCCAAACACACACATTTCGGCATTTTTTGAAATAAGTTGCGTCTGGCATCAACACGACGTCATTGTTCATGTTTGAATCATTTTAAGGCGTGCGGTCAAACTCGTTGACTTCCATTGACTTGTCTGGTTCAACTCAGTTTTTGACATTTTAAAGGTCTTCTACACAAAATTACAAATAACAATAATATACACAAAATCCATAATTTTTCGAACTAGTTAATTTAAACGTAATAGGTCTCTCAAATTCTAACACACAAACAAGCCTCAAAGTAGTTGTTTAGTACATTTTGTCCAACATCAATATTATACTCAAAGTTCATGATTTTTCAAATTGGTTATTTTGAACGTATAAAAACATTTGAAGCTTGAGTTTTTTTAGAAATTGGTGTTGAGACCAATTACCCAAGGGTCGTTCTCAACCAATTCTGAAAAATAATTATAATTTTGTTCCCCTAGTCCAATAACCAAGTATGATTATCATTTTAGACCGTGCAAATTTATTTTATTTATGGATGCAAAAACTGAGTGTCTATAGAATGCACCTCTTGGACAGAATTTGTAGAAGATAAATTCTCGCTTTACAAAACATGTATCCAAGCTTGATAAAATAGACATTAATTTTATAAACCAAAATGTAAAATACTAAAGAAGAGAATAGAATATACAACTTGGGTCGTGCATCTTCCATTCTACTTTACCTTTTCGTAGCAACACATGTTCGAGGAAATAGATGCGTGGAGATAACAACATTCTTGAAAAATACCTACACAAGATAATGATGTATATAAACATAACATACTACATAACTAGAGTATGGGTTCAGAACATGTTGCATTCTGACTCCATGCAAGATCGTAACAAGTTTACATGCAACCATGTGTCCATATATAGAGACTCCATATACATCCAAAAAATGATGTATCTAGGAAGTTATATCTAACGGACGAATTCGAAGAGATATCTTTCGTATAGTATCACTTGTAGAAGACAATTGATAACAAACTAGAAAAATGATCTGTGGTGTATCTTATGTTACATCGACTACCTGATCATGGTGATCAAGGAATTACATCGATGATGGTGAAAGTCGGATTGTGATGACTAGGATTCATACGGGGGATGAGAGTTTGATTTTTGGTCAAACAGGTTTCGACTATTCCAACATAACGAAAGCCTACCAAATATTACACTTAACACTTTATCCTTGAGGATATTAATCTCTCATGTTCCAAATGAACTATGAGAAAACATTAGAGGTATGAAGTTTCTTATCGACAATAAAATTGAGTTCTCATATCAAACAATAATGAGAAACTATTGAAAGACAACAAGTCCTCATATCAAAAGATGATGAGTAACAATTGACACAACATAAAGTCCTCATATCAAAGATAATTAGTAACTTGTTTGAGAAAAATAATGAGTTCTCAAATCAAAGATCAATGAGCAACTGTTGGAATACGTAGAATTCTCTCATCAATGGGATGATGACGAGAAATCTATATGAATCATCGATTCCTCTAATCAACGAGATGATGAGCGATTGCTGGCGAACATCAAGTTCTCACGTCGAAAGATAATGAGCAACTTTTTAAAAAAACACAAAATCCTTGTATCTAAGATAACGAGAAACTCCTAGAAAATACAGAATCCTCGTATCTAAATTAACGAACAATTCATAAAAGCACAGAGCCCTTACATCAATGCGATGCTAAGAAATTACCGATAAACATCAAGTTCTTACATCAAAAGATAATGAAAAACTTGTATGGAAAACGTAGCATTCTCATATAAAATATAAAGAGAAACTCCGAGAAAACATAAAGTTCTCACATCAATGCGATAATGAGCGGATACTTTTTTTAGTAATGTACATATCCTATTCGAGATCTATCAATAAAAGAAAAACTCAGCACGCAAGACTATTGACTCGCGTAACTACACAGATCGTAAAATGATGAATTCAAACTTCTAAGACTGTCGACTCACAAAAAGGGACATATCGTACTTGAGATCTGTTGATACAAACGATGAACTCAACACGCTAATGTTGCCTACTCATGAAACAAAATAGATCATACTCAAGATCTGTTGACACAATGATGAATTTGGCATGCTAAGGTTGTCGACTCATAAACAAAACATATTGTACTCGAGACCTATTAACATATGCGGATGAACTCAACACGCTAAGGTTGCTGACTCAAGAAATAGAACATATCATATCCAAGATCTATTGTCACAATGATGAATTAAGTACTCTAAGCCTACCAACTCATGAAATGAAATAGATCGTACCGGAGATCTGTTGACACACAAGGATGAACTTTACACGTTAAGGCTACCGACTCACGAAATATAACAGATTGTACCTAAGATCTGTTGACACAAGGATGAATTCAACACGCTAAGATTACCCTCATGTAATAAAACATATCGTACCCAAGATCTGTTGACACTATGATGAATTCAGCACGTTAAGACTTCTGACTCATATAACAAAATAGACCGTACCCAAGATTTGTTGACACGATGATGAATTTAGCTCGCTAAGGCTGTCGAATCATGAAACTTTTGAAAGTTACTAGTGCTCTAGAATTAGTTTTTACACTATAAGAGTTTTGTAAAAAAACACTCTATATGGATGTGTTAACATGCCATAAGAAGTCCCTAAAGAAAATGCCTAGTTTTGACTAGAGCATTTGACGCAAAAGCTAACAAGAGATATCCTCACAACATGATTTAAGGACTCCCCAAAACTTGGTACCAAGACACTTGGTATGAGTTGGCACAAACAACCCAGCAATATGCGGGTGTTTCGATCCTTTGATGCACGAATGCATGCTTGGCTTTAGACCACAACATTGAGATTCATTTGTTAACTATGACTCATAACAATGAATGCATGTTTAGAAATTCAAAACTCACAAGTGTTTTGGAAATATATGATGTGAAATACATGATTAACAATAGGCTAAATAAATACAATCTCAAAAATTCCTTGGTGAAGACCAAGGCGTTTTACTTTCTTGTCTTAGAAGTTGGTAAAGATTTCGATCCCATCATCGCATGATTAGCTCTAAACTAAAACATCTTCAATGTTTCAAGACCCTTGAATAGTGCTAGACTATTTTAGAGGAGGTCTAATTTACTCATCATTTTTTTCTCTAAAATAGCTCAACACTCTTCTTCGGAAAGAGGAGTTGCTTGCCTTATCACACCAACCACCAATATTTGCATGAAGCTTTACTTGTTGATATTAACTATGAATCCTTATATTAAAATGATCTCATGAGTGTATCAGTATGTAGATTAAGGAACGAGGAGGGGAATTGGAGTCCCAAAGTATGCAACAATCGAAATTGTTAATTTGGGACATGATTTTTTTTTCATAACTTATTTTTAGAAACACTTTGGAAAAATTAAATAAATTAATTTAGTAAATATGTTTCAGGCTGAATTTTAAAGGAATTAAAGTCTTTAGGGCCAAAGTGAATGCACCTCAAGACTTTAGAAAATCAGAAATAAGGAATTTTAGGAAAGTGAACTAGAAAAGTTCGTCGTCTTCCTCCTTGGATGTTCCTAATTCTTTATGATAACGTCGATTTCCAATATACCTGCTGCAACAAGATGCTCATGACTTCGCCTTCTTGGAAGTCACTTCAGGAGTTCATTGTCTACTACTTGTCTATATGTAAGTAGAATCTCACAAAGAAGTCGAGAGTATAGCTCTATTTTCTCATGAAGAAGTTGATTTTCCGATGGAGTTTCATATCGCCTCGTCGTTGCTTTTGACTGCTGGATCTTTTCATTGTGGAGGCTCACCAAGATTCTAAACACAGTCTCTTGAGATCTCATTTCACAAGAAAGGAATGAATTAATAAATAGAATTTAAAATTCCCTATAAATTGGAATTCAAGTGGACAATTTATTTTTGCATTCCTTCGTTTGTAAAGGTTCTTGCAAATTGACCATCCACGATGTCTTCCTTATGACAGTAAGCTTCAAAGAAGACCTTAATTCAATTTGAAATGAATTCAGAGTTCGTCTGGAGCATGGCTCAATAATTTTCTCTCTAGTGGTCAATTCTTGTTGATTCTAGTGAAGATTAGAGGTTAAAGTTTGAGACTAGTCATGACCTAACCTCTTCCTAACTAGACTCTATCTAACATAGGATATCTAGTAGCTAAGGTAAACAAAGCATTCAGAAACATTGAAACATAAAACAATCAAAACATATAAATTATTCAATATATTTATATGAATCCAACTAGATGTCGACGATAATTGTACAAAACCAACGTCTCAAATGAATTACATCAACATAGAATGTAGAAGAGGCCTACCTAAAGAAGCAGAAGAACAAGAAAAATAAAGCATGAATCAAATTCGTCGGAGAAGATGAACTTTGATCGGAATCCTCTTAGCCTTGTACTTGATTTGATTACTTTTCTCTCAAGTTCACTCTCTCTCTATGTTAATTAAAATTTTGAAAATGGACAATCCTACCTTAAATGAATGAGGTGTTACCTTATATACCCTTGTTCAAGGGTATCTTTGGGATATTTTAATTTATTTAGTTGGCTCATTTGGAAACTCACTATATAAGACAACCTAAGCTGAGTTCGTGTTCATTTTAGTTGAGACAAAAGTGTTTTTGTAGGTACTTCATCCACCTTAATTCTCTAATGCGAGACAACCGAATTGATGGAGTGTGACCCAAATTACAATTTTTTAAAGTCAAGTTTTTCTTTAGTTTTGATTCCAATAAGCTTCGTTCTACCAAAACTTCAAACGGCTATAACTTTTGACTCATATCACTATTGAGGTTAAACAATGATGTATTGGAAATGTGTGCTTGTTAAATAAAATATTTATTTTGGATGAAATGTTGAAAACTATATGCAAATCTATGCAATTCTTGATGGAACGTCGGTAGTCTTGTAATGAACAACTTGGCTTACGGGTGATCTAGCGTGGGCTGTAGGTCGACCCACAAGTGCTACATTGTATCAAAAGAAATTTCTAATGGTATCTCATTTGCTCCAAATAGTTGAGCCAATCAAAATATATGAATTTTTAAAGGTGCACCTAGCTTTAGCTCGCTCTAAAACCGTAGTGGGTAAACTTGCATCGGGTTGTCGAATCGAATTGATCACTTTAACTGTCGAATGGAAACACAGGCTGATGTCATTCGAATGAGTTGCGTCTTAGCTTTCCAACCGTAGGTCATAATCCAAATTCGAAGACATGTCTAAATTAATTCCGTCTTGGTCACATTGTCTTGTATCGCCGATTTTGTGGAGTTAAGAGTTTTGACTCAATTTTGGATACAAACAGATCTTGTAGAAGACTCTTCAATATTTCCAAATAATCTAAGATCAAAAAATTCAATTGAGTATAGCGATCTGGGTGAAATTTCTAAATTGGTTATCCTTGTAGGATTTCTTTAGCAAATCCAAGCACAAAAAATGCACATTTGGGCGTTTTATCAAATCATTCGTGGTTGGTGTCAGCATGACGTTAGCATCCGTGTTTGAATCCATTTAAGCCATGTGTTCAAATTCGTTGACTTGTCCTTAACTCGTCTAGTTCAACTCGGTTTTTGACATTTTTGCCCTTTTGAAGGCCTTTTGTACAAAATCGCAAATAGCAATATTATACTTAGAATTATAATTTTTTTAAATGGGATAAATGATAAATATGGGAGTGTCGTAAGATTTTGTTAAATTTAGGACTCTCCTAAAAATATTTCATTTTAAGAATTATACTTAAAATCTGTTATATTTAAGATTTTGTTATATTTAAAACTTTCTACTAATGGTGTTAAAAATCTGTTAAATTATTTATTATATTATTTTTAATTTATTTAATATATATAAATATTGATTCCGAGCTCGAGATTCTCTCTCTTTATATAAGTTTTACCATTTTTTAATAATTAAATAAATAAAATAGTGGATGTTCGGATCAGGATCGCCCTTGGAGGACCGGGGTTCCGGCGTCTTAAGGGTGAACGCTTACAACAACACAACACACTGGTGATAGTCCGGTTAGAGACTAAAACCGCTTCTTAACACTACACAAATTGTCACAAACCTCTTGAACCGGGTTCAAGTGCGGAAATGGTTTGTTTCAGCTTGAAGCAACACACACATTTCGGTTTGGAAGGTATTTAGGAGATATCGGTTTAAGGAGAAAGCCGGTTAGGTTTAGAAGGTTTATTAGTTATTTCAGTTCGGTTTAGATGTTTCGATTAGTATTGAATGAGTAAATCGGAATATGAAAAGTAAAGACACGAGACAAGATTTTATGGATGTTCGGAGCTTAATCTCCTACGTCATCCCTTCTTATCAAACAGTGAGAAGGATATTCACTAAGGAATATTACACAACCACAACACACAATGTCGAACGAGTCTTATTTACTGCTCGTCGGTTACACCACTCACTATGATGTAATACAATACTTTTTACAAAATAGTAAAATACACACACAATACACAATGCTTTCGGAATTTCAATCACTTATGCGTAAGATCTTTCGTTTTCTGTTTCTTCTCTCTTGAATAAGCTTTTCGTAAATGATCTCACGCGTATATTTCTTCGGCACCCTTGGCCTCTATTAATAGAGAAAATATGACAACGGTTATAATTTTCTCTCTCCGCTAGATTGGTCGTTTGAAGTCACGTCGATCCGGTTCAGAGGTTGCATGCACGTTTTGTCATTTCGGACACTTGACAGACATGCATGCACCGGTCAGGTTCTGATGACGTGAGCGGCTTGCATTTTGGACACATGGCAAACATGCATGCACCGGTCGCCTGATTCAGATTTTGCATGGGATCTTGGATAAGCAGATCATCATTGTTTTTATTGCATGCTTCTAATCCGGATCTTATCTTCTTGTATATTTAAGAGAAATCTTTATTTCGTCATGTTACGTCATCTTCTTGGTTTCATCATTTTTCAAAGTTTCCTGTTGATCTTTTCGTAATATGAGCCGGCTGGATTGGAAGGTTATTGAAACCGGTTCCTTTTGATCATGACTTTATTATTTGGAGTCGGATCAATGCGGTATGTGCTTCAGCCGGTCTGATACGACTTGATCTGTACCTGCACATGGAAATTGAGATTAATTAAGTTCTCTGGCCGGTTTAAAATTAACTTACTTGATTTTTCTAACAATTTCTCCCTTTTTGATTATTTAGAATAAATATTCAAAAATTGTAATGTGTGGCCGGTTTAAAATTAATCTGCTTAATTTTTCTAACAATTTCTCCCTTTTTGATTATTTAGAATAAATATTCAAAACTTGTAATGTGTGGTCGGTTTTGAGAGAACTTAATTTTAGCCAGTTTTTGAAAAATATAATATTTCTAGCAATTTCTCCCTTTTTGATACTTTTCAAAGAAAAGTTTCAAAACAAGTTACTTTTCAAAAATGCAATTGAAGATTGAAGTTTCAAAAAGATTTAAGTTCATAAACCGGGATAAAATAAACAGTAATTAAAGTTGATTAGTTCATAAGCTTTAAAGATAAAGTAATAAGAAAAGACTAGTGGTTGGATGGTCCTCCCTTTCTTGGCCTTTCCGCTTAGCCTCCTGCTCTTTCCATTCTCTTTCCCTTTTATCCGCATCCATGCACCAACAGGCTAAAAGGCTTGTTCTTCCGGGAGGTAGTCGGTTGAATTGAAAAAGGCCACATGCCGGTCTAGATGATCGAGGCGAGGAAACGGTTGATGGTCCCTGACTTATGGATACAGTAGATGAGGATGGAACGGCTTTCTTCTTCCTTGGGTGTAGGAGATTGGCATCCTCCTCTTCTTCTTCGTCGAGTGGTTCTTCGGATTGATCGACCGGTTGTGGGCCTTGAAGGACACTTTGTTCTACCCGCTTTAACAAGTCTGATATTTGCTTTCTTTTGCCATTACGCCTTGTTACCATTGAGTGCATGGCTTGAGTCGGTACGGTTTCTGGTTGTTTGGCATATTCTTCCTCAACAAATTCCCGGGCTATTCTCAAGTCATTATCTTCCTGTTCTTTTCTCAACCGTTCTTCTTTTTCTTCTTCGGCTTGGAGTTGAAGAGCTTCTTCGGCGTCCATTCGGATCTGATTTATATTGTTAGCCACTTGTCGCTTAGTCAGTTCCTCAATCTGAGCTTCCATGACTTGCATCATTTCAAGGAGCAGGGCGATTGACATTTCAATTGACATTTTAACCGTCTCAATCAGTTCAGCTTTGAGAGAAGAGGTTCTGGCTTCTGTGACCGTGTGATATTCGTTGATGGAGGTGGCGACGGTATCAAAAATGATGCCCTTAATGCGTTCGATTCCCTGATTCTGTTCATCATGTTGGGAATGAACCGACACGGCCCTCTCTTGACCGGTTGAGAAATGTTCTTTGCGGTTAACATGAGAAGAAGACTTACTTGGAGAGTTAAGGTGGTTGTCTCCGTTCTCATTTTACTGCGGCTAAGATCCCTCTTGTCGGTCCCCTTCCAGTTTGGAAGTTTCACCGATTTCAAAAATCGGTTTACTTTGATAATCTTCGGGATGCAGAAGATGATCTTGGAATTTTTCTTTTCATTTTGCCTCTAGCCGTTTGATGTCGGTGATAATATCTTGTCGCACTTTCTTGAACCGCTCAATCATTTTCATTTTCATCTTGTTCGGTTCCTTTTCACTCGCCTCAATCAAAGTTGCGGTTACTGCTTTTAACTTAGCATATTCGTCGACCAGATCCGATCTGACCAAAGCCGCTAGAATAATATCGGTGTCTGCAAGATCTAAGGCTTGCTGCTCTAACCGCAATAGCTTCGACCAATATTTATTTTCTGTGAAGTCGGGAAGCATGTGAGATAGCTTGGTTTCACTTCTGATTTTGCACCAAAAATGAAAGGGGTCGGTCATTCCATCGGCTGCCTCATGCATGTGACCGATGAGTTGTTGAAACATGGCTTCTTCTTCATAAATCGGATCAGCAAAGTCCGGTATGATTTCGGGTTGAATATGACCGGTTGAATTATGTTGTGACTCATTTCCTCCTTGCACTAGAGGATCTTCGACCAAAATTTATTTACCTTTAGAAACCTGAGTTGGACCTTCCGGTGTGATGGATTGAGTGGATGGCCCCTCTTGGGCCGGTTTTGGGTTGGATCCGGTTGGGATAGAATTTCCACCAGTCGGACCGGATGGTTGTCTTTCTTCATCGTTACTCTCTCGCATCGGAGAGATTTCACCGTCATCGTTGGTCGTTTCTTTGGCCGGGTTGATTGTGGTCTGATCGGTTTCTCCAACCTGATTAGATTCATTGAGAATACTCATCGCATCGTCTTCATTAGCACGATTGACATCCTAAACCACATTATCTATTGCTTCCGAGGTTCTCAGCATGATATCCTCTATCGCATTGTTAACATTCTTGGAGGGAGATTTAGAGTGCTTAGAGTGAATACTAACCTCTTTGGTTGGTTTCTTCTTCGGCTTAGATAGAACGACTTGGCTCCCCAAAGATTCGGTTTGCCTTGAAGATGGAACCGGTCCGGCTGAATTTGTCCCTTTTTCCGGAGGAGGGGAAGAGGAAACCTGAATCGGAACGTCAACTCTTATCGGTGTGGGGTGGAGCAACGAATCGGATAGCCGAGGAGATTGTTCTGATGATAGAGTTTTCTCAGAATCTTGAGATTTGTTTGTCGGTTTCTTTGCGGCATGTTGACCGGTTTTCTTGGCCACGCTCTTGATTCTTCCCTTTTTCTTTGGAACCACAGTTTGCTTGGCCTTACCTTTCGGTTCGGCTTCTTTGGGACCTTCGCTAACCGGAGCAGTCGGTTTAGCTTTCTTAGAGACTTTGGCCCTCGGAACTCTCGGCTTGGCCGGTTTAACAATCCTGGTATTCACATTTTCAGCGTTCATGATCTTTGAGTTGGAAAGGGGTGTACCTTCGCTGATTCGGATTTGCAGAAAACGCAGAATTTTCCCGATCGGTATGGCATAGGCTTGCACCCGACCGTTCTTCTTAGCAACTACCTTGCAAAGTTGCTCGAAAAGAACACTTCCCCAGTCAATCTTGTCACCGCGGACAATGCCCATTAACATCTCCAGCTTGAGTCGGGTCATGTTGTCGAAATTACCTCCTTTTCCTTGAAGGGATTTAGAGATAATATCCAACAGCCACTTGAATTCCGGTTTGAGCTTATGTTTTCGGCTAGAATGAGTCACCAGATCCACTGCATCTTTTGAGACTATCTATTGGATTGCTTTAGAGTCGGCTTCCGGAAGGCTTGTTCGGAAATCTCTCCCCGTATTAGGCAAATCGAGAGCTTCAGCAAATATTTCTTCGGTGATTTCAAAGGTTTTGCCGCACACGGTGGCAGAGATGGTTCTTTTCGTTAGAATCGCAGTGCTGAAGAACTTTATGACCTCATTCTGGTGGAGAACGAACGGACCAGATTGAAGTTTCCAGCCCATATTCCTTCAGAGATTGGATCACGGTTTTGTACTCGCTCGTTCTATGTTCCTCGATATCCTTGAAATCAACCTGCAAGATGTAGTTGAATAGTGCGTTATCTGCTTCCATGATAATCTGATTTGATGAAGAAGATAAAGATCTTGAGAGATATGAATGCAAGGATCTTTGAAGATTTTTAGAGAGAGAAAGCGTGGTTGAATAATGAGTGGTTTTTGATTTGTATAGGTGGATGGTTACTTGACGGTTAAGGAACTGAACCGTCGCTTGATTCTAGGTTTTGGCGCCAAATTTCCCT
This sequence comes from Impatiens glandulifera, assembly GCF_907164915.1. Lineage (NCBI taxonomy): Eukaryota > Viridiplantae > Streptophyta > Magnoliopsida > Ericales > Balsaminaceae > Impatiens > Impatiens glandulifera. Next base: position 33,517,741 of record NC_061864.1, on the reverse strand, counting down.
CCAAAATTTACTGCAGTAACTTTTTGGCGGTAAATATGGGCGGTAATCTAGGGGCGGTAAATGTTGGCGGTAAACTGTTGGCGGTTAATTTGAAGTTTAGCCGAGTGTTAATGTTTTAAGATTTATTATTTTAACCGGAAGCTTTGTTAGCCGGAAGCTTTTAGAGTTTGACCGGAGGTTTTGTAAACCGAAAAAATGATGTTAACCTTGAAAATTTTAGCAAGCCGGAAGATTTAAGTTGAGTAGTAAACCGGAAGAAGAAGAAATGAAAATATTATAAATAAACCGAGAGAAATTGATGACATAGATGGTCACCCGGTCGTACAACAAAATGACCGATGTGACCGGAAGCAATAAAGGATTTAAACATTAAAGTAGTTTCCTTCTCTCATTCTCTCGGTCCATTCCTCCACGGTGTTACCGGTCCGGTTCTCGATTCTTCCGATCCAGTTTTCCAACATGTAGTCATTCAGAGTGTTGGTCGGACCTACCGGGACTTCTGGTCCGAGATTGGGGATGTTGGCACGAATGTATCGGCTTATTTGAGGGGCAAAGCCGATTCTTCTTCTTGGAGCTCTAATGAGATTCTTCAAGTTATTGAAAATGTATAAGACCCAATTTATGGGGGAGAGTCTGATTATAGAAATCATGAGGTCAAACACCTCCCGAGAATAGTTTTGATTTGCCATTCGGTCCAGAATGGACCGCTGGATCAAATCTTGAAGGACTTGGAAGTGAGGAGAGAGATCATCTTTCGGACCGTGGTCTTCAACCGGATGAATGGAGCCGGAGAAGATGAACGAGTAGTCCTCTTTTGCTGGAAAGTGGGGGGTTGGAAAATTCAAAAAACCTTCGGATGGTAGGTTGAAGAGATTTGCGAATGACTCTTTAGTGAGCCGATGTACTACCCCTTCAATGACAGTAACGATGCTGCCATCATCCCTTACATGTCCATTGTTGAAGAACTCGTGCACCTCCTCTTCGAGGATGGTGTCCGATCCTTCAAGAAATCTTCGTAATCCGGATATGAGTAGAGATTGGAAAAGAACACCTTCAAATTTGGAGTTCAGAACTTCATCAAAGTCGACAATGATTGAGTTTCTGAGTTCAACATTCATTTTGAAGAGCAGATTGAGAGACGGAGAAATGAAGTTGAAGATTCAAAATATAGAGAGAGAAAGATACTTCTAAAATGTTATTTGTTTGAAAACGGATGATGTCTTTATATAGTGCAGGCGGTTGAGGAGCATTTAATGAGAATATTTTTCAAAAATCAGACCGTTCATGTGTGTTCATTAAATGCATTAAATGTTTGATGTCTTTTCAAGAGAATAACGTGTTTGGAAAAGATGCTTTGTAGGCTGTCTAGTCTATCCGGACTAGGCACGCCTTTTTGGAAGTGAATATTTCTGTTTCCAAGGATGATTTGAGATTGTTTGATGTAGAATATTTCAGAGTATTAATGTTTTTATTTTCTCAAGGTTTGGCTAAAAGAGGAAAGAAATGATTTTCATTAATCAGATGTACCGAACCGGTATTACAGAAAAATTACCGGTTCGGTAAAGTAAGAAAATGAGATGTCATGGGTCGGTTATAGAAAAGACATGAAAAGATTAAACGTTGGATGATCCAACGGTTGAGGTCTTCTTAGTCGTTGCCTTGTCCCATCGGTCGATCATCTCTTGGATTCTCTCCTTTGTTAGCACATGCTTCGGGTGGAGAGTGACAAATGGTCTGGAGTGGATGTCGAGACTTGCACAAAAACCGCTAAGCTGAGGAGCGTAGCCGATTTTGTTTGAGGTGATCATCTTCTTCAGATTGTTGAAGATGATCTAGGACCAGTTGACCAGGGTGCCAACCGTAATGGCAATCATCATTTCAAACATTTGTTGGGTATAGTAGTAGCTCTTTTCCCAACCCAAAACCATTTTTCCCAGAATCTCACTAAGAATCTGGTACTTGTGAGAAAGTTGGCTCTTAGTACCCCAGGTTTAAACCGATATGTTAGAGCTCGAGAACAGGTGACACATTTCTTCAATGGTCACCGGGGAGTATGTGAGATTGGTTACCCCTTTAGTGGGTAAACCGCAGTATTCAGCGAAATTCGTCTCGCTGAATAGAAAGGTTTGGCTATAGACTTGCGCTAGGATGATGTCCCGGTGCACTTCTTTAGCGGTTTCAAAGAATTCATCGACTATCAAGTAGTCGATGATGAAACGATTCTCCAGGAACTTTCTTAGCCCGGTTCTTTCAAGGGCAAGAAACAGTTCCTTAATGCCGTGTTCTTCATATTGGTAGATCGAGTCGAAATCGTCTAAGAGGATCTTTTTGGAGAGAGGAGAGGAGTTCATGTTTTTGTGATAAACTTTGCTCAAATATTTTGTTGATAATAATCTTGTGACATGTTTTGAAATGTGAAGGGTTGTTTATATAGCCAAGGGTTCGGCTAGGTTAAGAGTATGAGCGTGCTTAGTGACGTCATCAGGTAATTAATATGAAGATAACTTGTTTAGGCATACAATGTTTAGTTCCAATGCATTAGTAATGATGACTAAAGATTTTCATGATGAAAATATATATATGGACAAAATGTTAGTTTTCCTCTCTTGATGATGGACACGTGTCGTCATCTCGATTGTGGTAGACTGTTTTATGATTTATAGGTTCCATTTTCAAGGTATGCATGAAAATGCGGTCAGTCGTCCCAAGTTAGCCGGAAAATTTCAATTTACCGAAACCATGATGCATTTTATTGGTTGGTTTTCCATGACTTGTTTTATCGAGATATTTTATTCCGGTGTGAAGAAATATCGAAACGAATCGACATTTGTTCAACTTTAGATTAAACTATCCGTTTTACCAAGTCATTTGAACCGCTCAATATAGATACATGTGGTTTGGTAGTATGAATTTGCCAGGCTTAACTGGGATATCTTTCCGGTTAGCATCCTTGAATGTTTAATTTCCTATTAAGGTACGTCTTGAGAAGCGAGAGCTTCTCCCTGAGTTCATGCCCCGGTTTTTCATGATAATGTATATTTGAAAGCATGCATTAATGTTATGGCATGAGTTGTTTACTATCAGTGAGTCCTAAAATATTTTTGAAGTAAGAGAACTTAGCTTCTTGTAGCGGTTTGGTGAAGATGTCAGTCACTTGTTGTTCGGTTGAGACATATTCCAGCCGGATGTGTTTTTGCTGCACATGCTCCCGGATGAAGTGATTTCTTATGTCAATGTGTTTAGTTCTTGAGTGCAACACTGGATTGTATGTGATCGCGATTGCGCTTGTGTTGTCATAGAAGATAGGAGATTCTTCGGCAGTTACACCGAAATCTCTAAGTTGTTGTTGGATCCAGAGGAATTGTGCACAGCAGCTTCCGGCTGCTAGGTACTCCGCCTCTACGGTTGAAGTTGCAACTGAGGTCTGCTTTTTGCTGTACCATGAGACCAGTCGGTCTCCCAAAAACTGACAAGTCCCACTTGTACTCTTTCGGTCGATCTTGCAGCATGCGTAGTCTGCATTCGAATAACTTATTAAGTTAAAACTGGAATCTTTTGGATACCATAATCCCACGTCTTGGGTTCCTTTCAGATATTTTAGAATTATTTTATCCGCGGTATAGTGTGATTGTTTTGGATTGGCTTGAAATCTCTCGCATACTCCGACCGCGAACAGGATGTCCGGTCGAATGGCTGTTAGGTAAAGTAGTGAACCGATGATTCATCGATATGATGTTATGTCTACTACTTTACCGTCTTCATCTTTATCTAACTTCACGGATGAACTCATCGGTGTAGCCACCTCGGCACATGTATCCATTCCGAATTTCTTCAATAGTCCGGCTGTATAATTTGGTTGGCTTATAAAGGTTCCGGTTTCGATCTGTTTGACCTAAAGACCTAGGAAGAAACTTAATTCTCCCATCATACTCATTTGAAATTTGTCAGTCATCATTTTTGAAAATTTATCACATAATTTTGGATCGGTTGATCCGAAAATGATATCATCGACATATATCTGAACAAGTAATATGTGTTCCTTTTTCTCAAATTTGAAAAGGATTTTATCAACCGAACCTATTATAAATTGTGATCAAATAAAAATGATGTTAATGTATCATATCAGGCTCTTGGAGCCTGTTTCAAACCGTAAAGGGCTTTGTTTAGCCGGTAAACATAATTCATGTGTTCTGGATTTTTAAAACCTGGAGGTTGATCAACATACACCTCTTCATTTATTTTACCGTTTAGAAAAGCACTTTTAACATCCATTTGAAAAACTTTGAAATTTTTGAAAGATGCAAATGCCAAAAATATTCTAATGGCCTCAAGTCTAGCCACAGGAGCAAATGATTCTTCGAAATCAATGCCTTCTTCCTGTTTGTAGCCTTGAGCCACTAACCGAGCTTTGTTCCTCGTAACTAAACCGTCTTCATTGAGTTTATTTCTGAATACCCATCTTGTTCCTATGACCGATTTATGTTTCTCTTAAACTCGACTTTATTTCTCTCAAACTCGTTTAATTCCTCTTGCATTGCTAAAATCCAATCGGGATCTAGCAAAGCTTCATCCACCTTTTTCGGCTCAATTTGTGATATGAAAGCTGAGTTTTCATAGTGTTCCAAATTTTGTCGCCTAGTTCGGACGGGTGATGACATGTTACCTATTACTAGTTCAAGAGGATGATTTTTATTCCTTCTAAGGTTTATCCGGGACGTGTCTTCCAAGCGTTCGGTTGGCTGATCAAGGTTAGACTGATCGGTAGGCTGAACAGAGTCAGGCCGACCGATTTCTTCAGTTGAAACTGAAGCGTCAACTTTCTGCGGTAAAGCAGCTTGATCAGGCTGAGGTTCAGCATCAACCGCTTGATCATTGACAAACCGTCTGTAAACCGAAACCTCATCTTCATCATTAGAATAGATATTGAAATTTTCCATTCTGTTGTGAAGGTCGAAGGGTAATGCATTCTTTCGTTCAACCGATTCATCAAAAACAACATGAGATGTTTCTTCAACCGTTAAAGTTATAGTGTTATAAACTCTATATGCTTTACTTACGGCTGAATATTCCAACATTATTCCTTCATCGGATTTAGCATCAAATGCGGTCAAATAACTTTTGTCGTTGATGTGTATATAAACACTTACAGCCAAAGATCCTAAAATACCGGATATTAGGAACTTTGTAATGGTATATTTCAAAAGGAGTTTTAGTAAAACGTTTAGTAATTAAAGACCGGTTTTGAGTATAGAAAACAATATTGATAGCTTCGGCCCAAAATTTTTTAGCAACACCGATTCGGCTATCATTGACCTTGCGGCTTCCTTGAGAGTTCGATTTCTTCTCTCAGTCAGGCCGTTTGGTTGAGGTGTTCTAGCACTAGATAACTCGTGCCTAATACCATAATCATTTAGAAAAGTAGTTAAAGTACTATTTGTAAATTCGGTTCCTCTATCACTTCTGATATGGTCAATTCGAATAGACTTCGCATTTTGTATTCTCAAAAGTAGTTTTATCAGGTTCGGTGTAGCTTGACATTTAAGTCCAAAAATGTTACCCAAGTAAATCTAGAATAATCGTCAATAACTACCATGGTATATTGCATGCCTCCTAGAATAGTTACTCTAACCGGACCAAACAGATCCATATGCAATAGTTCTAAACATCGTTCGGATTGAAAGTTTCCATTGCTTTTGAAAGATGATTTTATTTGTTTTCCCATTTGACATGCAGCACATACTTTATCTTTAGAAAATTTGATGTTTGGAAAACCATGAACCAATTCTTTAGAACATATAAAGTTTAAGGTTTTGAAGTTCAGATGGTTTAGCCGTTTGTGCCAAAGCCAATTCGGATCATTACTAGCTATCATGCAAACAGTATTTTCAATTTTAGTTTTCCAATCAACTTTGTAAATGTTTCCCATCCGGTTTCCGGTTAATAATGTATCACCTTGATGATTTTTAACAATGCATGCATGTTTGTGAAATTCAACCGTGTACTCTATATCACACATTTGACTTATACTCAACAAGTTAAAATGCAGGTTTTCAACTAAAAGTACGTTGTTTATAGATAGGTTATCATGGACAATCTTACCCTTGTCCACGGTTCTACCTTTTGAGTTGTCTCCAAACGTGATCATTGCTCCATTTTCATAGATAATATCGACTAGGAGTCCGCTGTTGCCGGTCATGTGCCTTGAACACCCGCTGTCCAAGTACCATTCTGAATTCTCCAGTCGCGTGCTCCTTCTAACCTGCAACAAATAAATATTTACACCTTTCTGGTACCCACATTCAGTTGGGTCCGTGGTTGATTAGTCCCTTTGGGATACAAACTTTAATAAGTCGGATCACTTTCCTGGTAATTGTCTTAATTGATTTTCCGGTACCCGGCTTAATAGTTTCTTGTCTACTGAATAGTACATTATGTTGTCGTGATTGTATATTAGTTCTTTTTGAATATGTGTTGGTCTGTCTGTTCACTGACCGGTTGGTTTTCCTTCTCTCAGGATGAAGCCATTTCTCCGAGTCGGTTGGACTTACATATTTTATCTCTTTTTTCGCTTTTAGGTTATATTCTGCCTCAGTGTCGGCTGAAGAGCTCTTGACCAATCTTATGAAAGGAAGATTGTCTTTTGTGAGTTTCATCCCGTTTGAAGAGGTCTTGTTATCGGATCTGTCATTTTTGTAACCGAGACCGTATTCGCATTTAGGATGTCTTTTATAGTTACACATTTGATTTACGGCTTCACGGGATCTTTCCCAAGCAGCCGTAACATATCTAGTTCTTTCATCTTCTTCGGTTACCGGTTGAACTGTCTCCTCATTTTCTAAGGATAGTCCGACCGGTTCATATACCGTGGTTTCGCATGGCTCACCAGCGGTACCACTTGACTCTTCGGTTTCATAGTTTGACCGGGTCGGTATATAAGTAGACAAGTTTTTGAACTCAGCGACCATGTCGTTGAGTGCGGTAACTAAATCTTATTTAGTAAATTCATCGAATGAGAAATCAAATACCTCTTCTTCATGTGCCATGAAGCATGTAATTCTTTCTTCTTCGTTCTCGGTATCGGAGTTAGCCCTGTCGCTTCCACCATCGGATGCAATGAGTGCCTTCTGGATTTCATTTCCTACACCGGTTTGCTGATTGTTGTTCCTTTGATAGTTGTTTTCTTGGTTGTCGTTTCGTTGGTAATCATTTATGTGGTAGTTTCTTCCTTGGTAGTTGTTTCCTTGGTAATTGTTTCCCAGTTTTCGGTCGTCTCTCCTTGGTTTCCTGCATTCCGACCTGTAATGACCAAAACCATCACAGTAAACATCTTACATTTGATTTATCGGCATAGTTGTAGTTGAAGTTGTTGTTCGATGGTTGATTCTTCTTCATGAATCTTCCAAATTTTTGAGCTAGCATGGCCATCACGTCTTCACTGATCTGGTCAGCGCTTTTAACAGGAGCCGGAACGGTTGATACATGGACGGCCGGTTCCATCGATGTCACCAAGGCTCTAGTTGTGGTTGAGGTTGATGCTTCATCTTCGATCCGAGATTTGATCTCGAATTCGTAAGCTTTCAGGTCCACAAACACGTCTTGTAGCTTCATTTGTCAGAGGTTGCTTGATTCCCTCATCGCCATGGTTTTGATGTCCCATGCACTTGGTAGAGATCTTAAGGCCTTTATGATGATCTCCCGGTTATCATATCTCTTTCCAAGTGTGTGTAACTCGTTAACTACACTGGTGAACCAATCACTGAACTCTTTCATGTTTTCTCTCGGTTTCATCTTGATGTTCTCATATTTTTGAGTTGCCACCAATATTTTGTTCTCCTTAGTTCTGTCATTTCCTTCATGGATCTGAATGATCATTTACCAGGCTTCCTTTGCATTAAGACAATCCGAGATTTTGTTGAACGTGTTGTCATCTATCGCTTTGAAGATATGTCTCATGCAATGGTTGTCCAGGTTGTTTCTTCTTCGATCTTCAGCCGTCCATTCTTCTGTCTCCTTGTTTATCTTTACAGGACCCTCCTTTAGAACTTTGTTCATCTCATCATTGAGCGTGATCAGATGTAGATACATCTGTTTCTTCCAGCCGTTAAATCCTTCACTATTTAGCATCGGTGGCTTGTCGTTGTGGGTCATGTTTCCCAACCCCATCTTCTTCGGTTGCTTGAGTGTTAAGATTCCTGCTCTGATACCATTTGTTAGGATCGGGATCGCCCTTGGAGGACCGGAGTTCCGGCGTCTTAAGGGTGAACGCTTACAACAACACAACACACTGGTGATAGTCTGGTTAGAGACTAAAACCGCTTCTTAACATTACACAAATTGTCACAAACCTCTTGAACCGGGTTCAAGTGCGGAAATGGTTTGTTTCAGCTTGAAGCAACACACACAGTTCGGTTTGTAATGTATTTAGGAGATATCGGTTTAAGGAGAAAGTTGGTTAGGTTTAGAAGGTTTATTAGTTATTTCAGTTCGGTTTAGATGTTTCGATTAGTATTGAATGAGTAAATCGGAATATGAAAAGTAAAGACACGAGACAAGATTTTATGGATGTTCGGAGCTTAATCTCCTACGTCACCCCTTCTTCTCAAACAGTGAGAAGGATATTCACTAAGGAATATTACACAACCACAACACACAATGCTGAACGAGTCTTATTTATTGCTCGTCGGTTACACCACTCACTATGATGTAATACAATACTTTTTATACAATAGTAAAATACACACAATACACAATGCTTTCTGAATTTCAATCACTTATGCGTAAGATCTTTCATTTTCTGTTTCTTCTCTCTTGAATAAGCTTTTCGTAAATGATCTCACGCGTATATTTTTTGGCACCCTTGGCCTCTATTCATAGAGAAAATATGACAACGGTCATAATTTTCTCTCTCCGCTAGATTGGTCGTTTGAAGTCACGCTGATTCGGTTCAAAGGTTGCGTGCACGTTTTGTCATTTCGGACACTTGACAGACATGCATGCACCGGTCAGGTTCTTATGACGTGAGCGGCTTGCATTTTGGACACATGGCAAACATGCATGCACCGGCCGCCTGATTCAGATTTTGCTTGGGATCTTGGATAAGCAGATCATCATTGTTTTTATTGCATGCTTCTGATCCGGATCTTATCTTCTTGTATATTTACGAGAAATCTTTATTTCGTCATGTTACGTCATCTTCTTGGTTTCATCATTTTTCAAAGTTTTCCCTTCATCTTTTCGTAATATGATCCGGCTGGATTGGAAGGTTATTGAAACCGGTTCCTTTTGATCATGACTATATTATTTGGAGCCGGATCACTGTGGTATGTGCTTCAGCCGGTCTGATGCGACTTGATCTGTACCTGCACATAAAAATTGAGATTAATTAAGTTCTCTAGCGGTTTAAAATTAACTTACTTGATTTTTCTAATAATTTCTCCCTTTTTGATTATTTAGAATAAATATTCAAAAATTGTAATGTGTGGCCGGTTTAAAATTAATCTACTTAATTTTTCTAACAGTGGATTTTATTGAATTTTTTTAATAATTAAGGGGTAATGTCATATTTTAACCGTAAAGAAAATTTATTTTTTTGTTTCGAGGTGGGCTTCAGCCCACCAAAGCCCCTACATAGATTCGTCCCTACCCGTTGCCACTTCACCTCCGCCACTACTCACTCGGAAATATAATCAAACAGTGAGAGTATAATAGAGAGATCAAAGCATCCCAATTTACTCAATATTTGCCATGAAATTGGTAAAAGAAAATGGAGAAGAAAAAGGTGGATTTATTAGAAGAAGAGATGGTTATAAAGGGTTCTAGAATTGCAGGCCTATCCACAACTTTGAGACTTCACATATTCTCTCAGAACCAAATTCCCTCAAATTCAAGGGTGGTTCCTACCAAATAATCCTATATATACTATCAATTTCATTCTCGATTCTTCGATCTAATTATGTATAATTCTTAGGTTTGAACTTGCATCGGCCCATGTTTCTTCTTCTTCCACATCACAATCAGTAACCGATGATTGTGGAGTGAATCGACCTTACGAATGTCGATGCGTTGAAAGAAAGAAGTTGCTCGAGACCCTGGCCAAGGAACTTCCATACGGAACCATTAGATTCTCATCAAAGCTTCTTTCCATTCATCATCAACAATCTACGGGTTTCAAGTCTTTACGACTGGCTGGCTAATGGTTCGGTAATCAACACCTTGGCTGCGATGGTGTTAACTTCCAAGTGGAAAAATGGTTGGGTCTAAAAAAACCCAGTTAATGCTAACAGATCAGCGATTAGGGGTCTCGTTCAATCTCCCCCTGATGGAGGAGGACATGGGTTAGAACCCAGATTCCACGTCTACTTTGGCGGTGGTGTGCGTTTCGGGTTTGTTCCCTGTAATAACAATTCCTTGTATTAGTTTTGCATCTTCACTCCTTCCTGAACATCAGGTGGTAATGAGGAAGAGTTTGAGGAAGGCGAAGCGATGAAGATGAAACAATTTGTGCTGAACAAGGCTAGGAACGCCCCAAAGGAAATGCTGACGGTGGTGGAGAGGATAGGTCTAGATGCGATCTCGTGTTCAGAGCTGAAATTGAGGCCGTCATGGAATTTATTGAGAGGTAATATTGTGAAAGACAGTGTTTTCATTGTCGGGGATGCTCTTCATCCTAATGCTCCTGACATAGGTCAAGACGCTTGTTTTTCTCTCGAGGATAGAGTGATACTTGCAAGGTGCATCGGGGAAGATATGATGATGAAGAAAAAAGATTATGATAAATTTTTTGGCGGACTCGCGTACATGATGGGTGTGATCCAAGAGAGCGGCGGGAAGGTGATGAGTTTTCTGAGGGAACCAGTTTACTCAATTTTTCCATGATTCTAAAGTGGCAACGGTGACAACGATGATGAAGTAATGGGAGAAAGAGAGAAACGGTGATCGGAATCAATATAAATATAAATATATATATATTAAATAAATTAAAAATAATTTAACGGATTTTTAACTCTGTTAGTAAAGAGTTTTAAATATAACAAAATAGTGTAAGTATATTTCTTAATATGAAAATTTTTTAGGAGAGTTCTAAATTTAACAAAACCTTACAACAAGAATCCTATATTTATCATTTATCCCTTTTTTAAACTGTTTAATCTAAATATATCTAGTCACCCAAATTCCAACTTCTTATGAAAATGGCGTTTAGACACACAAACAAGCCCCGAACTAGTTGTTTGGTATATTTTTTTAACAATAATATCATACTAAAAATTTATGTATATTCAAATTGGTTATTTTAAACGTATGAAAACATCTAAAGCTCGAACATTTTTGGAAATTGGTGTTTAGATCTCTACCCGAGGGTCGTTTTGAGAAAATTCCCAAAAGTATTTTTAATTTTTGCTCCCCTTGTTTAATAATCAAGTATTATCATCATACTCGACTGGACATATTTATTTTAATTTTGGGTGTAAAAATTGAGTTTTCTACACATCTATAAACAAATGAACATCTTTGAGTATTCCTCCTTTTCCAAAAACAAAAATATTTTTGTAAATTATTTATATACGTTTAATCGCACACAATGTCTATGTTGGACGATGTTGCTTTAATCCCTTGTATTGACAACTTCTATGAAATCGGATGGAATTACATGATTTACGGGGCTAAGCGCTATCATGAGGTTCATTGATTTCAAAATAAATAAGAACTTCATGATGTAAATACAAAGACGATGAAGCCCTGTCTCTAGAAACCTTCTTCATGGGAGACATGCAGATGTGCCCTACCATAAAACAAATTTAGGGCTATCTTAATGATTGATAACAAGAGTATTCTACATCTCAAACCTTTTATAGAATCAATGTCATTAAGAAATATGTTGCGACAAGAATTTGGATATACTAAAACAACATATGTAAGCATCCTGAGGAAAATTACCATTGACTTTCGCAAAATGGAAGTTAGGAATGAAGAAATTCCTCTAACCCTTTAATGATGAAAGTAACCATATTACTGGCTCATTTTTCATGTCCCCATCCGGTACCAAACCATCCTCTAAATTCTCAGAGGTTACCTATCATCTATGCAAAGGAAACCATGACTCTTTAGGTCTCAACGTAGTAGAAACACATATGGGGTTAAATGAGTCATTTCAATTCCCCACCATGAACAAAATAGGATCACCTCTAATACTTTATATTTGGATTCTCAAAAAACTCGAATGTCTTCCACCGACGATCCTTAGTGAATCCATGGGTCCCTCCCTCCAATATCGAAGGATGAAAAAAGTCATACTTGAGGCTCTTATATAGAACAATGACTCTTTTAGAGAATTGCTTCCATGGTACCCTATCAAGAAAATGGCCTACATGATGGATGACGAACCAATGATTCCACTCATGAGTTTCGAATGGGTCACATATTATCATACTCACAACCTATTCAAATAATTTGGTCGTGATATCATTCCCCTTATATGGGAAACATTATTTCCATAGATAGACCAATCACCACAAGTCTTACATCATTTATCTCAAGAAATGACACAATGCCTCCAAAATGGGAATTCCAAAAGAACAATGGAATTACCTAACAAATATCATCGAGGAATATGAGCGAGCCATGAAGAATGAAGAATAAAAAAAATCTAGTGTAAGAACGGGCTATAGTAGGACCTAAAACCTAGTGCCCTTGTTTTTTCTTTTCCTATCTAATTCTCTATGTAAATATAAACAAAAGAGATGCGTGTATGTAACGACTTTTTTTGTAAAAAAAAGCTCATCTAAACGTGTATTTGTACAACTAACTCAGTTAAACGTATGAACTAATAAAATTATATTTAAACGTACATACTATCAAAAACTAGCTCATTTAGCCTCTTTTAATAAATAAGAGTTATTTTTTTAATTTATGTATTTCTTAATTAAATATTTATTTTCTCTCTATTTCTTTTTATTAATTATTTAATCAATTTCTTTCTTTTTTTATTTATTAATTAATTTTTTCCTTTTATTTTTCTTTTATAATATTTTTTAGAAGATTTTTTTTTCTATAATATAAACAAAAATAAATTTAATAGTCTTTCTATTTAATATTTTTATTCCGGTTTATAATAATAGTAAACAAAATCATTGAGTTCCTATATTTTTTTATAATCTTGATTATTACTCTTTTGGTATTAGATGAACAACATATTTAATATTATTTAAATTCAATGGTTTTTTATTGTTGAATGGATGAATAATTATAATATCCAAATATTAGCCCCTGTAGGAGACCAAATAATTTTAAAATAATCAATTTATATATATATAAAGAGTCGTAAAATAGTAAAAATAAATAAAAATTAAAATAATCAAATATCAAATGCTAACATATGAATACGCGAATGAAGAAAAATACATAAATGTAGAGAAATTAACCAAAAAAAAAAGAGAAATTAATTAATTAAAAAAATAAAAAAGCCTTCAAAAAAATATTACAGAAAAAAAAATTAAAATTAAAATTAATAAATAAATAAAAAGATAGAGAGAAAATGATTAATTAATTAATAAAAATAAAAAGAGAAAAAAATAAATATTTAATTAAGAAATATATAGATTTTAAAAAAATAATTAAGTTTATTAATATAGGTTAAATGAGCTAATTTTTGATAGTACATACCTTTAAATGAACTTTTATTAGTTCATATGTCTAACTGAGCTAGTTGTACAAGTACATACGTCTAGATTAGCTTTTTCTTTTTTTATATAATAAAAATCAAATGTTTTCTATATACAAGATCATAAAAGAGATATTCATTCTTTAGGATCCATTTGCATGCATATGCATTGCATTGTACTTACAATACAAATACAAACTCTCACCTCTTCTTCAATTGCAGTCTACAACTGTTAACGGTCGTTACGGCCCCAAGGAAAAGAGACCCAATAATTGGACGTTTCATACGCTACAAAATGGCTGAAGAAACTCCGATACCTAAAACAATATCGACGACTGAGTTCAAAGAAATGAATGAAACCCTCTAGTATATGATAGAACAACTCACGCTGATCACGAGTTCTTTGGCAAATCAACCTATGCCATCTACATCCTAAAACATGCCTTCCTCTTCTCGTTTTCCTATCCAACCTATACCGGTTACATTCACTCTTATCAACCTTAATCCTCCTGGTCCTCAAACTCATGAAGAAGTCTCATACTACGAAGACTTTGAAGAAGATTTTGATAAAATCATAGAGGCTCAACATGGGACCTGAAGTAGGAATTGATCCCATGGAACTAAAGGGAGGACCAATCCTATTGGCTAATCAATCATCCTCTACCGAATACAACCGCCAAATGACCCAAGTCCAAGCTTTGTAAGCTGAGATGAAAGCTCAACTCGATAAAATACCCAAACGTAAAGGCATCGACAAACATTATGACTAGAAGGACGCCATGAAAATGGCTAAAAGAGCAGTCATTCTCATAGGGGTAAAATTACCGGCCATATCCAAGTATGTCATTAAAAGTGACTTATCCATCTTTTTCAAGATGTATACATATGCAATGACCCATTTACGGCTTGGAGAGCCAACAATACTCCATCTATTTCCCCAATATCTCGATGTTGTTGCTCTATTATAGTATCATCAATAAAAGGTAACATATTTACATACCATCGAGGAATTTGTTACATCATTCATATGATGTTTCAACATACATCTATATCTAGAATTACCAAATAAGAAGCTAAAAAACATTAGGCAAGAAGAAAACAAAAAAATCTAGAATGACCAAATAAGAAGCTAAAAACATTAGGCAAGAAGAAAATTTTAAAAAAAATGTGCAAAGGGGTTTACATTGGGGCTGCTCCAAGGTGTTAAGGGGGTGGTATTTATAGGGAATCATAGAAAATCTTAGAGCCCAATGCCCATTTAACACACACAGTAAGGTAAAAAGAAGATTTTTTTATTATTATTTAAAATAGCTAGTCTTTAAGAGTTGTTTCTAGTCTTATGGAATTAAATTTTAATTACAAAAATTAAGTCAATTCTCTATTTCCTTGCTCACTCACGGTTGAGAGTGACTCTTCAATGGTAAACTTTGGGATTTTGCACTATTGTCCTTTTAGCATTTAATTCCATGGGTCGGATCTTGGGTATGGGTCAGTCCATAGGTCGGGTCATCGGTCGAATCCGTCAAATGAATTATTTCCTTGATTTGACTTCGGGTTGACTTGCCTTTGATTTGGATTATTTCGGTTTCATTCACAAATCTGATTCGGATCTTGCATATGGATCTTGGATTGAACCTTGAAGATTATCACATTTCTCTTTATCATACAAAAAGGATTTCTTAAAAAATAAAATTAAAACAAACAATTAATGAAAAGAAAATAATTTTATTTTTAATTATTCATATTTCTAATGAACAACTCTAATTATTCATTTATGCTAACTAACTAAGTCAAATTCAAAATTAAATTGCAAACTCTAATCTAACAACTATTCTAAAATAACTAATATAAGCTAATGTTTTAAATCATTAAAAAACGTTAATATATATTTTATATATAAATATCCAAGGTAATTAATTAAATGAAACCTTGAATATTTTAAGTGTAATAATTTTCTAATTGTTATAACTTAGACAAATCACTATCTTAATTTATTAAGAATTCAAAATCAATTATTTTTCAAAAATTCAATTGTTCTAAAAATAATTGTCTTTTAAATAAACCGTACAATGAGCCCGTGAATGAATTTGATAAATTTGTATAGGCTCAGATTTATTAAAAATATAAACTATAAAATTGGAGCGTAAAAAATGAATCTCTACACACACGCCCTTTCAAAATGACGATATCTATTCCGAAACAATTGGTCTTTCGAAACGTGAAAATTGTTACATTTCATTTTAGATTAAAACATAATCATACATTTAAGGTAATAGTCTGTGTCTAAGGGACAATGTTCATTATATTCATAAACATGTGTATGGTATTTAAAAGAGACTAAAATTAAAAACTTAAGATATAATACATGTCGTGGAAGGGAAAAATAAAGTACTAATTTGTAATTGTTAAAAAGTTCAAAGTTATTGTATGATATGGATGTATAAATTATAAGAATCACCTAGGAATGTTTTTCATAATTTTTAAAATTAGAACTCAAGTTATGAACTCTAAAATTTTATGAAAAATGTGAAATTATTTGTTTGTGTTAAAATAATTATTTTAACCATTTTCTATTTTTTAGGATTTAAAAAAAATCATTTTAGATATTTAAGAGAGAAAATGGCTTAAATGATTGAAAATATAAGTAAACTAATCCTGAAAGAGGTTTGGATATATGTTTGAGCCAAAGAAACAGTTTCGGGAGTTGGGAAGTTGGCTTGGACCACGATCGATGCTTCGTGGCCTTCGGGTGGATGCTAGAGGTATGGGCTTGATTTGAGGCGCAGAACTAGGCTTTGATGGGTCAAGAAAATGAGATGGGAGGTTAGGGGTTCAAATTCGGCATCCGCATTGTTTTTATTCCTTTTTTGGATGAATTCCTTGGGACCATAAATAAAATCAAACATCTTCAATTTTTTTTTTTGAGAAAAACGACTTAACGCTATTTCAATAAAAATTCCCAAAAAGAGAAAAAAAAACAAATGAGTTTTTATATTTTCCTAGACAAGCCTAGGAAAATTTAGTTCGTAACAGTCTGAAAAAAATGAATTACACAACACACAAACAATTGAAAGCGTTTATCTAACTAAAAAAAATTTTGTTCTCATAACTTCTTTGAATGTTATTTTTCAGTTCCAACTTAGTTTCCAGTTTTACTCAGTCATTGGTACTCGTCTCAGCGTTTGTAGATTCGCATTGCTGTCAAATACTATATCTTCCCATGTCTCCTCTACACTTCTTCATATTCTCTTGTGCATCCTTGCGTTCCTTTCTCGCCATATGTGGTAGACGATTGTACAGAAGCCGCTTTTGAAAACACTTGACTTGAAACATTTTCCCTTTGCTTTGTGTATGACTTCATTTTTTATCTATTTTCATTCTATAGGAAGGCTAACAATTTCTATGTTTCTAGAAAACTTCTTCCATAACTTTGATGTGTAAGGACATCAACAAATAAGTGATCTAATGTTTCTTCATTCCCCTCACACATCAGATAACTTGAATCCGGAATTTCCATGTAGTTCTTGACGCGATCTCTCGTGTTTAGCCTTTTTTGAAATACAAGTCATAGGATGAAATGGTGTCTCGGGATAACCTTTGACGACCAAACCAGATTATCCCAATCTACTATTTGCTCTATCTCTCGGATAGTATTCCACACTTTTCTTGAAATCATCTTCCCGTTTTCCTCAGCTTTCCATCTGTGTATGTCTATTCTTTTGTTGAATTAGATGTTACTGATATGTTCGAGAATTCGTCGTCCCACCGGTATTTGTCTAAGGAGCAAATTCCATAGCCCGTCTTTAATGTCTCTGACCTTGGCAGCTAGGTAGTCTCGTCTGATCCTCATGTTTTTGAATTCCTTTTTATTTATTAGTGGTTGGTCCTCATACGAAGGATCATGCTAAAACAGTGTATTTCTGTCATCTCCTTAGATAATATAAAAATTCATGCAATATTGTTTCTTAGCTTAAGGATTTTCTTTAACGACTATCTCATACCTTCTCTTATTTTGGATGTCCAAATGCTTTCTTCATGTTTCATAAACCGGGTGTAGACCCACTTGATCCAGAGTGATTATTGTTTCCTCTCGATGGCCCATAGGTGATTATAAATCAACGCTTTATTCCATTCAACACAGTTCTTGATACCTATGACGCCTTCTTTCTTTGGTTTGCAAAGTGCGGTCCACTTAACCTTCTTCCCACCTCTCATGTTTCTTCCTCAAATAAAGTTTTTCATTAGCACGTCAAGTTCTTTCATTACCTTCTTTGGGAGCACGAGTTGCTACGACTAGTAACCGATGATAACCTCTTCATTTTTTGATCGTATAGTGCGCATGATCCTCACGGTTGTCTTAGTTTTCTCAATCGAATGTTCAACTTCACCTTAATCTTCTTTAACGGGCCTTCTTTATCAATAAGGTCATATCCTCAAATAGTATATTCTTCTACACTGTATCAAATGCCTCGCGGTTTGTTGCGTTGGCTTCATATGATCATGGAGAACCTGACGATCCATAGTTTGGGTCGTCAATCATCCCGTACAGGATCGACTCTAAATGAACAAAAACTTCAAGAATTTGTCCAATTTTTTGAGATTTTGATTTAGACAATTATTTGACAATATGAGATCATGGTTATATTCATTGGATTATTTAGAATGAGTTTAGGCTAGAATAGGCAAATTGTAATCGCATTTGTCTCTTCAAAAATGTCTAAAATGGTCATTTTACCATTTTTAATCATCCTTAGACCATCTCCAACCCAAAAACTCGTTTTTAAACTCAAAATACAATAAATGTCACATCAAGCAGTAATTCATTTCAAACCCCAAAACTCATTTTTAAACTCAAAATAATATTCTAGGAATATTCATGTTTATACAAAAAATTTAACCTTTTCAATAACTACCTATATATTTATCAATTTTATAAATTAAACACCCATAGTTTTTCAAACTCACACCCATTAAAGAAAATTTTATAAAATTAATTGTACATCAATAATTTATACACATAAAAAAAATAAATTAAACATCATTAAAAATAAACACAATATAGATAATTTAAGTATTTTTAAGAAATATAATTATTGTATTTTTATTAGTATTTAGCTTTTTATCAATATTATTTTTTATTATAAATTTATGATGGTTAAAAAATATTACAAAAAAAATATAAGATAAAAATAAAAAATTAAATATATAAATAAATTATATACAAAACTAAATAAAATTCAGTTAAATTAAAAATTAAAAGGATCAAATGAAAAAAATTTAAATAAATTATATAAAAATTTAAATATCTAAATCAAAATATCTGTAAAGTTGAAGGGTCTATTTATTATTTTGTTAGATTTTGGGTTTAAGAACAACACAAATATGCGTTGTTTGAAGCGAGAAAATCATGTTATTCTCATTTTAGGTTTAGGTATGCAGTAGGATTAGAGCTGTAAAGAGTTATGGAAATGGGTTTGCAGTAGTGTTGGACATGCTCTTAGATTATTTTGTAATCATCTCCAGCGGGCAAAGCCTCGGGATGATGATCTCATTGGTTTATTTTTTATTTTTTTATCAAATTTAGGCAATCTTCATTTAAGTCAATTAAGTCAATTAGGTGATTTAAATTCGATAGAAAGTTCCATAACAACAATTATAATTTGAATATACAATCAATTGAGGCAATTAAACCATATGAAAATATGAAGAAAAAATGCTTATATCTTGTATTAAAGGAAGAATGTCGCTTATGTTTAAGAAGTTTCCTAAAAATCCTAAGGAGTTTTCAGTTGCACTAGTTGAAGCTCTAGAAGGGTTGAACTCGGATTCACAATTTTTCAAGCTTCAAGCTTTTTTGGCGACGACGAACTATAATTTCGATAATTTAAAGCTCTAAGTTTTTGATAAATCGGGGTTGCTAACCTTAGCGTAGTCTACTCTAAGGTTTATTTATACATAACTCGGGCAAAGTTTCAAGAATTTGAAATTTTTCCCAAACTGTCCAAAATACTTTCTGCCCAAATTAGAGATGATCTGACGTTAACATTCTTTTAGGAGTTTTTAGAAGGTTCGTGTTAGAATAATCCAAATTAGATTCTAATTTAAATTGTGAGAAATTATATCTGAATGTTACAGAAGCGTACCTTAATTCATTTTTTTAATCTTCTCTTTCTTTAAACGTTCTTTATATGGAATGATTTTTCCAATTTGATGAGTATGTTAATGATTTTCTCTATTTGTTGATGGGGACGCAAAGGAGAATTGTCAGTGCTTCAAATGGGGACCATTACCGATTACAAATAACCAACATTAAGTTAGTTATTATAGTTTGGTCATTTCTAATTTAGCCCCTTCATAAAAATAAAAATACCACTTATGTATTCTCACTTTATATTCATGACAAATACATCTATAAGCCATAAAATTAATTTCACATTAGATCACATTATTTTAGCTTATATTAAATATGACATTTTCACAATTATTTATTATACTAGTGACCCTATAAATTTCAACAATCTCTCACTAAGTCACGTATGTACAAAAATAAATATATCAACCATAATGCGCCTGAATTTTTATGTCAACTCAACCATATGTTGTATAAACAATTTTATCAATTAATTAAATCAATATAGGACCAAAACACTCGTCGTTGTATTTAAGCACAACTAGACCCAACAATGATCACATTAGTCAATACAATAAATTTACAAATAATATCATGAATGTGAGAAATGAAAATTTCATGCAAAGTGATCTTTTCATGTCAATTTTTAACGGGTCCTAATTGACTTTAGTGAGATCATACTTTAAACATAATTATATAAAGTGTTATGAACTAAATAATACTTACTTTCTTATCAGAATAAAAACCTCATAAATTTCTATAAAATAACTAAACTAAAAAACAACCAAACTCCCACTGAAAATAGAGATTATTGATCTCTACGACACTCATACGAGCAATATTATTATGAAAGACACTAGACAATAAAATCATTATCAAGAGGTTCAAAACCATAGAGTTTGTACATAAATATTTTATAAAAATCTATCTACTTTGTATCATTTCATAACAAGAAACTTGATATCAATATTACTTAATTTGATGCTAGTAACATGTCACAAATTTCGCTACAATAGTGAATGAAGACGTAAGTGTTTGTTTGACATTCTTTAAAAACGACTAAATCAGCTAGTGGAAAATGTAACTTGAGGTGGATTTCATATTTGTTTGGCATCCGTAAGATCAGAGTCTGAATACTCAATGATCTCAAGACTATCCGACTTCCTATATTTGAGCATTTAATTCTTAGTTCTTTTCAAATATCTCATAATTATTTGGTTACTTATTGTCAAGCAAAATTTGTGGTAAACAAAATGTCGTCCACATATAAAACCATAAATATAAGTTTACTCCCACTAAACTTGTGATACACAAATCATAGATTAAATTTACCTCAAAACCAAAAGAGATAATTATTTTTTTTGAAATTTATGATACTACTGACGAGACACTTTTTAAGTCCATATATGAATTTCTTTACAAATCATATTAATTTGGTTTGTCGACATAAATTTTCTCGTTGAACCAAATTATTTTTCAATGTCTTCATTGAGAAACTCCTTAACATCTGTTTTGTGAAGTTCCATATCAAAATATGCAACGAGTGTCATAAAAGTGTCCATGTGTAATTCGATTAAACTGGATTGTCGCAAAGACACTTGATTTTGAGGTTATTGAATTTGTACTTAATGAATTTGATCAACACTTTCTTATTACTCTCGATTTTTGAACTTTATCATTAATAGAAATAAAATCCTTATCAATATAAAAAAACATTAGAAATAAAAATCAAATCTTCTTCAATAGAAATTATTGATCTAAATCATTTCAAAGATAAAATCATTTCTCATTTCAAATTCAATATCCTAAAAAAAATTACAATCTCATCTAAAAGAAAAAACTATCTTTAACTTGACATCATAAAAATTATAGCTCTTAATCATTTAGAATACTCAATAAAGTAGTTGCTCACATTTATCAACTTAAGTAACAACTAAATTCAAAGAAAGATTTATCTCATCTTAAAATACTTAATACAACATTAATATAAGTCTTTGGACAATAATATTACTACCATTCAAAAAAAATTAATTAATTTCAATAAACATTGTCATTTTGATAATTATTTGTATCAATCAATAAAATTCATATAATGAACAATAATATCATTAATTTGAATTTAAATGTCATATTATTATATATAACCCAAATTAATAATATATAATTTATCAAAAAAAAATATATAATTTATTTTATTATAAAAAATAAAATTATGTATAGGCTAAACTTCTTAAATTTTAAATTTGTATGTCTCGTATTAATTAAATTAAATAATAAATTTTCAAGATTTATTTTACCAATTATCAAATATTCTATGTCCGAAATACAATTATTCATTAATTTATTAATATTTATTAACCTTAATCTTTTAACCATAAAATAAAGAATATAATTAAATTTTTATTATATATTGATTTATAAATACTTAACAATAAATATTATTCCTTAATTCTCTCTTTAAATTTATAATATATATATATATTATAACTATCCTTAAATCTAAGAATCATTAATAATAATTGGAGAATTTCTCTTAACGGAGCATATAAATATCCATAAATCTAGTAATGAGATAAACTAAATATCTATAAATCTATGATAATATCATAAATTTTTATATTATCGTATTAAGTATTAATAGAGAATTCAAATATCCCTTAATCTATGAATCTATTGTCAATCTTCAATATATATAACATCATAAAATTTAATTAATTCAGAATATATGAATCTTTAAAAGATAAATATATATATTTTTCGATTAAAATTTTTAAATCTAAACTATATATATTCTCCAATTGAAATTATCAAAATTAATATATATATATATACATATATATATATATATATATATATATATATATATGAAATTATCA
Source organism: Impatiens glandulifera (assembly GCF_907164915.1). Lineage (NCBI taxonomy): Eukaryota > Viridiplantae > Streptophyta > Magnoliopsida > Ericales > Balsaminaceae > Impatiens > Impatiens glandulifera. Next base: position 33,495,078 of record NC_061864.1, on the reverse strand, counting down.
TAGACTAATAATATAAAAAACCGTGAAAAAAATATTACGGTAAAATTTTTATGGGCGGGTCAACCCACAATCCGTCCTAAGTATCCATTTACTCTCACATATATCCAAATTAACCATAGCTCTCAACCCGGTAATCCGGATACTTTAAAAATTAAGCATCATTATATATATATATATATATATATATATATAGATTAGTTAGTTAAAAAGTTGAACTTATATTGTTAAAATGTCACGCGTTTATCAAATTTTGGGTTGAATTTAAAATATAAAATGTTATTAGCCTAGTTGGTTAAAAGGTTGTATTTGTTTTGTTAGGTTGTAAGTTCGAACCATACCTATAGCATTTTTAATTTTATTTTTAACCGTTTTAAGTTTATGGATGGGTCAACCCACAATCTGACCCAAGTATCCATTTACTCTCACATATATCCAAATTAACCACAGCTCTCGACCCGGCAATCTGGACACTTTAAAAATTAAGCATCATTATATATATAGATTTATAGGCGGCATTAATTTAGGCGGGCTCTATACCAATTATTAGAATTATCTAAATTAAATCATAATTTAAAGTGTGAGAAATTAAATCGAAATATTGCAAAAGGTACCTTAATTCATTTTCTAAACGTTTCTTCCAATTTGATATGTACGTTAATGATTTTATCTCTCTGTTGATGGTGATAAAGGAGAATTGTCAGTACTTCAATGAGACTATTATAGATTACAAATAACAAATATTAAGTTAACTAGCATGTAACATGTGCATTTGCATGAGTAATGATATAAAAACTAAGAAACATTTACGGTAAAAATGTGATAACATTTTTAATATACTCTCACATATATATTCAAAGTAACCATAACTCTCGACACGGCAATCCGAATATTTTGAAAATTAAGCAATCATTATATATATAAAGAGAGAGAGATTAGTTAGTTAAAAAATAGAACTTATATTCGGCAAATCGGACACTTTGAAAATTAAATATCATTATATATATATATATATATATATATAGATTAGTTAAAAAGTTGAACTTATATTGTTAAAACGCCGTGTGTTCATCAAATTTGGTGTTAAATTTAAAATATAAATCTTATTAGTCTAGTTGGTTAAAGGGTTGAACTTGTTTTGTTAGGTTGTGAGTTCGAAACATATATATAGCATTTTTAATTTTATGTTTAACCTTTTTAAGTTTATGGGCGGGTTAACCCACAATCTGACCCAAATATTCATTTACTCTCACATATATATTTAAATTAACCACAGCTCTCGACCCGACAATCCGGACACTTTGAAAATTAAGTATCATTATATATATATATATATATATATATATATATATATATATATATATATATATATATATATATATATATATATATATTTATATATATATATATTGGTTAAAGGGTTATACTTGTTTTGTTAGGTTGTGAGTTCGAAACATACATATAACATTTTTAATTTTATTTTTAACCGTTTTAATTTATGGGCGGGTCAACCCACAATCCGACTCAAGTATCAATTTATTCTAACATATATATACAAATTAACCGCAACTCTCGACCCGGTAATCCGAACACTTTAAAATTAAGTATCATTATATATCTATATAGATTAGTTAGTTAAAAAGTTAAACTTATATTGTTAAAACGTCTTGCGTTCATCAAATTTGGTGTTGAATTTTAAATATAAAGTCTTATTAGCTTAGTTGATAAAGGGTTGTACTTATTTTGTTAAGTTGCGAGTTCGAAACATACATATAACATTTTTAATTTTATTTTTAACCATTTTAAGTTTATGGTCGGGTCAACTCACAATCCGACTCAAATATTCATTTACTTTTATATATATATCCAAATTAACCACAGCTCTCGACTTGGCAATCCGGACACTTTGAAAATTAAGGATTGTTATATATATATATATATAGTTTGGTCATTTATAATTTAACCCTTCATAAAATTAGAAATGTCCCTTAAATATTATCATTTTATATTAATGACAAATATACATAAGGCATAAACTTAATTTCATATTAGATCACATTATTTTAGTTTATATTAAATATGACATTTATAGAATTAATTAATATAACAGTTTATAAATTCTCGGAGAACCCTCTTTATTAATGTCCAAATATATTGCAACAAACGAGAATTTTTTTTATTTTGAATTCGTCTGGGCGCGAACTAAGGGTAGGAGATGACCAAGACTTAACCGCGCAAAATGTTCGGTCCAAGATCTGGGAATTCCATTAGCGATCGAGCGGTCCGCGTGGGTGCCGATACAGGCTTTAGATGTTAGGCGTTGTTGGAGAAATCGAATAATAGCACCTGTTTAGCAATTCAGAAATAAACAAGCTACAACAAGGCCTAACAATTCTTTTTCCCTTTTGTGTAATCAAATAGGCAGCCAAAACAATTGAGCATCAAACAATCAAAAACAGAGAGCAGGACACCAAGATTTTACGTGGAAAACCCAAATTAGGTAAAAACCACGGGACACTTCGGCCACTTAAATCATCCACTATATCAAATGGGTATACAATGTAGTTCAATACAAGCCTAGAGGTAATCTAACAAAAGTTATCAATTGACCTCATCCTAACTTGTCATTCACATACATTATCATCATCATTAAAGATGGTTAACCAAATGGAGAAGAGATAAAGGAAATCAGAAGAAGAACTTGCTGCTTCAATGGAGGAATTGCTGCTTCAATGGAGGAAGAACTGCTGGAAGAGAGAGAGAGAGAGAAAAAACCAATCTAAAAATTGTTGTGTTTTTTTTTTCCTTAATTAAATATGCCCTAACGGGCTTTATTAATTTGTTAGGCCCAGCTGTCAAATGAGCTGACCCAACAAATCTCCCCCGTCAGCGCAACTTCGCGGGCTCCAATAAACCCGCTCTCTCCCGACAATCTTCAAACTTGTCCTTAGGCAAGGATTTCGTAAACATATCGGCACCATTATCACTTGTATGAATCTTCTCCAAGTTCAGCTCTTTTGCCTCAAGCACATCACGTATCCAATGATATCTCACGTCGATGTGTTTGGATCTCGAATGAAAAGCTGAATTCTTTGAGAGATGAATGGCACTTTGACTGTCGCAAAACAAAGTAAACTTCTCTTGCTTTTGGCCCAACTCTTGTAGGAACTTCTTCATCCATAACACCTCTTTACATGCCTCAGTAGCTGCAATATACTCAGCTTCTGTAGTATACAAAGCAACACACTTTTGTAACCTTGACTGCCACGAAACAGCACCGCCTGCAAAGGTAACCAAAAAACCTGATATATATTTTCTTGAATCAACATCACCCGCCATATCAGAATCTGTAAAGCCTTCCAAAATAGGAGTATCACTTTCAAAGCATAAACGTGCTATTGAAGAGCCTTGAAGATATCTGAGAATCCACTTAACAGCCAACCAATGTTCTTCTCCCGGGTTGGAGAGATACCGACTAACAACACCAACTACGTGTGCTATGTCCGGTCTTGTACATACCATGGCATACATAAGACTACCAACTGTAGAGGCATAAGGTACATTCTTCATTTCATCTTTCTCTTTCTCACTTGTAGGACATTGTTTAGAACTCAACTTGAAATGACCTGCAAGTGGAACTGAAACCGGTTTTGCATTTTTCATTGCAAACCTCTCAAGTACCTTCTCAATGTACTTCTCCTGTGATAGCCAAAGTGTTCTGTTCTTTCTGTCTCTTGTGATTTCCATGCCTAAGATCTGCTTCACTGAACCCAAATCCTTCATCGCAAAAGACTTGTTCAAATCCCTTTTGAGCTTCTCAATTTTTGCAATATTTTGCCCAACAATCAGCATATCATCAACATAGAGCAGAAGAATAACATAATCATCAACACCGTATCTCTTGATGAAAACACAATGATCAGAAGTAGTCTTACTGTACCCATTTGCTTCCATGAAGGAGTCAAATTTCCTGTACCATTGTCTAGGCGCTTGTTTGAGCCCATACAAGCTTTTCCTCAACCTGCAGACAAGATCTTCTTTACCTTTAACTTTGAAACCCTCGGGTTGTTCCATATAGATCTCTTCCTCCAAGTCACCATGAAGAAATGCAGTCTTCACATCCATTTGTTCAATTTCCAAATCTTGACTAGCAGCCAATGCTAACACAACTCTGATGGATGACCTCTTCACAACCGGTGAGAAGATCTCTTCAAAATCAATTCCCTTTTCTGTCCAAAGCCCCTCACAACTAGTCTTGCTTTGTATCGAGGTTGTGAGCTATTCTCTTGGTGCTTCAACTTGAATACCCACTTGTTCTTCAAAGTCTTCTTTCCTTTTGGAAGTTTCACCAAGTCATAAGTTTCGTTCTCTTGCAAGGAATTTATCTCTTCTTGCATTGCCACCGACCACTTGTTCTTGTTTTCATGAGACAATGCTTCTTGATAGGTTTCTGGTTCTCCCCCGTCAGTCAACATCACATACTCATTGGGAGGATACCTACTAGAAGGTTGTCGCTGCCTACTAGATCTTCTAATATGCTGATCATCAGGTTGCTCTAGAGAACTATCATCATCTTGTTCAGCTTCCTCTGTTGGCTCAGCATCAACTAAAGGAGTCTCATCAACCTCAACTTGAGGATTCTCCACATCATTGGGCTGTGATTGTGGTGTACGAATCCTACCATTGTTAGGAAATTCATTCTCCGTAGACTTCGGCTTTTCCTTTTTCTCAAAGTCTTCAATGGTTTGATCTTCAAAGAATACCACATCTCTGCTTCTAATGAGTTTTTTGTTAACCGGATCCCAACATCGGTACCCAAATTCTCCGTGGCCATACCCAATAAAGATACACTGTCTCGTCTTGCTATCAAGCTTAGCTCTCTCATCTCGAGGAACATGAACAAACACTTTACAACCAAAAACTCTCAAGTGATCATAAGAGACGTCTTTACCTCTCCAAACTCTTTCTGGAACGTCGCCATCTAAAGGAGTTGAGGGTGAAAGGTTTATCAGATCAACCGTTGTCTTCATTGCTTCTCCCCAAAAGGATTTTGGCAACTTAGCATGAGACAACATACACAAAATTCTCTCATTAATAGACATGTTCATCCTCTCTGCAACTCCATTCTGTTGAGGTGTTTTTGGCACAGTCTTTAAAAGTTTGATTCCATGACTTTTACAGTATTCCACAAATGGTCCTCTGTATTCGCCACCATTATCCGAACGAACACATTTCAACTTCTTCCCAGTTTCTCTCTCCACTTCAGCATGAAACAACTTGAAGTAATCCAATGCTTGATCCTTAGTCTTCAAGCAATATGCCCACACCTTCCTTGAGCAATCATCGATAAAAGTGATGTAATAATGAGCACCACCTAAAGTCAAGGAATCCATAAAACATATGTCTGTGTGAACCATATCTAGGATATTGGGCTTCCTAGATGGAGAGAAACTTTTGAAGGAAACTCTATGTTGCTTACCAACTAAGCAATTTGTGCATGTCTTCAAATCTGTGGACTTTAAGCCCTGGAGATCGATTGTCTTGGAGAGAACTTGCATGCCATTCTGACTTAAGTGACCAAGTCTCTTATGTCAAAGCTGTGCTGAACAATCATTAACTGCATTTTCTTCTCCCCCGTAAGACTTAGTCTCTGTCACATAAAGAGAACCGACCTTCTTTCCTTTAGCTATCACCAAAGACCCCTTAGTGAGTTTCCATTTACCTTCACCAAAGTAACTATGATAGCCCTCATCATCAAGAATACCAGTAGAGATCAAATTCATCCGAATATCAGGAACATGTCGAACATTCTTCAAAAGTAGCTTGCACGAAGTGTTAGTATCCAAACAGACATCTCCTTTTCCAACAATCTTACGCGTAACATGGTTTCCCAACGTCACTGAACCAAACTGTCCACTAGTGTAAGAAGCAAATATATCACAACGATTGGTGACATGATAAGAAGCACCTGAGTCTACCACCCATTGTGTATCTTGAGAAACAAGGTTGATACTATCATTGTCGTAAACAATATCGATGTCGTTACCACCCACATATGCAACCTTACTACTTCCATCTTGCTTATTCTCCTTTTGTTCCCGCTTCAAAGATCTGCACTGATACTTCTTGTGTCCTGGCTTGCCACAATGATAACATGTAATCTCTTTTCTCGAGCTGGATGTTCCCCGTGACCTGTCTGAACTGCCACTGCGATTCTTTGGAGTTTTACTTTTACTTCTACCCATTTTCTCAGTCACGAACACTTGACTTGGAGTCGAGAAGCCCTGTTCTTTTCTTCTAGCCTCTTCATTTAGCACGCTCTCTTTCATCATTTTCAAAGTGAGCTTACCTTGTGGAACAGAATTGGTAATTGAAACCACAAGTGTTTCCCAACTATCAGGCAGAGAATTAATCAAACACATAGCATGAAGCTCATCATCAAATTTCATTCCTATCGCAGCCAACTCATTTAGAATCCCCTGAAAAGCATTTAGATGCTCAGACATAGAAGACCCATCTTGATATTTCAACGAGCAAAGCTTCCTAAATAGAAATGCTTTGTTTTGAGTGTTGTTCTTCTCATACAGCTCACTCAAAATAGTCCACACTTTATGAGCATTAACCTCAGTAGCCACATGTTGATACACACTGTTGTCAACCCATTGCCTGATTTTACCAACTGCCTTTCTGTTCAGCTTCTTCCAATCTCCATCTGTCATAGCCTCTGGTTTGCCTTTATCACCCAAAATAGTGTCTTCATAATCATAATTACACAATAAGTCCTCCATCCGTGACTTCCAGATTGTATAATTGGTAGCTGTGAGTTTGATCATCGTTCCATTATTGCTCAACGATTCTTCCATTTGAATTATACAAGAATTACCACAAAACGACCTCAGCTCTGATACCACTTGTTGGAGAAATCGAATAATAGCACCTGTTTAGCAATTCAGAAATAAACAAGCTACAACAAGGCCTAACAATTCTTTTTCCCTTTTGTGTAATCAAATAGGCAGCCAAAACAATTGAGCATCAAACAATAAAAAACAGAGAGCAGGACACCAAGATTTTGCGTGGAAAACCCAAATTAGGTAAAAACCACGGGACACTTCGGCCACTTAAATTATCCACTATATCAAATGGGTATACAATGTAGTTCAATACAAGCCTAGAGGTAATCTAACAAAAGTTATCAATTGACCTCATCCTAACTTGTCATTCACATACATTATCATCATCATTAAAGATGACTAACCAAATGGAGAAGAGATAAAGGAAATCAGAAGAAGAATCTGCTGCTTCAATGGAGGAATTGCTGTTTCAATGGAGGAAGAACTGTTGGAAAAGAGAGAGAAAAAACCAATCTAAAAACTGCGTGTTTTTTTTTTTCCTTAATTAAATATGCCCTAACAGGCTTTATTAATTTGTTACGTGTCTACGCGTTTAATCTGTTACAGCTTGGGAGACGCAGGTATCTAGCATCCGTTGGATGATGGCCAAATCTACTAAATGAAATCTCATCTGATGGCCATGCAAACGGCTACCACGCCTCTTTTGGATTATTGCTCCACTGGATCCTGGCCCGTTCCTTAAAACCCGATTATTTTTGCTCTTTTTTAATTTATTATTTTATAATTACACAAAAATAAAATTAATATCAAGAATCAAATAAACTAATATCATTTAATCTATTTATTTATTTTGAGTATCTCTTTTATATATTTTTATTTATCTGGGCTAATATCTATAGTAGAATTAATTTGAAAACTGGTTAAAAATGTTATTTTCAAATTAATTGTTCTTATTATAATCCCGTTTTAAAAATTAAGTATGAATATCATATTCATCTGAAATTATTTAAAATTCTCTATTCAGAGTGTTTACAGTATTAATATATAATGACAAAATAAAAATATTAATAATTTAAAATAAATGATATTTTAGTATTTTAATTAATGAATTAAGTGATGCGATGGATGAGGGCAAGAGTAAAATGATGTCTTTTTAGGTTCGGTTATTTAAATAATTTCAACCGAACAAGCCCTTAGACATATAAACACGATACGATATAAGACGCCCAAGTGGTGAATGTAAGCAGGGGCGGAGCCAGGATGAAAAATTACCTGGGGCTGACTCCAACTTACATCTCAGAATTAACTTTCTATGTTTCGCTTTTTTTCAATAAAATTTCCACGATTATTAGAAGATGAAAAAACCCGTCATGCCCTCTCAATGCACACGCTTGCAAAGTAAGACACTGAGTGCTTTCAATAATTGTTGTAAGCCGTAATCTGTTATTTTGTTTTTCATCTGAAGACTGTGTATTTAGTATTTTGTCAATATGACAAGGATATTCATTAGATTATCAAGATATTCAACTGCCCTATTATGTGGTGAAATATTATATCTTATATGCATAACAAAAGAGCATATATCCTCATCATTAACTCGCTTTCAATATTTGAATCTATCTATTGTAAATGTAGGTTTTAGGGTTGCTTATGTTAAAACAAGAAACATGGAAAACAAAAAGCAGCATATTTCAAAGGAGAGTATTCTAACCAAGTAAATTTCTTAAACCAATGACTTTGGAACCGTCGATTTTGATTTCCAAATTTGGTCGGCGGGTACTCATCCTTAATAGGTTGATATGACTCCATCTTGATATAAGCTCGTCTAATTTCATTCATTTGATTAAAAGGATATTTTCATATCGGAATACGTAATGTTGGATCAAGTTTAAGAGAACTTACATCAACATCAATTCTAGGAGATTTGTTAAGTTCTTGAGTAGGAATATCAAATTCTTTATTTTAACTTGTTTATTAATATTAATTTATATTTTCTTATAAATTTTTAAAATAGTTTAAAATTAAGAAATATAAAACACTATTATTATTATTTTAATTTTTATATTTTACCTTTATAAATAATTTGTATTATTAATTATATTGAAATAAATAAAAAATAATATATAATTATTATATAAATATAATTTTAAAATAAATAATATTATTTACAAGAAAGGTGAGGCATGGTTTGATCACCTGACCTCAAACTCACATTTCAATAACATGGCCAACTGGGCTAAGACTCACATATCAAACACATATATAACAGTTTTTCTTTTACGATTTTAATTTAGGTGGGGCTGGAGCTCACCCTACCTCCGCCCCTGAATGTAAGACATCAAAATTCGATGCAATGTAGTCTATATTTGATAGAACAACCTAGAACATCAAAACCTAATGCAATGTAAAACACCCAAGTGGTGAATTATAAGACATCAAAATACGATGCAATGCAGTCTTTCATTGATCTAACAACGTAAGTTATCAAAACATGATGCATTGTAAGTCGCCTATGAGAGGTTGCAATGTAAAACATCAAAACACAATGCATTGCAAGTCATTTATATCCCCTATGAGGTTGCAATGTAAGATAACACAACTCAATGCATTGAAAGTCGACGCGTATGAGGTAGCAATGTAAGAAAACACAACCCGATACTTTGTAAGTTGCCTATGTGGTTGCAATATAAGACATTGAACCTTGTTTAATAGGAGCAATGAGAGTCAAGTGACATACTTGGATTGTCACTGAGTTTTGAAGGAGGCATCACCACATTTTTCTAAAGAAGTTTTATTCAAACTTTTGTTGAGATGAGAATTTTCTAAACGTTCATTTTTTATCCCCAAATTACAATGTTTAAGAATCTTGGGCCATCAAATTATTTTAGAATCCATAGGAACTAACTGCGTGAAAATGAAAAATAGTTTGTAACGAACCTCGATAACGAAAGTGGTCAGTTTCTGAAATTTGTTTTTTCGTTCTGCGTGAATTGAAGCATCAGATCAATTCAAAAACTTTTCTCTATTGATTTAGAAGAGGTGAATGGCAATTAGAATTGATGAGATTAAAGGTACCTGTCTTGAATATTATTAAGTTTTCAAAATCCAGAATTCGCTTAGGAAAATCAATGGAGATCAATTGAAGGTTTAGAAAGCTTCCATACTTTTGAAATGATTGTAAAGTTTCCATTTATTACCAATCGCAAACGCTCAATTGCAGAAGAAAAAAGAATTATTTAAAATTAGAAAAAATTTCGTGATATGCAAACGGATAAAAATATAATTTTAATAAATTTAACAATAATAAAATAATAATATGTGTTTAATGTTTAAAATTCTTAATAAATTACAAATAAAAATAAAACGTTCTCATTCCACATTTTATTTACTTCGGTAAAACAACTTATCTTCCCACATATTTTTTCTGAATGAACTTCTTATCTCGTGACCTTACACTTTTACTCTGATCAATCAAATATTTAATTCATATTAGTTAATTAAAAAGTTAAACTTATATGGTTAAAATGTCTCACGTAGTTGTTGAATTTAAAATATAAAATGTTATTAGCCTAGTTGGTTAAAGGGTTATACTTGTTTTTGTTAGGTTGCAAGTTCGAAACACATATAACATTTTAAATTTTATTTTTAACCGTTTTAAGTATATATATGGGCGGGTCAACCCACAATCCGACTCAAGTATCTATTTACTCTAACATATATATCCAAATTAACAATAACTTTCGACCCGACAATTCAGACATTTTAAAAATTAAGCATCGTTATATATATATATATATATATATATATATATATATATTGACTAATTAAATAACATTATCACTTTAGAGTTTTTTTTAAAAAATAATTAATTTAACAAAATATTCATTTAATATTTTGTATGGCAAAAAAAAATGAATGTCTACCTACCTACAAGAACTTGGCTTGTCATATGAGGATTGAACTTTTAATCGCATTATTTGAGGTCGAAATCTTACAATTTTATTTACAAAGTTTTTCACTAACAAATGTTTGTTCACGAACTTTATTTTAATTGATTGAATTACAATCCTGTTTTTAAATTTTATAGTTAGTATAATTAAATGATTAAAGAGAAATGATTAGGTGAGGGAATTTGGTGAGGGAATGATGTGGCATAATCTTATTCGCTGAAAAAATCAAATAATTTCTCTCTTTTCTCTCTTTCCTTCCCACTTTTACATTTTCCAACCAATGAAGGTAATGCCACGTCATTCCCTCACCAAATTCCCTCACTAAATTCCCTCACTCTATCACTCCTCATGATTAAAAAAGAAATTTGATGCGATGAATAAGTTGTAATTAAAAAATAAATATCTTATATTAAACTAGTCAAAGGGCTTGTTTGATGTTGGTTATTTGAAAGTTTTTACTTAAGTTTAAAATATAGATGTGTTGGATAAAAATAAATTAGTTATTTGAAATTTTAATGAGTTAAATTAATATAATATATTTTTTCTAAATTTAAATTTTATAAAAATAAAGTAAAATATTATAATATTTCAGTTGATAAATTAAATAATTTCATGATTAAAAAATATAATAAGATGGATAAGTTTTCAATAAAAATCTAAAAAAAAACTTAAATTACCTCTAACAAAAAAAAATGTTGCAAGAGAGACTAATTAATTAGATGGATAACTCATCATGTGGTTATATCATGCTGAATCAAATGTCATTTTAAAGTTGCATTTTATCACTAAACTTTTATTTATTTAAGAAAATTACTAAAATAGTTTGTTTGATGTTGGGTATTTTACCAAAACTAATCATTTTTATATAACATTATTGATGTAAACATAAAACGTGAAACATGTAAATAGAACCAAAAATGGATAGATTAGGCCCCATCTTTCAAAAATCTTCAAAAAAAATTCAATCATTAAAAGTTAACTAATTAACTTTAAAAAAAATTAAATACCATTAATTTATTTTATAAATTTAAATTTAAAAAATATTATAAAAATTCAACTAATTAAAACTCAAATAACTATATCTTTTTCAAAAAACAACTTTTTTTAAAATCTAAAAATATCCAAATATAACATCAAACAATCTCTACTCTTCTCCCTAAATCAATTTCTCAAACATACACATATTAAAAATAACAATAAATATTACTATTATTATTAACCCCAACTTTCAATAATTTTTAAGGTGAATATATATAGATTTAACCTCAATAAATTAATTACATATATAACCGCAAGTTTGGCCAAAAGACTTGTCATTAATTTAAAATAAAGCAAACCCAATATTATAAATCTCAAATATTATATATATAAACAAAAATGAATAATATCATTCAAAAGGACTTCAACCATCTATTATTAATTATCTATTTTCTAATCAAGGGTTAAAGAAATGGTCACCACATCTGCATTTCCAACCAAGGGGCTTATAATTGGAATACTTGTTAGTTGAACTCGGATTGAACCGGTATTGACTCGGCAGAGATGACGCCTGAACCGGCATGCAAGGGTGGCACTGATTGCATTTGTTGTGACAACTCGGAGGAGTTGAACCCAACCGGGTTTTCTCTTCTTTAACCAATAAACCCTAAGAATGAAATAAATAAATAAATGAATGAATCTACTATAGAAATGAATTAATGGGTTATTATTGAATGAAAATACCTGGATCTGGGCTGTTGTTGAATCTGAAAAATGGTGGGTTTTGATGTTGGAGGAAACTGGATTAGGGTTTAGAGAAAGAAGTAAGATGAGGATGAGGAGGAGAAGAGATCGATATTGTAGCCATTGGAGCATTTTTATTTATTATTATTATTTTGTCATGAATGAATGAATCAGAAGGTGCATTTGAATGAATGAGAAGAGGTTTGAATTTGATTGTTTGAGAGAAAGAGAGAGAAGTTAAGGGGGTGTACGAATGATAAATTTAGACACCTGAGGGTGATGAAGAAGAAAATCCAATCACTTTGCTCCTAATCATAGGTTGACAGCTCAATAGATTAGATTTTGGACCAAAAATTTGTCACTACCCTTGCTTATATATATAATTTTTTTAAATTTAAATAAAAAAATCGATATTTTTATTGTTCTTTTAGCCGCGTTAATCTATGCCTCTAAATAAACAAACATTTGCATTATTTTGGCCTAATTCATTAGACCACGGTAATATTCTATAAAAGACACCAAATATTTGTCATAACAAGATGCAGAAGAAAATTAGATGTCTCTCATTGTAAATTGTAATACATTTGACCGCAACTAATAATAAGTATGTTCTTCCGCGTACATCCATTAACAATCAAGATAACGTTATGAATGACACTTTGAAAAAAATAGATTTCCACAATTGATCTATTATAGACTTCCACAATTGTTCTAATAGATTTCAATTGGGTTGATCTTATGGAACAAAGTGTAAACATATTTGACATTAAAATTATATAGACCCATCCAAAACATAATATTCAAAGAAGATGGATTTACATCCTTTTTGGAAAATGGATTTAGTCCTTATTAGTAACTATAAACACAATAGTTTGACATGTCACATCTTTATCTTTTCCTTTATTCAATTTTATTTTATAATTTAATAAATTAGCACAATTCTTAGTATGATATTTAGTTTATTTCACAATAATTTTTAGCCCTTAAACTATTTTAGTAGGAAAAAATTATTCAAAATATATATATATATAACCACTATTCGGAACGTCAAATATCACTTTCACCAAATAGTTTCTATAACCCGAATATATGATAAACATGTTTTCCTCCTTATTTCCGAATATATTTATTATGTATGTTACTTGGAAATGTTCATAAATTAATTTATATTTGTTTTCTTGAAATTTTTATTATATTTTTAAATTCATAATAAGAAAAAAAAATTAGATTGAATTAATTAAACCATTTTATAGATTAAAATACAAAAATATATTTTAATTATTTAATTTAAAATAATTAATTTTCTTTTCAAACCATAACTCAAATTTGTTCCAATATCAAACAAAATTTATATTAAATAAGCCCAATAATAATAACTAATTGAAATACACTATTGGATCTAGTTTTTTTTAATGAAAAAGTTGAACTTTTCAAAATAAATTTAAAATAATCCTTGTTTAAGCTATAGCCATGGCATGTGTGAGAGAGAGAAATTTATTTGCAGTTTTACAGTGGGCAGAGAAGTGAAAGCAACCAGACTATGCGAGGAAAACAAAGTCTATATATCATGAGAAGGAAATGAGGGGACCTATGGATGAAATAGCGCAGTCAGTCCTTTTGTTTAAATTCAAACTTTATTATTTGTAATATCATTTTCAAATAATTTTCAGTTTTATTTAGGTTTACCTGACTGACTCGCTGTAAATATAATTTAATAATAGCTGTTTTTGCCTTCCATTTGACAGATGACAGTGAAAGTGGTTCTACTTATTAATGGCACTAGTAACTGTGTACTATATACTTGTCAACAAACCCACAACTTTTATTTATGATCTGCTTTGTCAATTTCATTCCCACCAGATTTTTTCTACATTTGACTGCCTTGGTGACTGTGTCTATAAACAGAATGATGTGACCATATATTCTATACATGTTTTTTTTTTTATATTAAATACAACTTATCAATGTATAATACAATGAAACAAAGATATGTAATTAATTGAAATAATCTAAAACAACCAGGCCTTGGTAAACTCATTTTACCTTTACAAACTTTTAAAAAATGACACAAGGTACAATGTATCTTCAAATTATAGTAGAACTTTTATCTTCTTTTTTTTTTAATGTTTGTCTAATTATTTTATTTTCAACTTTCATCTTTTAAAAAGTTAAAATAACAGATAAAATCACCTCTATTTTGTATTCAAGTCAGAGCTCCAGATCAGCCTTATTAGCACATAATTAGTAATGGAAAACCTCCAGATCTCAAAATTGTTTATTTAGATATGATCAGATAGATTTTTTTACTTTGACTTTCATATATCATATTATCTGATCATAATTAGTAATGGTCATCAATAAAATCCATCTATCATCAATAAATAAAGGTCATCAAATAGAATCCATCTATCATCAATAAAGAAGCTTTGAGGTTAAGTTGATGATAAATGTTGACATCTTATTCGAAATAGATCTTCATTTTCAATGATAGGAGGTATCGTCCATGAACCGAGAGGATGGCACCGAACATCTTTCCTCCTGCAAGAATTTCAATGAAAAATTATTAGGGTTATTTGAAAGGAACATATTAAAGATGCAGTTACAAATGTCCGATTTAAGTGGAGATCATGAAAGTGAAGAGTTAACTCAAAGTAAAAAAAAATGAAAAAAATAAGAAATATGCAAATCTCATTATGATGAGGTTTTAAAATGGATCAAACTCAACTTATCCTTGATACATACTATACGCCTTGTAAGGATTATTGAAATAATCTAAATATTTTTTTCAATAAAATCATTTAATTTATCAATTAAGATATTAAAATACCTTTTATTTTTTAAAAATATTGTTTTATTGAATATTAATAATTTTTTAAGTCTTTTTACTCAATAATCCAGCTTTTCATATCCTCAAAACAAAACAAGGTTGTTTAAACAATTCAAATACGAAAAGGGCCTTAGTTACAAAAGAAAGTTATAGAAAATGTGGAGTTTAAAACAGAACTGACTTCACCAATAAATGAATGCTTTAATATGAATCATTTTATTGATGCAAGTTGAAGAAGCAAATGAACTTATTTTTTCTCTTTCTTTTGTAGCTTTCTTGCATCTTCTCTAGTAAATTTGAACCATTTTGTAAAAAACACATAAAGTAAAATGAATTTGTTTTTTACTTTTTACCTTCTTTTGTAGCTTCCTTGCATCTCTCTTCATAACTAATGGATAATCTGGGATCCACTGCACTCAACAGGTGATTGTACTTCTCTTCAGCCTCTGTAATGCATTTCACTACAAGATTTTTACAAGCATTTTAAACCTAGTATATGCTTTGATTATTGTGTAGAATATTCTCCAAAACACAAATATGGAAGAATTTGAAATTCAACAAAATGGTGAATGATTCCGAAGATTACAAGATCCTTGCAAGTTATGGAGACATAATTTCATTACATCGGACTCCAAGAACATTAAGGCTACAAGTAACCCCACACTACCAGAAGCCATCGACGTTTACAAGTAAGAAATCATCAAGGCTACAAGAGACAAGCATGGTGGAATTGATGAGCAAATTGAGATTAATAAAGTAAAAGTTTCCTTAAAATATATACAAGACGATTATGCCAAAGTAACATAGGATTTCAGGCAACAAACGGCCCCAATAGGGGAAAATGTTGAAACAACTAGACCGGCGTTGGAAGAAAGATATGGCATCATAATCGATTATCACTAAGGTAACAACGGGCCATTAGAGGAGTGCAAGATTGCAAGAGCATGTACCGAGTTCTTTTAACCGTCGATAAACATGTCTTAAAGCTTTCCAACAAGAACCTTACCTCACCAGTCAAACAGGAATAAGTGGAAATGGCCAACAAATTCACCGTTCAAGAATCAAGAAAATCCCAAGTAGAATCCACAATTAGAAAATACAACCATTTCAGATGAGTATTCTAAAGGGGTTAAGGTGTGTTTTAATATGACCAAAATTCTAAAGGGGAATTTCAACATCCGATCTATATGTTGATGTTCTCGTAGGCTTGTAGGTATAGTAAAGGGGAAATATTCTTGAAGATAGAATATGCAAAGTAGTCCCCAAAGTATTAGTTAGGACTTAGGATATAAATAGAACTGCACAAGTTAGTTAAGGATACAATTAGTATTCCTGAATAATAATGTGTATAAATAGATATAGTCTTGTATAGCATATTAGATATGCAATGAAAGGATGACTTGAGATGACTAGTCTTTCTTATCTTCTCTTCTCTCATCTACTATACTAAATAGTAATAAACATGTAATGAGGTAAGGTCGAGAGTCTATACACAGCATCTTTGGTGCAGTAGAAGCTCCGTACACTCCAACAAACATGCGCAAAATATTGAAAGTGTTATTCAGGACATCCTCCTGCATAATATTTCACAACTCTCTATATTTAGTCCAAAGATAGAAAGGAAATAAGAGAGGAGATATTTTGGCATAAATAGACCAACCTCATAGTCAAATCTGCAGCATTCTCACAGTATTTTAGAGGCAAACCAGCATCAAGCTTCCACCACAGTTTGTAGAGAGAGAACAATGAGGATGTAGTTAGTATATATAAAGATAAGTGCAATAGCCCAATAGCCTTGAAAAAATAAACTAAACTCCATCTATAATCATAGTTTTTGTCATGTCAAGCTATTTTTTTCTTTCTTTTTTGAGGAGAAGGGTTTTTTTCTTAGAGGAGGCTACCACCCCCTCCCTCTGGTGTTTCAGTGAGATATAATATGAGAAAACAAACTCTTAATTCTCTTAATTCAAAACTCTTACCACTTGAGACATCAAAATCTTAATTCTCTTAATTCAAAACTCTAACCACTTGACTGACCCAGAGTGAGTGCTAAGGGTATACACAGTTCCTAGGGAAGCTTCTGATGATATGATGCAACTCTTCAAGAGAAACAATTTTCATACAATGATCACAGGAACTTACAAATCATCAGAGAGCTCTACAAGAAATTCTGAGACTGAAAGAAACTCCATGTGCAATTCATTCACCTACATAAGTTGTTTGAAGCAAAGTTATTTCAACAAAGATCCATTCCAATGGCAAGAAAGATAAGCAAGGTTGACCAGGAGGGTAAATACTTAATATGAAATATTTTAATTTTAATGTTTTTTAAAAGGACATGAAGACCTCGAAGACACGACCGCAAGTGGCCATTGGACTTGCGAGATCTACAGCTAAAGGAACCTTCTACTTAAAAATGAATTATACTCATAGGTTTATTGAAAAGTTCCATATGGAATTGTTTTTTCAAAGATGTAACTCATAGTAGTATTGCTTGTGATAATGCATCTAGAGTTACTGGAATTTGTTAGTTTGGCAAAGTAGTGGTCAACAGACCAGGAAATGAACAATAAAAAGAATAATGTTATGACTAATTTTGTTTCTCTATTTTAAAACAAGTTTAACTCATTTTTATGTCCAGTGTCATTATAAGCTAACTGAATTTGGTTTGTCAAAATGCTCAAGCATAAAGGTAACCTAAATTAAAAAGAAACCCTGCATCAGATAACAGCCCAGACGGAAACAACCAAGGAAGTAAGGTACGATGTCAATAATGTAGAGAAAAGTCATAAATGGTAACAGGCACCTTTTCTCCTCTCAAATGGTATAGAAGAAGGTTTAACACTCGATAGTCAAATGATTTCAGATTAATAGCCTTCATCACATCTTCAATTGATAACTGCTGCAGACAAAAGTCCATCAAACATTGGAAAAGCTTGAAACATCTAACATTGATAAAGCATTAAGCCGCATTAAGAATATATCTTAGTTAATATTCTCAAAAAACTAACAAATCAAGTGTATAAGAATGAGTCTGGAACCATAATGGAAAAGATAAATTGATACAAGGGATGACAGTGAGGCTCCGCCCCGGCGGATACCCGAATGCACAATCAGGTCGCGTTAGAAGATGAAATTTTAGTCGCATGTATAGTGTGGGTCGAGGTCGAGTCTGTGATGGGACGGGACAGGTATCAACCCAACTTAGTTAATTAATTTTTTACTGTCTCAAAATCACTCACTTTTTTTTAGTTTGTATCTCTCTACTTTTTCTATGGCTCGTTTACTATATTTAGTGTGGTTATGCTGCACTAAAGGTAGTTATTTGTGGTGAGAGTGATTTTTCTATCGTTCTACAAAATTAACACATTGAAATTGTCAAATTCTTCAAGAAAGTGAAGACTTCGTGTGTTACGAAGAGTGCAGATCATTATTCCTCCCATTTCGAAGTTTAAAGATCATGTTAAAGTCGGTAAGAAAAATGAGAAGAAACTGAATTGAAAATAGTTTATTGTTGGCAACAAGGAAAAGGAAAAACTGAATTGACAAGGTTCTATATCTTTCCTTTTTATTGTTTATTAATTAAGCATTTTACTTGTTAATTAGAAGAAGAAGACGATGTTGCAAGTTGCGGCAATGAAGAAGAAGAAACATGTCTTGTTGAAATAGATCATGAATATTACTTGGTCTCCTGAAGGAAAAGACTAACAAAATGGTATTTTGACTTAGAAAAGATCGCAAAAATCATTGTAATTCGTTTTACATGGAAAGCGGTTATGTATCAGAACATCAAATTGATATGTATCATACTGAGATATGTAAAGATTGACCATTGATCTATGCGAAGATGTTGGCTCGATTCTACAAATTCAAAAGTTGAAAACACATGTTATCTTAATTTAGGCCCTGATTGGTTCTCTATTATTGTAAGTTGGTTTGTTTACAGGCATGTGCTATTATTTGTATATAATAGTACATAAGAAAACAGTTACATCTCTGTCCTGATCTCTTGTTTAGACCTCTCTATTCTTCTCAGTCTGGTCATCTACCATTCTCTTACAAACAAGATGTAAAAACAAATCAGTAATTCCTTGATGTTGCTCTATGTTACAACCAAGCACCATGGTCAAAAGTTCATATAATAAGAGATTTGCTGAGAGGGTGAACTGACCCCTGTCTTCTGTGTATTGATTAATCAGCACATTTCAACTTTATAACAAAATGAGCCTATTTGGAAACTAGTATTTTGTTACAAATTACAATCAGATTGGAAAATCCCCCAAAGTAAAAAGCAAAAGTGATTTTATATTTGGTATAAAAAGTGTGATGAATTAGATGAAACTTTATTTGGTGAAAAGTGCTGGAATGTTGCCAAAAGAAAATTTGATTGTGCAATCAGACTTTTTTGTTGTCCAGTTGATAAAAATACAAACCACAATAAGGATAGTACTTTAGTTAGTAGAGTAAGTGAGCGGGTTAGCTGTTAATGGGTTAGCAGGTTATAAATAGTGGATATGTAATATTGGAGCAATCAATGAACTAGTTATTGAAAACTGGTTATCTCTCAGGCTTAGGTCATTCTTTGTCTGCGCCTACATTTCTTCTAATTAGATCTCTAGGCGGTATTGTAACACTAACCTGATCTTATAAGTTCCTATAAAAGAGCACAATTTGCTCTCTTTTTTAATTACAACCTGTCATATTTATCTCTCCCTAAGGACTAGAGATACACTGTTTATGCAGTTAGAAGATACAAATACTAGTGAGAAGATATAATGATATGGATACAGTAGACATGGAGGAGAAGGTTTTTGAGATAATACCAAACCTTTTTGTTGCTTGTAATCCACAACAAAGGTTTCTTTCAGCATCCAATTATTCTTGTCCACAGCTTAAGCTCTTCTTTATTCTGAAAAAGCCAGATCACATGTCAAACACACTTCAATAGGTACACAAAATTGCAGAAAACAAGATAGAAGTCTAAGACCTTGTTGTCAAATGGCCAGTCTTCTTGAGTAAGCGAATGAGAGGTGCCAATGGATCTTTTAACAGCTGCATGGTTTGGCAACGTCCTATTATAATTAGACAATGAATATGGTGCAAGAAGTAAGGATTTGTTAATCACTTCCAAGAAAATATTGAGGCTGTATATGGATTTTACCACATTAACTTCTGTCCGTGAAGTTTCGGCTACATTTCGTTGTAACAAAATTTCCTCATTCAATCTGTCCAACTTTATAACCAAATTATCATGAGACAATTAGTCAAGGGATGTAATTTGCATGTATACTGCTATAACAATGTCTGTTATATCAATTCACCAAATCCCTCTACAAGGTTCAAGAACAGAAGCATGTAAGATAACAAAGATGAGCCCATGCATAACATATGCTAAACTTACTTCTTCCACCCTTACGTTTACAGTATTCTTGCACACTTATTATGCTCTTTGTAAATTGGAGTATGTTATGGATAATGTTCCATTTACAAGAATTGTTCACTTGGCCAAATTTTCAACTTTGCACAGTTATTTTATGCTCTTTATTACTAGTATTCTTCCTACTATAAATTTGTAAAGTAACTGAACAGCTGATTAGACTAATTCAACAACTCTAAAGAAAAAAGGTGAAAAGACTGATTATTCCCCAAATGGCATGCAATAGCATTATCATCCTAACTGAACAACAATTTGGTTTCACATGTAAACATAGTCAGATCCAATGAACCAATTCAAAGTGGCTTAATGATTGAGTTGTTTGAATGGACAACATTAGGTCACTTATTCAAGACTTGGTATACATATTTGTATTATTACAACTCTATTAATACACACTATAATATTTCAAAAAATTAATTAATAATAAAAAGCCAGATCCATTGAGCATGTTGTTCTCGAAAACCTTGTCTTTGGGTCTCTCTTGCATTTTTCAGTGTTTAGTTTTAAATGTCCTACACATTATAAATTTCTCCTTAAAGCCATTTTTATAACTTTTTTTAGAACGCTGGTTCCGCAACTCCTTCGGAGTGCGACTAATCCCTGTGGGTTAAGCATATAGCCCGTAAACACACTCAACCTAGTACATCCATTCAGGTCAATATCTCTACAGTAAGCATATAACAAATACTAGCTCAAAACAATTCCAAGCTCCCATTCAGGTTTACCTGATATATATAGCTTTCTGTGAAGAAGAGCACTGACAAGTATTTGAAAACTGATTGTGGATGACTTATGTCCATGTCATGAAACATAAAATAGGACCTGCACTGTTCATTGAACAGAGGCATTATATCAGCAACCAGAAGATGGCAGAGTTACTTGATGCATATTTAATTTATATAGCTTCAGTAGTATTATACCCTAAAACCCAAGTCTAAACATACAATGTTAAAAAGATTTGTGATGTGCCCTAGCTTCAGTAGTATTTACCCATCTAACACCATATTTAGCAAGAAGAAAATTTGTGAGGTGCACTTTGCTCCAAAATATAGTGTTTTTCATTATTGATAAATGACTCTCAATCTATCTCTATGCTTAGACACATAAGAATGGATGTCTTCTTGTATTTTATTGACCCGTTTCAGATGAAAGATACATGCGATACTAGGCAGAAATTTAATAAAAAAAAAAAGAAAAACAGATGCATGGTTTGTGCAGAATAAGTAGGCTATCTTTCTGTTGCCCAGTACATAGCAGAGAGAATTAGACAAAATTTCAAGGTACAAGGGAACCTGTCGATATATCATGAAATAGTTCAGAGTATTCATCCAAGAAGTAGAAGTGGTGACATATTATCGAGAGAGGAATGTCAAATGCGAAGCTGCATGACACAAATTGAAACCCTAATTTAATGATCCAAAGATCCGTATTTGAATGATTTTGTTCTAGACACCAAACGGAGCAAAACGATTCCCACCAATATGAGCTATGAAGGAGGATTAACATGCAGTATATATCTACAAAGCAAATATATGTTTCCATTTTCTAGGATTTGATAATGAGCCCACTACAAGTCACTGGAGCAATCTTTATGTTGCATGAAAGCTCCAATTTCTGTTCATAGTAGAGCTTACAATATCTTCCTTCCACATTCATTCTTTGGAAACAGAAGCATGCTTACAAAATCTTCCAGAGTAGAATTTGCATCTTGCATCGCAGTTAACCCAACCATAGGCACGTCTTCACAATTAGCGGTAATGAATGAAGATCTGCATAATTGACGCATTGATTTTTTCAGATATATTCAATGAATAGGAACATAAAAGCTTGCAAAAATCAATTCATTTATTTCCATGGTTCCAATTTCTTCTGCACCCAAAGCTATCTCTTCTTTCCTATGTCAAAGTTTTCTAAGTGGTTTGGATAATTTTTCTTATTCCAGAAAAAACTTGTGATAGTATCAGTAGAAACAGGCATGTATATTACCATCTTGTCCACTTGTGCAGAGCAATGGTTCCTTAGATAGTTCAGCAGAAATCTGTTAAACGTAAATATAGCCATTAGGGAAATTTTGCCTCACTCTAAAGGAGAAAAAACTCATCCAAGTGACTGAACTTAGTAGTCACCTTTGGCAAGTTCTCTTGTACTAAATGGATCTTCTTGTCTATATCAAGCTTTCCACATGGTTGGATCTTCAATATTTTCAATTACAAAAGACAAAAGCAGTGAGAAAATCTATTGCTTATGATGCCAACTACATGAGGAGCATGTTCCAGGAACTTTAAACAAGATTACAATCCAAAGGCCCATGAACACTTATTATTGACTGCTGAATTTGAGAACTGGATAAAGAAAACTGACACTCATATATTAAAAAAATAAGAACAAAAACTTATAGTATGATGAATAACATACTGTCTAACAAGATAATATTTAATCCCTAAAAAACTCAAATTAAAAAGATAAGGAAAGAGTCCTCAAATATTAGGAATTCCCTCAAATCCAGGAACCTGATAGCTAACACAGTATTTAGTAGATTCCACACTTCCCCTCAAGTTGGATTTTACACATTGTACATACTCAACTTGCAACTCAGCTCTTCATATCTATCTTTGGTAATGCTTTGGGGCAGATGTCAGCGATTTGAACATTTGTAGGAATGTAGACAATTAGGATCATTCTATTTTCAATATGTTCAAAGATGAAATGTATGTCAAATTCAACATGTTTTGTCTTATTCTGGTCAACTAGATATTTAGCAATAATGATTGTTGCATGCTGATCACAAAATAAACTAATAGTTTGTCAATCATTCCCAGCACATTATCTCTCATATATTTCATATCGGCTATGGATGATTGTCTCCAAGCTTCTCATCTAAGGGCTTAGGTAATTCCTTTATCATCTTTTCTGGCATTCTATCTCATTCATTCTAACTGTTACAGAATTCTACTAAGAATTGACTTTGAGGTTTGGATATATGGCTTTGATATCATGCGGAATTTTGAAAAAGAGATCAAGAAATTGATTCTGGTATATTCAAAAAGTAAGAAGAACATAAATACGTATAGTATGGTGGTTGACATACCAGTCCACCAAATAATATCTAAACCCTAGAGAGTTAAGGAATAAGGAATCCCCACTTCCTTAAAATTTGGAAATTATAGAACTTGATAGCGAACTAATATTTACATAGCTAATCTTGTATGCACGATATCCGATAGATTCCACATGGACTTCAAATACAATATGAATGTGAATATGCGGAAGATTCATAATATCCCCCTTGTCCCGAACCACATAAAAGTGCTTCAAATTTCTGCATTACCATATTGATCAATATGGTTGTGTATTAATTAGGGTCGTCTTAGAGGTTGAGTTTTTAAAAAGCATGCTCATCCATGTAAAACAAACTAAATCCGGACAATGGAACTAATTTCCCTTTTTGCAAAAGCACATTGGAGGAGGTAAGCCTAGTTACTCATTACCTATATTTGTATAACCATTGTATCTAATTTAGTGAGCATAAGAAATTGAGTATTTGCAAGCTAATGCAAACCTAATGTAAATATTACAGTTGCCAAAAAAGAGAAAGTCTTGGAGGTTGAATATATATTTGGGGAAATAAGGATAAGACAATGAACATTTGCAAACATAAGTAACACAACCTATGCAATTTATGTGATTTAGCACCTAAGACTACATCCACAACCATGAACATCTCTTTAAGTTTAAAATATCTATTGTCCAACCCTTGTCAGTGGTGATTCACGGAGAATGTTATACAAATTCAACGCATGGTCTCTTAGTCGAATGACAAAATGTAAATTTATGCACGAAATGAAGGAAGTATTGTGTTTGCAAGTGGATTTACTAATTACCAAAAGGCGAAAGAATTCAGCGAGGAAGCGATCTGCGTCGGAGTTGTTGGCATCTGAGGAAGAGAGAATAACTCCTCGAGATTGCATCAAATGTATGGTACTCTGCACTTGCTCTAGCTTCCTTAGTTCCTCCATCACTTTTATTCCCTCTTACAACTCCTCCTACCAGTCCTCGATGAAGTCCGGCGGCTGTGCAAGAAATTGCCCTCCCACCTGCTGCTAACTGCCTAGCTTGCTCATGCCATGCGTTTTTAGACTAGCATAAATAAAATACTATTCAATTCAAAAACATAAATAAATAAATACTATATTGAATATCCAAAATTTAGGTTGTTTTTTTTAATATTTGTTTGAATTTAAGGAACAATAGTAATAGGAGGAAGATGGATATAATTTGCCCCGCAATTTTGTATCCGAACTGTCATAGTAGGGGTTGTTTTTCTTCGAAATCAAACGAGAATAGGGCGGGTAGTAAACGTATTTCCCGTCCCAATCCGTCACATTGTTATCTCTAAGTACAAGACTAGAGATGTAAATGAACTACTCGCGGGCTATTTGAATTCTAGATCGGTAAAAACTCGTTCGAGTCCGTTCGTGAGTCTTAACGAGTCGAAATTGAGCTTGTTTAAAAACTTAAAAATTTAAACGAGTCAAGCTAGTATTCAACTTGTTAGTTCACAAATAAGTTTGTTTAGAGGCTCGTTAGTCGTTAGTGGACTAACGGACATATTCGTTTCAAGACTCGTTTATGGGCTCGCGAACATGTTCGTATAGGCTCTTTTAAAACATCGTTTAATATTTATTAATATACTAATATTTTTTAATAAATTAATATTTAATAACTCAAGAAAATGTGAAATTCTTCACATAATGTGGAGCCTTCTTCTTGATTATAACCGAGTTCCTTAACGAACTCTTTAAACGAGCTCGAACAACTCGTGTTCCCAACTAAATATATATGAGCTGAGCTTGAGCTCTAATATAAAAGCTTGAGCCTGAATATATGATAAACGAGCTGAGCTCGAGTTTGAAACTGCTCGACTTGGCTCGACTTGTTTACAACCATATACACGACCCTACAGTTATGATGTCACTTCAACTTAAAAAGTTTTAAGTAGTAATTGAACTCGTGACCTTTATTTGTTAGTTGATAATCTCACTTCTGCTTAAAAGTTTTAATAGGAAACCAACATTTGACATTTGATTTATTATTATAACTCTACTCCAACCTGAGTCCTTTTAGGCAGAAATTGAATCAGTGATGTTTGTTTACACATCAACTCTTATTTATTTTTATTTTTTTGGAAAATAAAATAATTGTCATTAATTCAAATAATGAGTTACATATAATATTTTTTTTACAAAATAAACATCAACAAAATTAAAATAACAAAATACGAAATCTATATGTTAAATATGACAAATTTGCTAATATTAAAATTCTAATGAAAAATATTGACTATTTTGTAATTTTCAAAGTAGCTTCAAAGATTCGGAACGATTAATGATGAAGTAAAGCAAGTCAAACAAACTAATCAAACGGTATCGAAAAAAATCTTTACATAATATTCTGAGCGATAGTAAAAATGTCCTTGACTGAGTTTGTAAATAACGCTAGATAAAATTCTATCAAATAATAACTAATCATTTACTTAAATGATCAAAATATGAGAAACTCGTAGAAAAGGGCATATAACTGAAATAACAGTATCAATGATTCTTATTAAAAAATAAAAACAACTTCAAATCCGATAACTTAATATCATTTTCTTCTAAAAAAATGGATGAATATAAACAAAAGAAATGATTACCGAAAAAATAGTAGAGTATGAACAACAAACGGCCCACTAACAAATGAAAATATTATTTGAAATATAAAAAATCTAGAATGAAAATTTGATCAGGTTAAACAAGATGTTGCACCGAAACATAATGCCAATTCAATCTTAATGTGGAAAACAAATTAGGCACCCTCCAATGCTAGGAGGCAAGAAGAAAATTACTTTTCAACTTCTCTTGAGAACTTGTTAATAGAGAGAAATACTCTAATACACTCTAATACACCCCTTGTATCCCCAAAATTACAGTCTCTGGTTCTTTTCGTTCGCAAGTAATTTTTGTAATCATCAGGAAGAAAACCAAGATTTTCCCTGTCATCGATTTGTTTGTTCATTAGAGCATGGGATGCCTTTGGAGAGATTCTCACATGAGTTGCAATCTCAATATGTAAGCCTACAACTGCAGAAATATTCCTATGGCATCTATACAGGTGAGTTTTCTTTGGACTTGCAATAGGATGACAATGCTCACTAATAAAAGTTACCACTTCAAACTTTCCATTGCTACCCTTTTTATTCTCAATTTCGCTTCACAACCGAACCTCGTTAAAGAACGGCTACGTTTCACATAAACATCTCGTTGTCTTTTCCCCGTTCACCCTGTGCACTACAACAAAAAAATTTATCCAGTAAAAAACCATCTTTGTCAGCATGTTTTGAACTGCGCCTTATACCAAACCCTATTATTTTAGCGTATGCTAAATAGAATTCATAGACATCTTCTTCACTCTCAATTCCCGACCTAAATGTGGAATCAAGTTGGCTGCAATGTCCTCCAAAGGTTGGCAGTTTTTATCGAAATTCAATTGACGCCGACAACTCGCAGATTCGTTGGTCAATTATAGAACATGGAGAAAATAAATATTGATCTCAACAAAATATAAGATTCTTGTAAAATGAATGAAATATAAGTGAAGAGCGCTTCACTTCACTAGTATTTACAGCAATCCTATAAGTGCTATAAGTGAAGAGCGTTACACTTCACTAGTATTTACAGCAATCATATAAGTGATATAAGTGAAGAGCGCTTCACTTCACTAGTATTTACAGCAATCCTATAAGTGAAGAGCGCTTCACTTCACTAGTATTTACAAGCAATTCTATAAGTGAATAACGCTTCACTTCAATATGAATAAAACATCTTATAGTATTAGAGAAAAGAAAAACACAAAAGTATACCTCAAATCATGATTATCATTCTCGTTCATGTGGATTTTTTCATGATAATTAACAAGAATAGAACATTTCGAGTCAAGTATTCAAAAAACAAAAAAAAACGTTATGAAGAAAACTTGAGAAGAAGATGACATTGAAAACGTATCATTGTCACTCCCAGATTATAATTTAGGAAAATAATTGCACATATTAATCGTGAAGTATATTTCCAACGAAAAAAGTCGAAATACTGCTTCACCGGAGATAGAGAAAATCGTACAAAGCTAGCCGGCATGACTGCATGGCAGCATTAAATAAAAATGGGTGTTAGGTGGGGTGAGGTGACTTGATAAAAAATTGGGATTTTAATAATTAAATGAATAACATATTATAATTAATATTAATCAATGTCAAACGCTTGATCAGATAGCGAAGATTGCTTCACAATATTTGACAATTGAAAAACATTATAGCGCTTACATTTAATTGAGATTTGTAAATACTTTAGGTGCGATGGTTGCATAGATTGCTATTTATTAATCAATTTATACTTTACATTACATGATTCTTTCATGTTCACAGATTTCATATTTGATAATTTTCATATTAAAAACTCATTTCATTGTTCATATATTAAATGAATACTGTTAAAACTACAATACTAAGAACCAAAAATGAAATCTGAAATAACAAATATAGAAAACAAATTCCATTAGGAATGCAAATATCCAGTATTGTAAATAAAACAAGTCTAAGTA
Organism: Impatiens glandulifera; assembly: GCF_907164915.1. Lineage (NCBI taxonomy): Eukaryota > Viridiplantae > Streptophyta > Magnoliopsida > Ericales > Balsaminaceae > Impatiens > Impatiens glandulifera. Next base: position 33,466,662 of record NC_061864.1, on the reverse strand, counting down.
AACAAAGGCTGCAAATCACAAGCAACAATAGATTCAAGCAAGCTTGTGTGAGGACCACCATATTCATCCAAATATGCTAACAAATGATCCACTACCTCAATATCCAAATGACTTCATTAACATCGTGCCTCGTCTCATCATATACTACTATAGTTTTGTCGTCCTCGGGCTTAACAAATGGATTCTCCATTTCTTTAGTGGTACCTCCTCCAGCAATTACAAACTCTATCAGATCCTGTTTGTAAGCCGGGATGAAATCCTCTGTAAAAATAAAGTGTAACTATCGAACAGTTTCGGTAGCTGAAAAATAAACAAAACAAATTCAGTTATCATGAAGAATAATGAGGATATAGAGGAGGAATCAGACCAAACTTACATTGTTCAAATACCGCATTCTGCCAGCTCTTGGACCGCCCACGGCCCCGTGATTATCTTGTTGCACCTCGTACGGTTCCTCATCAACGTAACATTTTGATTTCATTGATGATTTTATATCCCTATACAAAAGTAAGTATTTAGTTTCATATACGTGAAAATGAATATTGCGTTAAGACTAACAGAGTCTCACAATCATTGTAAGGACCTAACCTCCCGTCAATATTGCCTTCAATATTTTGATAGTCGACCACATCCACCATTAGTCATCGGTGGAAACTATGACATGACTTATATCGTCTCTCCACCTCATTGACACCATGGCACCACAAGTGGCCGCAAATTAAACCATCAACAGCTGTGTAAAAACAATAATATATCTCTAAACAAACATGATCATTACATGAAAACTTACATAATATGAACAAAATGGATATAGGTCAAGAATAGTACTATATCTTCACTAGATAATTGATTTGGGCAAAAATTCAGTCTTTGCCTATAGTGTTTTGGACGATTGCATTGTTTGTTGCCTGCACATTAAAAAAACAGGCTTTGTTAATATAAAAAAACTAGGGTTTCGTGGAAATAATATACACAACCCTAACCCTATGTATGTTTTCTTACATGAATGAATAAATGTTTTTACATGATAGTTAAAAGGTATTTACATGGGTGGTGCTGGTGGTTTTACATGAATGTATAGGCATATAACTAATTGAAAGGAAGTACGCTTCGCTCAAAAACCGTCTATTCATTCCTTTTTACATGGCACCTGGGCAAAGGAGTCTTCGCTCGATAAGCGTCTATTCATTCCATTTTACATGGCACCTGGGCGAAGAAGTCTTCACTCAAAAAGCATCTATTCATTCCATTTTACATGGCACCTGGGCGAAGGAGTCTTCGCTCGAAAAACGTCTATTCATTCCATTTCACATGGCACCTGGGTGAAGTACGCTTCGCTCAAAAGCGTCTATTCATTCCTTTTTACATGGCACCTGGGTGAATGAATCTTCGCTCGAAAATATTCTATTCATTACGTTTTACATGGCGCCTGGGTGAAGGACGGTTCGCTCGAAACCAGTATATTCATTCCTTCTTACATGTCGTCTGGACGAAGTGAGCTTCGCTCGATTCTCTAGGCATATAAACTAATTGAAACGAAGTATGCTTCACTACAAAGCGTCTCTTCGTAATAAAAATTTTAATTTTTTTTATATAAAAATAAGTAATTGAAGCGAAGTATGCTTCACTAAAAAGCGTCTCTTCATAATTTTTTTAATTTTTAATATAAAAATATTTTATTTTTGTTCATTTTTATATTTCACATACATGAATAAATGTTTTAACATGATAGTTAAAACGGTCTTTACATGGGTATTTAGGAGGTTTTACATGAACGCCAGGGTATTAAGTTAATTGAAGCGAAGTATGCTTCACTGAAAAGCATCTCTTGATTCCGTTCAACAGGGCGCCTAGGCGAAGTATGCTTCGCTCCGTACCGCTTCTCTCCATTCCGAATTACATGGCGTCTGGAGAGAAGTGAGCTTTACTCGACACAATATATCTCCATTCCTTTTGACATGAAACCTGGGGGAAGGGAGCTTTGCTCCATACGTTATCTAGACATTACATTAACGCCGTTTGGTGTGAACCCGGAATAAAATCCGAGTTCCGGATTCTCTCCCCCTTCCCTTCAACTCAACTTCATTTATTAATATAATAATGTTCCTGCATTTTGATTGGTCCACAATAGGGGAACACAAGAATCGGTAGTAGAAGATCCGGATTGAATATGTGGGTGTGAATTTAAATATATTTAGATAATATTACTTTAGTCTTTTAATTTATGGAGAATATATATTAGTAACTAGATGTCTTCATGTATTAATAATTTTATAATTTATATACTTATATATTAAATATATATATATATAACCACCTATTTAAAAATTAATTTATAATGTATTTAAAAAAAAATAAATTATTTTTTAATTATTTGTCCCCCTCTTATATTAATTATTTTCTATTTATTTTGTTAGGTTAAAATATTTTTTACTTTTTTTTTATATTTATTAAACACGTCACTATATCTTTTTTTAATTTTTGATTTTTAAGCTTATATTTTTGTACTTGAATTTTTTTAATAAATAATTATATATATATAATTCTATTTATATTAATTATTTTATACTATATAATTAAATTTTAAAAACAAATTTACTCTTTAAATAAAATTTTAAATAATTTATTAAAATACATGTTTTTTTATATATTCTAGTTTATATAAAAATATTTAATGTATAAAATTATAAATTGAATTTAATAATCATAAGTGGTGTATTAGTTAAAGTGTTTAAATTTCAAACTTGAGATTATGTTTTGTGTCTTAGTTGATGCACATTTTAAAGGGTGTATTATAAAGATTAAAATGATTATGATGATAGTATATGTGAGTGTAAATTTGAGAGATTAAAAATTGTCAGATTTTAGATATGATGGGTGCGAATTTGAGGGATTAAGAGAATGATGATTTGATTTGAATCAAATACGTAAAATGAGGGTATAATATGATCGATAATGACAAATTAGTTGGAGAAAAATGCACAAATAATGATATGGAACAAAATTCTAAATATGTGGGTTGAAGGTAGTTGCATATGTAGCAAAAATGTAGTTTTTTGTGTTCAATTTTTTTTTATTATTTGCTCATTTTCATATATATTTTATGTTTGTTTGCACCATATTTAAATGTTTATTAAATAATTTCACTTACTTTATAATGGTTATTTTATTTGGAAATAATCTTATTTTGAACAACAATTATTTTTTAAAAAATATATTATTATTTTTAAATATTTTATTTCAATTTAATTGAATGATGGTTTAAAATATTTTTAATTATATATATTAACAAATTTAATAATACTTTTCATTTAAACACAATTTCAATTCTAAATAAATATATATATATATATATATATATATATAATTAATCAAATTAATTAGAAATCTGTATATACATTTAATTTAAATTTGTTTGAAATTTATCAAATAATTCTGAAAACATATAATTTTAATTATTATTTTTATACTTTAATTTAAATAATTGGTGTTTATAATAAGGTTAATTTTTTATTGTCTAACTCTTTATTTTAATATATTTAATTAATTTTTATAAATTATAACATATTTAATTAATCCCTTACAATGCAAGGATATATATTAGTAAGGTATGAAGACACATAACTTATTAATATAGTCTAATATCTCCAAATCGGGGCGGACACATAAATAATTTATGTGGGCTAAATTAGTTATACTTGTAAAAAAAATCGATTAAATAAATGTATTTACTAATTAAAATTTTACAATGATAATATAAATTGAGAAAAATATCTTAATAAACACAATTACAAAGTTATTCTTGTCAATGCGTTGGTTCAAAAGAAGACAATTATATTCAACGAGACCTCCATTTAATTGAAAATATTGCAATATTGCTCATTTTCAATTGCTGAAAAAATATTTTTTTTTAACATAAACTACTAAACTATCATTTATCCACTTTCGTCTCCCATTTGATTACGCAAATCAGTCTTCACAAAATTCTCAATTGATTTCATTAATCCCGGATCACTGATAATATCACGTAATTAATTCTACATGGGATTGATTTTCTACTTGTTCAATTAGCATAATGCTCAGTAGTAAGCCCATTAGATGATGAGGGAGGCTCAAGGTGGGAATGAGAGATATAAGTACGAATTCATATATAAAACATCTCCATATCCTACGTAAAAGAGTAGAAAATAGAATATGAAACTTTAAAAGTTATTTTGCCTAATTTGTTTCCTATTATCAACTATCAAACAATCAATTGGACCAAGTTTGATCATAGAGTAGTTAAAACTTTAAACAGAAAAACAAAATCCGAGTTCCGGATTCTCTCCCCCTTCCCTCAACTCAACTTCATTTATTAATATATAATGTTCCTAGCATTTTGATTGTCCACAATAGGGGAACACAAGAATCCGTTAGTAGAAGATCCGGATTGAATATGTGGGTGTGAATTTAAATATATTTAGATAATATTACTTAGTCTTTTAATTTATGGAGAATAGATATTAGTAACTAGATGTCTTCATGTATTAATAATTTTAATTTATATACTTATATATTCAATATATATATATAACCACCCTATTTAAAAATTAATTTATAATGTATTTAAAAAAATAAATTATTTTTTTAATATTGTCCCCCTCTTATATTAATTATTTTCTATTTATTTTTTGTTAGGTTAAATATTTTTTACTTTTTTTTATATTTATTAAACACGTCACTAATCTTTTTTTAATTTTTGATTTTTTAGCTTATATTTTTTGGTAATTGAATTTTTTTTAATAAATAATTATATATATATAATTCTATTTATATTAATTATTTTATACTAATAATTAAATTTTAAAAACAAATTTACTCTTTAATAAAAATTTTAACTAATTTATTAAAAATACATATTTTTTTATATATTCTAGTTATATAAAATATTTAATGTATAAATTATATATTATGAATTTAATAATCATAAGTGGTGTATTAGTTAAAGTGTTTAAATTTCAAACTACAGATTATGTTTTGTGTCTTAGTTGATGCACATTTTTAAAGGGGTGTATTATAAAGATTAAAATGATTTAGATGATAGTATATGTGAGTGTAAATTTGAGAGATTAAAAAAAATTGTCAGATTTTAGATAATGATGGGTGCGAATTTGAGGATTAAGAGAATGATGATTTGATTTGAATCAAATACGTAAAATGAGGGTATAATATGATCGATAATGACAAATTAGTTGGAGAAAAATGCACAAAATGAAGGTAGATGTTGGTCAATAATGATAGGAACAAAATTCTAAATATGTGGGGTGAAGGTAGTTGCATATGTAGCAAAAATGTTAGTTTTTTGTGTTCATTTTTTTTTTTATTATTTGGTCATTTTCATATATTTTATGTTTGTTTGCACCAATATTTAAATGTTTATTAAATAATTTCACTATTTTATAACGGTTATTTTATTTGGAAATAATCTTATTTTGAACAACAATTATTTTTTTTAAAAATATATATTATTTTTTAACTATTTTATTTCAATTTAATTGAATGATGGTTTAAAATATTTTTTAATTATTATCTTAACAAATTTAATAATAACTTTTTCATTTAAACACAATTTCAATTCTAAATAAATATATATATATATATATAGTATAATTAATCAAATTAATTAGAAATATGTATATACATTTAATTAAATTTGTTTTGACACTTGTTTCAATAATTCTGAAAACATATAATTTTAATTATTATTTTTATACTTTAATTTAAATAATTGGTGTTTATAATAAGGGTTATTTTTTATTGTCTAACTCTTTATTTTAATATATTTAATTAATTTTTATAAATTATAACATATTTAATTAATCCATTTACAATGCAAGGATATATATTAGTAAGGTATGAAGACACATAACTTATTAATATAGTCTAATATCTCCAAATCGGCGCGGGACACATAAATAATTTATGTGGGCTAAATTAGTTGAGTACTTGTAAAAAAAATCGATTAAATAATGTATTTACTAATTAAAATTTACAATGATATATAAATTGAGAAAAATTATCTTAATAAACACAATTACAAAGTATTCTTGTCAATGCGTTGGTTCAAAAGAAGACAATTATATTCAACGAGACTCCATTTATTGAAAATATTGCAATATTTGGCCTCATTTTCAATTGCTGAAAAAATATTTTTTTTTTAACATAAACTACTAAACTATCATTTATCCATTCGTCTCCCATTTGATTACGCAAATCAGTCTTCACAAAATTCTCAATTGATTTCATTAATCCCGGATCACTGATAATATCACGTAATTTAATTCTACATGGGATTGATTTTCTACTTGTTCAATAGCATTATGCTCAGTAGTAAGCCCATTAGATGATGAGGGAGGCTCAGGTTGGGAATGAGAGATATAAGTACGAATTCATATATAAAACATCTCCATATCCTACGTAAAAGAGTAGAAAATAGAATATGAAACTTTAAAAAGTTATTTTGCCTAATTTGTTTCCTATTATCAACTATCAAACAATCAATTGGACCAAGTTTTGATCATAGAGTAGTTAAACTTTAAACAGAAAAAAAATCCGAGTTCCGGATTCTCTCCCCCTTCCCTTCAACTCAACTTCATTTATTAATATAATAATGTTCCTGCATTTTGATTGGTCCACAATAGGGGAACACAAGAATCGGTAGTAGAAGATCCGGATTGAATATGTGGGTGTGAATTTAAATATATTTAGATAATATTACTTTAGTCTTTTAATTTATGGAGAATATATATTAGTAACTAGATGTCTTCATGTATTAATAATTTTATAATTTATATACTTATATATTAAATATATATATATATAACCACCTATTTAAAAATTAATTTATAATGTATTTAAAAAAAATAAATTATTTTTTTAATTATTTGTCCCCCTCTTATATTAATGATTTTCTATTTATTTTTGTTAGGTTAAAATATTTTTTTACTTTTTTTTATATTTATTAAACACGTCACTATATCTTTTTTTAATTTTTGATTTTTAAGCTTATATTTTTGTACTTGAATTTTTTTAATAAATAATTATATATATATAATTCTATTTATATTAATTATTTTATACTATATAATTAAATTTTAAAAACAAATTTACTCTTTAAATAAAAATTTTAAATAATTTATTAAAATACATATTTTTTTATATATTCTAGTTTATATAAAAATATTTAATGTATAAAATTATAAATTGAATTTAATAATCATAAGTGGTGTATTAGTTAAAGTGTTTAAATTTCAAACTTGAGATTATGTTTTGTGTCTTAGTTGATGCACATTTTAAAGGGTGTATTATAAAGATTAAAATGATTATGATGATAGTATATGTGAGTGTAAATTTGAGAGATTAAAAAATTGTCAGATTTTAGATATGATGGGTGCGAATTTGAGGGATTAAGAGAATGATGATTTGATTTGAATCAAATACGTAAATACGTAAAATGAGGGTATAATATGATCGATAATGACAAATTAGTTGGAGAAAAATGCACAAAATGAAGGTAGATGTTGGTCAATAATGATATGGAACAAAATTCTAAATATGTGGGTTGAAGGTAGTTGCATATGTAGCAAAAATGTTAGTTTTTTGTGTTCATTTTTTTTTTATTATTTGCTCATTTTCATATATATTTTATGTTTGTTTGCACCATATTTAAATGTTTATTAAATAATTTCACTTATTTTATAATGGTTATTTTATTTGGAAATAATCTTATTTTGAACAACAATTATTTTTTTAAAAATATATTATTATTTTTTAAATATTTTATTTCAATTTAATTGAATGATGGTTTAAAATATTTTTTAATTATATATATTAACAAATTTAATAATACTTTTTCATTTAAACACAATTTCAATTCTAAATAAATATATATATATATATATAATTAATCAAATTAATTAGAAATCTGTATATACATTTAATTTTAAATTTGTTTGAAATTTGTCAAATAATTCTGAAAACATATAATTTTAATTATTATTTTTATACTTTAATTTAAATAATTGGTGTTTATAATAAGGTTAATTTTTTATTGTCTAACTCTTTATTTTAATATATTTAATTAATTTTTATAAATTATAACATATTTAATTAATCCCTTACAATGCAAGGATATATATTAGTAAGGTATGAAGACACATAACTTATTAATATAGTCTAATATCTCCAAATCGGGGCGGACACATAAATAATTTATGTGGGCTAAATTAGTTATACTTGTAAAAAAAATCGATTAAATAATGTATTTACTAATTAAAATTTTACAATGATAATTAAATTGAGAAAAATATCTTATAAACACAATTACAAAGTTATCTTGTCAATGCGTTGGTTCAAAAGAAGACAATTATATTCAACGAGACTCCATTATTGAAAATATTGCAATATTGCTCATTTTCAATTGCTGAAAAAATATTTTTTTTTAACATAAACTACTAAACTATCATTTATCCATTCGGTCTCCCATTTGATTACGCAAATCAGTCTTCACAAATTCTCAATTGATTTCAATTAATCCGGATCACTGATAATATCACGTAAATTTAATTCTAACATGGGATTGATTTTCTACTTGTTCAATAGCATTATGCTCAGTAGTAAGCCCATTAGATGATGAGGGAGGCTCAGGTTGGGAATGAGAGATATAAGTACGAATTCATATATAAAACATCTCCATACTCCTACGGTAAAAGAGTAGAAAATAGAATATGAAACTTTAAAAAGTTATTTTGCCTAATTTGTTTCCTATTATCAACTATCAAACAATCAATTGGACCAAGTTTTGATCATAGAGTAGTTAAACTTTAAACAGAAAAAAAATCCCCCCTTCAAATTCTTAAGCCCCAAATCACTGATTAAAATTGTTACCACTTACCCAAAAGCCAAAACCCTAAATGTCTAAATCCCTAATCCAATGTTATTGCTCGACTATTTAAATATGAAATACACTGTGAAAGAGAATAAGGCATCAGATTACATTCGCGTCTCAAATTACGGTTAACTAAAGGTTTAAAGCCTGAATAAGATCACTGATACTAGTTGCTGAGTGTTGAACAGTGAGTGGTGAGGAGTCTCTGGACTGACAAACTAAAATCTTCACTAATGTAATAATTTTATGTTAGTAGAGATTAAACATTACTTTTTGTGAACCATCAAGTTGTACTTAACGTTTTAATGTGAAAGCAACAAGTTGTACTTACCATTTACTTGTTGTAAGAAATATAACATTTATGTACTCCGGACAACATATAATAAACACAGGACAACATAGTACAAAAATACATGACAACATGGTATAACACACAGGACATCACCGTTATAAATACGGGACAACATAACAACATAGTATTGGTTTTTAGAACTATTATAATTTTCGACACTAACGCTATTTCTAGAACCTGGTTTCTTCTTTTCTTTCTAAATGTAAAGTAATGATTTATTAAATTTCATTCATAAAGTAATGAATATAACATTTCTGTAATTGTTTTATTTTTCAATTAAAATCGAAGTTAAAAAACAATTAAAACGAGAAATATATCCAAAACAAAGGTTATCTTTGGAACATATTATTAAGCAAAGTTATCTTCTGATGTTGTCCCCACATGAATTATCTTTGGGAAACATATTATCAGATACATGATGTAATTGACCCCGACAACAATGAAGGTAGGAATCATAGTTGAGTCGAGACTAGATGGGTGGTGAAGTGTTGATTCCATTGCTCTTGCGTTGATATTGGAGAAGGATTACTTGTTGCGGTAGTATCCTAAAACAAAATGACAATGGAGTCTTAAAACATAGTGTAATATATAGGACAACATAGTGTAATACATAGGACAACATAGTGTAATACATGGGACAATATGGTGTAATACACGGGACAATATGGTATTGGACATAAGACGACATAATTGTTGACATTAACCTTATTTCTAGGAACTGGTTTCTTCATGCTTTCTCAATGACATTCTATTTCCATTTTGTGGGTGGTCGCCCTCGAGCTCTTACCTTGAAGGGAAAGTGGATAACTTTTTCGGTTGGTTCGGAATTCGTCGTACAATTTGGAGATATCTTGAACTTTTCCTTCATATCTTTCATCACTTCATCTAAAGCAGAACAATTAACTTGGGATTTGGATGCAAGTTGTTGAACCTCTAGCATGATGGGAGTTAGATAGTTGTACCAATTTCCTTCAATTTCACACACATCCGAATCATAAATGTTAGTGAATAATTAGTAACCTCTCTTCAAGTCTTTACTCCAACAGTCCAATATATAATATGCAGGCACCTGGTTCACTTTCATTCTATTCAAAACAGCCAATATATGTCTACAAAGCAGTCCTCTAAACTCAAATATTTGACATTGACATTTCAAAGTAACCAACCCCGAGTTGTACTGTACCTTGTAGGAAAAATCTCTCAAATGTTGTCCATTAATTCCAAGAATGCTCTCATGAACTCCAAATAAATAAGTTATGTCATTGTATTCAATTATAGACGTGTCACAAAACATTAACCCTTTGAATTCGTTCTGACACAACTTGAAGATGTCATTTGTGTAAACGCTTTGAAACTGCATTTCTAAAGAATAACCACTTACAATTGGAATCACTGAATTAAAAGACTAAAAATCCAGTTTGTTTTCAGTTTCTATGTTCTTATTCAGTGCTCTATCAAATTGCTCAACAAACTGTTTCAAAGATGTTGTCGAAGTAACATAATCATCGAAAACGTATGATATTTCACTTCTTTGGGATGTTGACATGCCTGCCCAGAAATGACATCTCACGTACACTGGAATCCACTTATGTCCTTTCGATGTGCAGAGAAGTTTAGTCAATCATTATTTCCAAATTAAAACTCATGTATCATTTTCCTTCCAATTCTCTTCACAATCTTCAATTGTTATCGAGTTATAGACAATGTTATTCACGTCTTCTTAATACTTTTATATTCAGCGTGAGCACCAAATTTAGTAGGGAGCATCTTCATTATATGTCAAAGACAATAACGTGTTGGTGTTTGGAAAAACCATTTTAATGGCAATAGCCATCGATAGAACATGATCGGTGATTATTTCTTTTGGAGCACTCCATGCATACATGTCAACCATGCCTTAAAAAGCCAAGTGAATGATGCCATATCCTCACTAGATAATAAACCACATCCTAGAAAAATAGATTAGCCATGTGTGGTTAACTCCGACAAACGGAGCCAAAGGCATGTCATAGCGGTTCGTCAGTACGTTGTGTCAAAGGTCATTACATTAGAAAAGTAATCGTAAGAGCCCTGCATCTTGCATCAACCCAGAAAACATTATCATCCGTGAGTCCTCGTCAAGATCAAAGGTGTAATGAAAATTTAAACATTTGTTTGCATCTGGGAGAAATAATGAGAAACAGCGTCAGCATCGCCATTTTCTAACCTCGACCTCCTAGCTTCTAAGATAAATATTCTAACATTTTCTCTCATTAAATTTCAAATTATCATACCCTTCAGCTTCAACTACAATTGATTGGAAACTTTTAGCCAATGTTATTCTAGCTTCATCGTTTAATTGCAATCTTCTCTGCGCACTTGGATCTAAAACCTTGTGAGATCTAATATGTCTAGAGTTGAAGGACTCAAGGATGATTTGCTGAGAAGACACTACTAATATGAAAATCAAAATCATTCCTCACAACAATGATGATCCTGGCCTTACAATAGGTCTTGGTGGAAGGTCTAAGTTGAAATATATTCTTCCCCCTTGACGTAAACGAACCACTCTTTGCACATCCAACAGAGAAAAGTTTCTGATTTCCATCTGGTCCATTCCTCGTTCCCAAATTTCGGACTCCAAAACCCATTGATTGGGCATACAATCTATAAAATTCTCGAAGGTCATTTTTAGAAACAAACGACATCCCAAGCTTTGGAATTTTGTCTTCGGTACATTGTGATGATGGTTCATCCATAGAGCTACATAAGAATACAAAAAGATAAATCAACACAAAGAATACAGGACAACACATGAATAACATATTATAGTAATACATGACAATATATTGGATAAAACGCATGAAAATATAGTTTAAAACACGGAACAACATATTACAATAATACAAATGATAATAGAATATTAACATTTCGAGTAACTAAAATATTTACAACACATGACAACACCGTATAAAAATACAGGACAACATAGTTTAGGACACGGGATATCATAGTTTAAGACACGGGACAACATAAAACAAAATAGAGGAGAACACAAGCCAACAAAAATATTAACAGTTTTACACAGATTTTTGAAAACAACAGAATATTAATAGTCTAACTACATAAACAACAAAAAGATATACCTATTTATGTCCTCAGTTGTTTATTTTCAGAAATAAAGGACATCCCAACCTTGGGAATTTTGTCTTCGGTACATGGTGATAATGGTTCATCAATAGGGCTACATAAGACATAAAAGAAAAATCAGCACAAAGAATACATGACAACACATGAATAACATATTATAGTAATACATGACAACATATTGGATAAAATGCAGAAAGACATATTGGATAAAATGCATGAAAACGCAAAAAAAAAATAGTTTAAAACACAGAACAACATATTACAATAACACAAATGACATCATAATATTAACGTTTCGAGCAACTTAAATATTTACACAGGACAACATAGTTTAAGACACGGTACATCATAGTTTAAGACACAGGACAACATAGAACCAACCAGAGGACAACACAAGCCAACAAAAATAATAACAGTTTTATACAGGTTCTTGAAAACAAAAGAATATTAACAGTCTAACTACATAAATAACAAAAAGATATACCTATTTATGTCCCCGATTGTTGGTTCCTACACATAACAATCACAAAACAATAGAAAAACGTGAATCTCTTGAAACAAACAGAAGAACAATAAAACAAAGAAAAAAGTAAACTATGATGGAAGAGAAGATATACCATTATAAGAAGAAGCTAAACGGACAGTCAGACAGTGACGAAGACGAATCTAAACAAAACGCAGATATCTAGAAGTAGTGATCTATTCAAACGAACAAAAGAACAGTAAGAAGTTAAACGACGAGGATGAAGACGAATCTAAAGGACGGAAGGAGAAGATATTCTTCCCCCTTACAATAGGTCTTGGTGGAAGGTCTAAGTCGAAATATATTCTTCCCCCTTGACGTAAACGAACCACTCTTTGCACATCCAACAGAGAAAAGTTTCTGCTTGCCATCTGGTCCATTCCTCATTCCCAAATTTCGGACTCCAAAACCCATTGATTGGGCATACAATCTATAAAATTCTCGAAGGTCATTTTTAGAAACAAACGACATCCCAAGCTTTGGAATTTTGTCTTCGGTACATTGTGATGATGGTTCATCCATAGAGCTACACAAGAATACAAAAAGATAAATCAACACAAAGAATACAGGACAACACATGAACAATATATTATAGTAATACATGACAATATATTGGATAAAACGCATGAAAATATAGTTTAAAACACGGAACAACATATTACAATAATACAAATGATAATAGAATATTAACATTTCGAGTAACTTAAATATTTACAACACATGACAACACCGTATAAAAATACAGGACAACATAGTTTAGGACACGGGATATCATAGTCTAAGACACGGGACAACATAAAACAAAACAGAGGAGAACACAAGCCAACAAAAATATTAACAGTTTTACACAGGTTTTTGAAAACAATAGAATATTAACAGTCTAACTACATAAACAACAAAAAGATATACCTATTTATATCCCCTGTTGTTGGTAGGTTATTTTCAGAAATAAAGGACATCCCAACCTTGGGAATTTTGTCTTCGGTACATGGTGATGATAGTTCATCCATAGGGCTACATAAGACAAAAAAGAGAAATCAACACAAAGAATACATGACAACACATGAACAACATATTATAGTAATACATGACAACATATTGGATAAAATGCAAGAAGATATATTGGATAAAATGCATGAAAACGAAAAAAAATATATAGTTTAAAACACGGAACAACATATTACAATAACACAAATGACATCATAATATTAACGTTTCGAGCAACTTAAATATTTACACAGAACAACATAGTTTAAGACACGGTACATCATAGTTTAAGACACGGGACAATATAGAACCAACTAGAGGACAACACAAGCCAACAAAAATATTAACAGTTTTATACAGGTTCTTGAAAACAAAAGAATATTAACAGTCTAGCTACATAAATAACAAAAAGATATACCTATTTATGTCCCCGATTGTTGGTTCCTACACATAACAATCACAAAACAACAGAAAAATGTGAATCTCTTGAAACAAACAGAAGAACAATAAAATAAAGAACAAAGTAAACTATGATGGAAGAGAAGATATACATTAAAAGAAGAAGCTAAACGGACAGTCACACAGTGACGAAACGAATTCTAAACAAAACGCAATCTCTAGAAGTGGTGATCTATTCAAACGAACAAAAGAATAGTAAGAAGTTAAACGATGAGGATGAAAACGAATCTAAAGGACGGAAGGAGAAGCTATTCTTCCCCCTTACAATAGGTCTTGGTGGAAGGTCTAAGTTGAAATATATTCTTCCCCCTTGACGTAAACGAACCACTCTTTGCACATCCAACAGAGAAAAGTTTCTGCTTGCCATCTGGTCCATTCCTCATTCCCAAATTTCGGACTCCAAAACCCATTGATTGGGCATACAATCTATAAAATTCTCGAAGGTCATTTTTAGAAACAAACGACATCCCAAGCTTTGGAATTTTGTCTTCGGTACATTATGATGATGGTTCATCCATAGAGCTACATAAGAATACAAAAAGATAAATCAACACAAAGAATACATGACAACACATGAACAACATATTATAGTAATACATGACAATATATTGGATAAAACGCATGAAAATATAGTTTAAAACACGGAACAACATATTACAATAATAAAAATGATAATAGAATATTAACATTTCGAGTAACTTAAATATTTACAACACATGACAACACCGTATAAAAATATAGGACAACAAAGTTTAGGACACGGGATATCATAGTTTAAGACACGGGACAACATAAAACAAAACAGAGGAGAACACAAGCCAACAAAAATATTAACAGTTTTACACAGGTTTTTGAAAATAACAGAATATTAACAATCTAACTACATAAACAACAAAAAGATATACCTATTTATGTCCTTAGTTGTTGGTAGGTTATTTTCAGAAATAAAGGACATCCCAACCTTGGGAATTTTGTCTTCGGTACATGGTGACGATGGTTCATCCATAGGGCTACATAAGATAAAAAAGAGAAATCATCACAAAGAATACATGACAATACATGAACAACATATTATAGTAATACATGACAACATATTGGATAAAATGCAGGAAAACATATTGGATAAAATGCATGAAAACGCAAAAAAAATATATAGTTTAAAACACGGAACAACATATTACAATAACACAAATGACATCAGAATATTAACGTTTCGAGCAACTTAAATATTTACCCAAGACAACATAGTTTAAGACACGATACATCATAGTTTAAGACACGGGACAACATAGAACCAACCAGAGGACAACACAAGCCAACAAAAACATTAACAGTTTTATACATGTTCTTGAAAACAAAAGAATATTAACAGTCTAGCTACACAAATAACAAAAAGATATACCTATTTATGTCCCCGATTGTTGGTTCCTACACATAACAATTACAAAACAACAGAAAAACGTGAATCTCTTGAAACAAACAGAAGAACAATAAAACAAAGAAAAAAAGTAAACTATGATGGCAGAGAAGATATACCATTAGAAGAAGAAGCTAAACGGACAGTCAGACAGTGACGAAGACGAATCTAAACAAAACGCAGATATCTAGAAGTAGTGATCTATTCAAACGAATAAAAGAACAGTAAGAAGTTAAACGACGAGGATGAAGACGAATCTAAAGGACGGAAGGAGAAGAAGCTAAACGGCAAGGATGAAGACGAATCTAAAGAATGGAAGGAGAAGATGATAAACAGTGTGCCGAGGGTGAAGAAAATTGAAGATGAAGAAGAAGAAGAATGAGGGTTTTGTTTGATAATGAGAGGGAAATGAGATGAGGGTTTTCTAGAGAGAGAAGATGTAATTTTTTTCTCTTTCCTTCGTGGAATGCCAGATGGATTCGCTTAAGGTTTCGTTCCCCCAATTCGTTTCTTATATCATTTCCCATATTATTATATATAGCATCTATTTAAGATGCGTGGAGGGCTGGAGCCCACCACAATCCACCCTTTCTGTCCGTCCGTTTGAAAAGTTTAATTGTTCAAATTTGAGCTTAAAATGTTATTTGTCTTTAAAAATGTTTAAAATCAATAGTTAATGAGGCTGTCTAAGTTTCTTTGATAATATTAAGTTAGAGTTATGAGTTAATCTTAGTAGATTTCTTACATAGGCTATTAATTCATAACTTTTTAATAACCCAATTTTAGCATTTAGTGTGAATTAAATATTTTAAGAGTGTTAAGATTAAATAAAATTAAATAAATTTATGTGAAATCTATATATCCATCTTTAACTAAAATTCATAAGGTAGTTTAAGTGAAAAATAATTTTATCATGTTCTTAATTTAATTTACACTTAAAACCGTGTTGATTTAAATTTTAGGGATCATGTTAGCGTCGGAAGTCATGATGGCAAAAAAAACTATCAAATTGTAACACGGTCAAAAGCAATAATTTTATTGTTGATTTCAAGATACATTATTACAAAGTAGTTATTTTTTCATAATTGTGATTATTGTTGCTCATATAGAATCCATCCTCGTTAGCCATCCAAAAACATCGGTAATCTTCTCCATCGTAACAGTATTTATCACCTATTTTACTATCGAACACATTGAATGATTTACTTCTACCATTCGAATAAAAATGACAGAAAAACAATGTAGTCCCAAAAATATTTATGCGAAACCTCCAATTAAAATCTTGGCCCCGCCACACTGTGTGGAAACCGAGGTCATCATTACCTGATTTACATTGAACATACAATGGTGTCGGAACATTTGTCACGTTGCTAATGACATGAACCTCGAGAATTGGCAAACCGAGATTAGTGTTGACACGGCCAATACTAATTGTGAATTGACTTTGGGTGATAATCGCTATAATAAGAAATTGTAAACTGAAACGGGCGATCATTCTTGATTCCATATCTTATTTGTATGTTAAAGTAAGTTTTATAGGCAAGAGAATGCATGCCTTTAAATAATCACACATTAGGTCTTGTATGTGAAAGTAATTGTTATAAGTTACTATTCCATTTTATTAAAATTTGCAGTTAAAAGTTGCTTCTTAAACAAAACCGGAAATTTTAAATGCATGTAGTTAAATGCTGCCCAATGTTTGTTAAATGCATTGGTTTTTAAATGCATATAGTTAAATGTTGTCAATTAGATGTACGCAGTGGAATAATTTATAGATCTAATCTAAACATCTAATCATATGATCCATGCATAATTGATAGAATCATGATATATAGATTATAGTAATATACCTTTGATGCGTGAACCGGATCAGATCTGGTAGTAATGAATAATCGAGAGTCCCATGTGTTGCTCCTCTACTTGGTCCACACGAGCCCGACTAGATCTCTTTACTTTCGACTGCTAGGACAAAAAAGACAAAGGAGAAGCAATCCAATTGCTAGATTTAAAAGATGATTTTTTTCTTTTCTTCTTACAAGTTACCAACGTAATATGGCAAAAGCCATTTTTGAAAGAGGAACAATTCTTTCTATTATCACGTATGTTGTGTCTCTTGCAAAACCAGTGAATCTTTATCTCTTAAATAAAATTCATTACCTAATTAAGGAGAGCGAATCAAAAGGCAACAACGAAAAAAACAAAAACGTATGGCCTTATTACCTTTTGTATTCTCTTATTAATTAGTCTTAGCTCCATAATTAACCATTAATTATATATTATTTTATTTCACAAATAAATAATATTTCTTATTATTAATAATATTTCTTATTATTAATAATATCTAATATGTATTAATAATTAACCATCTTTCTTGTTTATCTAGTCTGTCAACTCTAAGTGTGTGACCTCATAGGACCCGATTATAATAGTTATAGGTTTAACCCCATTAATCGTAGTTGACTTCTAGCAAAGCACTACGACTCCTAAAATAATCGAATTAAATTATATCTGTTAATTTGTCCTATCCAAGTTTAGTCATTGCACATTAAATTAAATGACACAATTCCTTCAATCTCCCACTTGTCCTTAAACAAGTGTGTAATATAAGATACCTTTGTCTCTTAATGTCTTATTTGATGATATGGTGACATTCATACCTTTTATCAAATATATTTCTTGAACTCTGAGTTTGAACTGTCAATTAAACGGATGATTCATATTAATCCATCTGAGCATGGCCATGCATTTTCAGTTCTCGCTCTTCAAGTGGCCGAGACACCATTCCTGTTCAATTTATCACAATATACATGAAGTATGAGGACTTCTCCATTCTTGTAGGACTATGGCTCCCACTCAATTTTTAGCAATCCCAACTACTGCCTTTATAACTCTCTTTTACGGAAAGCGTTTAACAGTGTCAAAGAAATACCAATCATCAAGTGAGGCCACAACATACTCATGTCTGAGGAATCTACTAAACATGGTTTAACTTAAAACTCTACAATCTCTTTTGGAGAGTCTTAAGGTGGGTCAGTCTTACATGTATCATCCATACACATATATGTAATTGACTAGACATCTCCATGTCCTTATAGCCCATTAAACTTGACGCTATCAGTCAGCTGACAATATAGTAACTTATAAAATCATCTATGTCCATTTGACGATTTCAAACTATAGACTTTTAATAATTCAAAACTTCATTTCACTTAATGGGGTTTCATTCACTAGAACACTTAAGGTGATCCCATTTGTTAATAATGAATTATTTGGACATATTATTCAATATCGATAAAACAATATAAATAAGGATGAAATATCATATATCATAAAATCATCAAGTCAAACATAAAACTGGTGTCTAACACTCATAAATGCATAATGTAATACAAAAGCAAACTCAAAGCCATTCTCCAATGTGCTTGAGACCCTTAGCCCTAGTGTGACTCTCATGCTTGGGCCTAGGCATAGGTTTGGTCAATGGATCTGTAATGTTGTCATCAGTATGCACCTTACACATCCTAATGTCACTCATAATGATGATGTGTCGAATAAGGTGATACTTTCTCATAACGTGTGTGGATTTGGAGCTCGAACTCGGTTCCTTTGCCTGAGCTATGGCACCATTGTTGTCACGATAGATGTCGATATGCATTGAAATGCTAGAAACAACACTGAGTTCATCTAGGAACTTCCTCATCCAAACGGCCTCCTTTGCTGCTTCACTAGCAGCAATGTACTCAGCCTCTGTTGTAGAATCTGCTATAGTACCTTGCTTGGAGCTCTTCCAGCTCACAGCTCCTCCGTTAAGGATAAAGACATAACCCGATTGAGACTCAAAGCCATCTCGGTCAGTCTGAAAGCTCGCATCAGTATAGCCTTGTACGATCAATTTTTCATCTCCCCCATATACTAAGAAATCATCCTTTGCTCTTCTTAAGTACTTCATGATATTCTTAGTTGCACTCTAGTGTGCTTCTCCAGGACTTGATTGGTATCTGCTACACATGCTCAAAGCATATGCAACATATGGACGTGTACATACCATGGCATACATGATAGATCCTATAGCAGAAGCATATGGGATCTTGTTCATCTTCTCAAGCTCAACAGGTATTTTAGGACACTACGTCTTGCTGAGATATACACCTTGTTGAATGGGTAAAAATCCCTTCTTGGAATCTTGCATCTTGAATCTATTAAGAATCTTATCAATATAAGTTCTTTGACTTAATCCAAGAAGCCTCTTAGATCTATCTCTATAGATCTTAATTCCAAGTATGTACTCGGCCTTTCCTAAGTCTTTCATTGAGAAATATTTCTTCAGCCATTCTTTTACGGACTCTAGCATCGGAATGTCATTCCCAATAAGTAGTATGTCATCCACATACAAGACTAAGAAGGCTGCCTTATTCCCACTAAACTTCTTGTAAACACAAGGATCCTCTTCACATCTAATGAATTCAAACTCTTTGATCATTTCATCAAATCGAAAGTTCCAACTCCTAGATGCTTGCTTAAGTCCATAAATGGACTTCTTAAGTTTGCATACCTTCCCAGCATGATTTGGATCTTCAAAACCTTCAGGTTGTGTCATGTACACATCCTCTTCCAAAAAACCATTTAGAAAAGCGGTTTTGACATCCATTTGCCATATCTCATAGTCATAATATGCAGCAATAGCTAGGATTATCCTAATAGATCTAATCATGACAACTGGTGAAAATGTCTCGTTATAGTCTATACCATGAATCTGTCTAAAACCTTTGGCAACTAGTCTTGCCTTGTAAACAGATGCATTTCCATCCTTGTCATTTTTTAGTTTGAAAATCCATTTGCTTCATATGGGTTTTACCCCATCTGGAAAATCTATCAAGTCCCATACTTGATTTTCAAACATCGAATCCATTTCAGACCTCATGGCGTCAAGCCATTTATTGGAGTCTGGACCCGTCACTGCTTGCTTATAGGTCCAAGGCTCACTATGTTCTAGTATAAGAACATCAAGGCTTACATTTAAGATGAAATTATCATAACGTCTTGGTTGTACCCTTGGCCTTTCCGATCTACGAGTGGGTTCAACTTGTTCAACAACTAAATCCGGAACATGATCTACAACTATTTGTAGATCCTCTTGTTCCGGTTCTTGGATGATCTGAGGCCCTAAGCCTTCAAAAGTAATCATCTCTACATCTACATCATCCATGTCATTTTGTTGTTGAGTTTGTTGCTCTTCATCATCTTGAACTGTTTCAAGATGAATATTTCTCCCACTTGACTTGTTGGAAAGGAACTCTCTTTCCAAAAAGACACTATCCCTTGCAACAAACACCTTTTTCTGAGTTGGATTGTAGAAGTAATATCCAAAACTTCCTTTTGGATACCATATAAAAAAGCATTTATCTGATTTTGGGGCAAGCTTCTCTGTTTGTAAACGCTTTACATAAGCTTCACATCCCCATATTTTCAGAAAAGACAACTTTGGAACCTTTCTAGTCCATATCTCATATGGAGTTTTGTCTAGAGTTCTTGACGGAGTCCTATTTAGTGTAAGTACAGCGATAGTGAGGGCATATCCCCAGAAGGATACCGGAAGATTAACAAAACTCATCATTGATCGGACCATGTCTAACAAAGTCCTGTTTCTCCTTTCAAACACACCATTTAGCTGAGGTGTTCCTAGGGTAGACAACTGTGTTACTATCCCACAGTTTTTCAAATGATGATAAAATTCGTGGCTCAAATACTCACCACCACGATCAGATCGAAGTGCTTTTATTTTCTTGCCACTTTGAGTCTCTACTTCGTTTTGAAATTCCTTGAACTTTTCAAAGGACTCTGATTTATGTGACATAAGGTAATATACCCATATCTACTCATGTCATCAGTAAATGTGATGAAGTATCTAGAGCCACCTTTAGCTTCAGTGCTCATTGGACCATATACATCAGTATGTATTACGCCCAGTAGTTCAGTAGCCCTTTCAAACGTTCCTTTGAAAGGTGACCTTGTCATCTTGCCCATCAGACATGATTCACATGTATCAATGGATTCAAAATCCATGTCTTTTAGAAGCCCATCTTTGTGGATCTTCTTCATGCGATTCGCACTAATGTGACCCAATCGACAATGCCATAGGTATGCCTCACTCAAACTATTTAATTTTTGTCTTTTGTTATTTATGTTATACAATTCTGATTTGAGATCCAATACAAAGAGTCCATTACTCATTGGAGCAGTCGCATAGAAAATATCATTCTTAAAAACAGAAATACTTCCATTTTTAATGTTAAATTCAAAACCTTCAGAATGTAATACAACAACCGAAACAAGGTTCTTAGTAATGCAAGGAACATAATAACAATTATTTAGTTCTAATACTAAACCAGAAGGTAAAGATAGACTTAAATCTCCTACGGTAAGTGCAGCAACACTTGCTCCATTTCCAACGCGCAGGTCTATCTCCCCTTTCTTCACTTGTCTTTTATTTCTATGTCCCTGCACATATGAAATAATGTGAGCACCACATGCAGTATCTAATACCCAAGTAGGACCATTATCTAATGTGAGAACATTGGTTGTCATAATCTCAATAACATAAATACCTGAAGTGGAACTCATAGTCCCGTTCTTCTTGTCTTCTAAGTACTTGGGACAATTTCTTTTCCAGTGTCCCTTGGCCTTGTAGTAAAAAAAATCATGATCAACAGCCACCTTTGGCTTCTCACCACCCTTGGGTTTGGCGACTTGCTTGCCTTTCCCTTGGTTATTGTTCTTTTTCTTAGCCACCTTCTTAAACCCCTTCCTATTGTTGACATTTAGAACTTCCTTCTTCTTGTCATCAATAATATTGCCTTCAGCATTTTTAAGCATGTTATGGAGCTCATCCAGATCATGCTTTAGACCATTCATATGGTATTGCATTCTAAATGGTGTAAAACCATCATGTAAGGATCTAAGAACAATATCAGTGGCCAACTTTTGGTCATATGGGGTCCCTAGATTTTCCATCCTCTTGAAAAGCCCAGTCAGGCTAATCACATGAGGACTCTCTGGTTTTCCCTTTACAAGCTTACTATCAAGTATAGCCTTGTGAGTCTCATATCGCTCTATCCTTGCCTGATCCTGAAACAACGTTTTCAGTTCAGTTATGATAGTATAAGCATCAGAATGCAAAAACTTCTTTTGCAATTCAGGCTCCGTTGCAGCTAGCATGAGGCAAGTAATAAGTAATGCTTCAGTTTTCACCCGAGTTGATGTTTCCTTCTCCTCATTTAATGAGGTTTCGGTCACAGTAGGGATAGGGGTAGTTAGGACGTCCTCACGTCCCTCAGACCTGAGAATAATTCTCAGATTCCTTTCCCAATCAAGGAAGTTCGTTTCATTTAGCTTGTTTTTCTCAACAATTGAGCGTAGAGAGAATTTCAAATTATCGTTCAACATATTCTTCAAAATATAAATGACATACAAATCAGTTTGTGTTTGAAAATTGCAAAATACTTATAATTAAACAATTTAGAATAAGTGAATGCACATTTTATTCAAGTTTTTATAGTCCCTTATGAATAAAATGATTCCAAGATCCCATTACAGACAATCCCCAGCGTACTTTTGCACTGCCTTAGGTCTTGTGCGTTCAAGGTAAGTAACAATTACTAATTATAACTTCTTATAATTCTTGGTTGATGATCCACATCCAATTTAGGATTCATCCCCATGCCTCAAGATCCAAAACTTTGCCTTTTGGTCTCTTGTTGGGTACAACCGTATCAAGGTTTATGAATCCCCGTATAGATTCATCCTTAGGAGCCTAAGGTTGAGGAAAGACACCCTCGCTTTTGCGAAATCTATCCAACCAAAACCATAAACTTCATGGGTCATGACACGGAAAGGCATTACCCCAATTTTCTTTAGGGACTTAAGTTTTAATATAGTTTTACATCTTAATCTATGTAAAATTATATCACAAATATAGATCCGCATCAAAATTGACAGTTAATTTATTGATCCTATCAATATATGCAACTTGGCTCTCTGATACCACTATTGTCAATTAGATGTGCGCAGCGGAATAATTTATAGATCTAATCTAAACATCTAATCATATGATCCATGCATAATTGATAGAATCATGATATATAGATTATAGTAATATACCTTTGATGCGTGAACCGGATCAGATCTGGTAGTAATGAATAATCGAGAGCCCCACGTCTTGCTCCTCTACTTGGTCCACACGAGCCCGACTAGATCTCTTTACTTTCGACTGCTAGGACGAAAAAGACAAAGGGGAAGCAATTCAATTGCTAGATTTAAAAGATGATTTCTTTATTTTCTTCTTACAAGTTACTAACGTAATATGGCAAAAGCCATTTTTAAAAGAGGAACAATTCTCTCTATTATCACGTATGTTGTGTCTCTTGCAAAACCAGTGAATCTTTATCTTAAATAAAATTCATTACCTAATTAAGGAGAGCGAATCAAAAGGAAACAAAAAAAAACAAAAACGTATGGCCTTATTACCTTTTGTATTCTCTTATTAATTAGTCTTAGCTCCATAATTAACCATTAATTATATATTATTTTATTTCACAAATAAATAATATTTCTTATTATTAATAATATCTAATATGTATTAATAATTAACTATCTTTCTTGTTTATCTAGTCTGTCAACTCTAAGTGTGTGACCTCATAGGACCCGATTATAATAGTTATAGGTTTAAACCCATTAATCGTAATTGACTTCTAGCAAAGCACTACGACTCCTAAAATAATCGGATTAAACTATATCTGTTAATTTGTCCTATTCAAGTTTAGTCATTGCACATTAAATTAAAGGACACAATTCCTTCATTAAATGCTGCCCAATGTTTGTTAAATGCATACCAATGCTCGTGCCTAAACTTTAGCTATTGATATTAGTAAAAATGTTATAATTAGAAATATGTTGGTTACAAAAATGTTATAATTAAAAACTAGATGCACGATAAAAATATATTAAAAATATTATTTATCTATAAATATTTTAAAATAAAATTAATATTATTCACATCTACATAATTTAAAATTGATTTTAGTTTGTAAAAATTAAGTTTAATCTTAAACTTAATGTTAACATATATTTTATCCCCTCGGCACCCCACTAAACCTCTCAATTGACCATCATTTTATGACTCACACTTTTTCATATGTCTTTTTTATCCCCTTGGGGAACTACCCACCAATTTTAGTCGACCTCAATTGATGACACATCTCTTATCTCTCGTCAAACTCAATAACCAATCTTAATTCCGACCTCACACGCAACAAACCACCCACCTGACCTCTATCTCGTGACCTCACACTTTCAAATACTCGCTAAATCCACTACTAATTCCAACCTCACACTCGCCAAACCATCCACCACCCGACCTCCATCTCGTGACCTCACACTTTCAAATAATTGCCAAACCAACCACTAATTCCACCTTCATACTCGATAAATCATCCACCATCCGACCTTCATCTCGTGACCTCACACTTTCAAATGCTCACCAAACAACAACTAATTCTAATCTCACACTCGATAAACCACCCACCACCCGACCTCTATCTCGTGACCTCACACTTTTAAATCTTCGTCAAACCATCTAATAATTCTGACCTCACACTCGACAAACTACACACCACCCGACCTCTATCTCGTGACCTCACACTTTCAAATGTTCACAAAACCAACCACTAATTCTAACTTCACACTTTCAAATGCCTTGTATCCTTTCTTTAAAAGTTGTATCACCATATATTATAGTCAATAATGCATTTTTTTAAATCTAAATTTGCATGTTTTAGAATTCGAACCCTGGTCTCAAGCATTAAATGTGAACACTTTAACCGCTAAACCATTTGTGATTGTTGAAATAATTTTATTATTTTGTATATATATATATATATATATATATTGTATTTAATATTTACCAATTAGTTAATTTTTATATTAACCAAAAAAATATTTAGGCTAATTAAGAAAATATTTATATATATATATATAATGAGAGAAAAATGTATAATAAAAGAACAATGTATTTATATAAAATTAATGATGAAAAATAATAATATATATATAAGATAAATACATTTAATATATATATATATATATAAATTATTAATAAAAATATATATATTTAATGATTAATGAGAATATATATATATATATAATTAATGAGATATAAAATAATTAGGAAAAATAAAATATAAGATAAAATATATTTATAATCTTTAAAATCTAAAATTTAATTAAGAAATAGAGAATACGAGAGATGAGAGAGAAAATATTTAATGATGACTAGGGATGGCAATGGGGTAGTTCAGAATGAGGAATGCATTTACCATCCCCACCCCGTTCAGTTTTTTTCGGTTTCGGGAAATCCCGCGGGGCATAGTTAATAAAAAAAATAAAAAAAATAAAAATTATACAATAAAATTATATAAATGAACTTTTTAATATAATATATTGTAATATATTAAAAATTTATATTATTATAAAGAAATAATCTTACTACTCTTATAAAATATAGTGAATAAATAAATATATTGGTGATTTAATATATTTAATTATGTTTATAGTGTTCGGGGTAGAATCGGAGTGAAATCGGGGCGGGTCAGGGCGGAAGACACAAATACCATCTCTATTCTATTCCCGTTTAGTTTCGGGGAAAGGCTAATCAATAGAGGCGGGGGTAAGACTATTGATGAAGGCTTAGGAAAACGATTTGATAGAAATCTTGTTAAGGATTTAAATCACTTTCTATTTTACCCAAACCCTTGTAAATACTTGAAACAAAATCAAGCGCGAAAATGTTTACTTAAGTTTGAAGTTGGGAACCAAGAATGAAAAGATGACAGAAAGAAACAACACAGCAGTTTGTTTATGGATGTTCGGAGCAAACTCTCCTACGTCACCCCTTCTTCCAACCACCGGAAGGATTCACTATAATATGCTTTGAATCAAATACAGTTTGCTCGAATAGCTCACTGTTGAACAGAACAGACTCTTTTCAACTTACAATATGATAAAGAATATCACTCAGCTAAAACGATGTTTTGATTCTAACTCTCTCTTAATTAACACACAGTAAAGCAAGAAAGTAGTTGATAGTTTCGATAGAATAATCTGAGTATCATTAGATCGATTAATTGTCTAGCAGTTCGTCCGTTGTCCTTGAGATTCTTTAAATAAGGAGCAGGTACTAACGGTCGAATCTTCATAATGACACTGGCGAGCTTCCATTGGAACGCCTCCATGGTACACAGCAGACTCTGAGTACAAGGATCGTGGTCGTACACAACTGGTAGTGCGCCGAATATTCTTCAGGGATGTATCTGCAAAACAGATAGTGGGAAGAATATTTGCTTACGTGGAAAATATTGAATGGTTACAACTGACTGTCATATTGATCTTCACTGAAAAGTGGAGAAGGAGTAGCGTACAACTAGAGCACGTGGGTAGACAGATGTTAGCTTTAAACAACTAATTAAGCATGGCATTAGACGTATTTCAATTAGACGATCTCGTCTAATAACAAGATCCATTAGATCACCTGGTCTAATGGGATTAGACTTCACGTCTAATTACAGTTCACTTCAGACTAATCTGAAGGAATTAGACTACACGTCTAACTTTCACTAGTTAGACTGCACGTCTAACTTTCACTAGTTAGACTGCACGTCTAACTTTCACTAGTTAGACTGCACGTCTAACTTTCACATTTTATTAGACTCCACGTCTAATTACGGTTCCCTTCAGACTAGTTTGAAGGAATTAGACTGCACGTCTAACTTTCTCTTTCCATTAGACTCCACGTCTAATTACGGTTTCCTTCAGACTAGTCTGAAGGAGTTAGACTGCACGTCTAACTTTCACATTCCATTAGACTCCACATCTAATTATGGTTCCCTTCAGTTTAGTCTGAAGGAGTTAGACTGCACGTCTAACTTTCTCTTTCTATTAAACTCCACGTCTAATTCAACTAGTTAGACTGCACGTCTAACTCCGTGTGTTAGATTGCACGTCTAACTCCGCTAGTTAGACTGCACGTCTAACTCAACTAGTTAGACTGCACGTCTAACTCAACTAGTTAGACTGCACGTCTAACTCAACTAGTTAGACTGCACGTCTAACTCCGTGCATCTAATGCCAAATCGGTCTAATGAACCTCATTAGACGCATAGATTAAGTTTTATATCAATTCATCATCAAAATTCCAATAGTCAAACTACACTGACATTTAGTCAAATTAATTTGACTCAACAATTTCCCCCTTTTTGATGATGATGTTAAAATTTTTGCATAGATAACAAGTTAAACATTCATCATATAAAATGCAGAGTAAAACTTGTTCATCCATCTTACACAACCACTTTCCAAAACTAATATTCAAAAACATAGTTAAAGAAACAGAGTTCAAGAGTTAACAAAGTAGGAGAAAGGAGATTATTGTTCTTCCCTTTTCACTCGAGGATCAATCGGGAAACGAGTTCCTTCATGACTCATCCCTTCACCTGTCATCTCTAGACCGGTTAGCAGATTGCGATAAGGAGGAAGAGGGTGACCACCACGAACGGCTCCATCACTCCTGCCACCACGAGCGGCTCCATCACTTCTGCCACCACGAGCGGCTCCATCACTTCGACCTCCACGATCACCACCACTACTTCGGCCTACGCGATCACCATCGCTGCGACCTCTACCTCTTTTAGTTTGCCTTGGATTTTCATCATTGGTTGGCTTTCGTTTGAATCTGGTGTCGGTTGTAATACCGTCACCTCTTCTTTCTCTATTAGGCTCACCTTGAGTAATACGGTTATGTTCTTGCTCAGCGGCAGCCTTAGCATTTTCTTCAGCTTGAAACTTCCTTGCGAAAGTCTCAGCATACTCCAATCTTTCAGCATCATTTCTTTTCATGCAGCCTTGAATTTCCACCATCTAGTTTTGCACCAAACCAAGTCCCTCCATCACTTCTCGTTGAAGGTCAACATTGATTTGTCTTTCATCTCAGATTGTCGATTGTAGAGTTGCTTTTCAAATTTGGAAAAATTTGAATTTGAGATATGAACCTCATACGCATTCTTCTTCAATGTCTGATCCAACTCTTTAAGGGTTTTGACATGTTCAGCAAAGTCTTTTCTGTCCTCTTTCTGGGTCTTCATGATCTTCACTATATTCGATCCTAGAGTTGCTACATTTTTCTGAAGAGTTGTTAACAGAGATGTCATCGCCTTCAAGATCTTGGTACCGTCAGACGAAGATCCTTCATTGGATGAATTATCTTGCGATTCTACTGCAATGCTCTGAATGGGGTTAAATTGGGTATAAACCTGCAGGGATTGATCGGGTTCATCCTTCTCAGACTCACTTTCAGATTGATTTTGCTCTTCTTCTTCCAACTCTTTTGCTCTATCAAACCTTTCGTACAGATTTCCCGTACTGTGAAGAGGATTGAGAATATTCTCATAGATATTAGCAACATTAATCTCATGAAATGGTAGAGGCTTGACTGTTCTAGCATTTTGGTCTTGTTCCCCCTCAGATGAGGAACTCTCTTCGGCATTTTTGTCTTTTGAGGGTTCCCCTCATAATGAACTAGATTTGGTTGAACAGCATCAGCCTTCTTTACTTGAGAAACCTCTGCTCCCAGAACAGGGGAATCTATCACTTCATCTTCATTGATGTTAGGAGTTTGAAAGTGCTCCTCAACAATTTATTCTTCTTGCGTTACAAGAGCTTGAACAGGCTTTTCAACAACGATTTCTTCAAGAGTTGGCTTTTGAACAGAATTTTCTTCTTCCATGGACGGATTCTCTTGAATAGGTTCCTCATATTGTTCGATAACAGGTTGATCCAGTAGACGTCTTTCTTCTGCAGAGAGAGTTCTAAGTTCTATTAGAAGAGCAGCAGCTTGCTCATCTGTATCAGCAAGATCATCAGAGATGTCCATTGGTTCGTCTTCATCGGAGGAACTATCAAAAGAGCTAACTCCTGAGCAGTTAGCTCCATCAACATACCGAGTGACTACAGAAAGATAGTCTGGCATGATCTCGTCCAATCTCTTTAAAGCCTTCACTTCCGCTTCAGCACCTCTCTCAATTGGATTGAAATTTGCTTTTCTGGCTTCAAGAATAGGAAAGAGAGCTCTTCCTCTCAGATTGGCTTCTACAAGATCCTTTCTCTTCAGAGCTTTAGAAACCTCCGAAGTTTTGGCCCATTTGAGGACTTTTTTTTCATTGAATACAAGCTTACGTCATTGACTACTTATTCCAAAACCCGTGATGACCTCATCATACTAGATTGACAATCTGTTCTGGATCCAAGAGTCAAAAATTTCTATCTTTTCATCAGCTATAGCTTTGGCTTGATTCATCATGAGGTCAACAATGCATGTTGCCTCAGAAACATCTTCATTTTCGTCAGTTACAACATCCTTCCCTTTTCCAATAACCTCAACAAATTTTGGAAAGGGTCTTGGTTATCCAAATACAATTCCACAAGATTGTCTTGTGGAGCGCATCAATTCATGAGCAGATTGTGGTTTCTTGAAGAGTCTAGGAGGGAGTTCGCCTCGAGTGATCTTCCTGGTTACCATGGAATCTTTTGAAATAGGATTTGAGGCGGAAAGTTCTCTGACAGAAATAGAGGGAGCCTTTTTAGCAATACCACCAGCAACAAGGGTAAGAACTGCACCTTGTTATAGTTGAACGAACTCTGTAGCACCAACGGCTACTGGATCAGATTGGCGAACATGAGACACAGCCTTGTCAAAATTCTCAATATTTGGACCAGCTGACTCAACAGCAGGCCCTGCAATAGATTCCTCAACAAGAATGTCATCAAGTTTTTCTTGTTCCATTTTTGGAGCATTAAATTTAGGTATTTCGGCTAGAGTTGGAGGAGATGTTACCTTTGATGAAGCCTTCATCGATTTAGACGCCCTGGGCGCCTTTGATTTCTTTGCTTTCGAAATAGAAGATCTTGAAGATTTTCTCAAATTGCTCGCCTGAGGAGATAGAGGAGTCATAGGAATAGATGCAAGTTCGACTGGACCTTGCCTGACTCTGGAATCGACTATTCCAGAATCCTTCTTTGAAGAGCTCCTTAGGCTAGTAGAACTAGCCTCTGATTCGTTGACTATTTTCGATCTCTTTGCTCATGTCGATAGAATGGAAGCGGCTGGCTATTTGGATCGGGTAACAGCCCTTCCACCTGTCTGTTGGCTAGAAGCACCTGAGGGCGATTCTTTAAGATTCTTCATTTTGACTAAGGTGTTGGCGACTGTGAAAACAATATACACCCTGTTCGAGTTGATTGGTTCAGGTTCACCCGTTGGAACCCCCAAATGCTCCAACAAACGGCTTAGTTGGGCAACGAAGGTTATACTCTCATTGTTCTCTTGGTTGATGGAGAAACAAAGATTCTGAAACAACGTTGAGGCCCAGTTGACCTGGATCCCCTTTGAGATAGCACACATATAGTCAAACCGATCTTGACTATAGAGATTGAACGATCCAGCCTTCCCCTGAAGCGCTTTTGCCACCACATCATTTAGCAGAATAAAGTGTGGTTTAAGAATCTTCTTACTTCCATTCAATCGAATCGCCGAACCATCGACTGATAAAACCTTCCTCATTTCTTCTATTATCTTCGATGACAGATGCATGTTGAAAGTATGTCCCTCCGACGAAAGTTCAAAGAACTCCGCGTAGGAAGCTTCGTCGAAAAAGAACTATGTGCCGTTAACAGTTGCTACAATGGAATCGCCCACCATTGTCATCGTTTGAAAGAACTCTCGAACTTCTTTCTCATGAAAGATGAACGGACCGCCGAGATATTTTCCGAGACCGGAATACTCGAGGGTTCTGAACATATCGACCACCTCTTACTGATCGAAGGAATAGACCGACGGAAAATCCACCTGCAAAGTATAGTGACCCAACGTGATTCTCTTGTTTCCCATTTTCAGTAGAATATGAACAGACACAAGATTAATAAAGGTTTTGAGATAGAAAAACAAAGAAATCTAGGGTTCTTAGAAATCTTGAGTGAGAAAATTTTTTCAATCTCATGCAAAAATATCCTTATATAGACTATTGAGAGTCATATAGGATAACCATCGTTTTTCTTATGGGTATGGCCCATAAATTAATATTAGACATCCTTTCCAAAGAGTCATCATTATATTGAGGGTATATTAGTCATTCTCTCTTAACTTGAGAGACATGTGTCTTCATGTTATTAGGAGATGACTGTTTTAATGTTTGAGCGGGAAAATCGGATATCTCCTCACGTAGGACAGTTGTCCTTGATCAGTCTAATAAGCACGTAGTTAGACGTTTTTCTTATTCTTACTACTATGAAAACTGAATGTTTATTAGACGCATTGGTCCATTAGACGCATTGGTCCATTAGACGCACACGTCTAATCTCGTGTCTTAAAGTGCGCCTAACGTTTATTAGACGTTGACGTCTAATTACGCATGAACAACACGTATTAGACGTGTGTTTGGTTAGACGTGAGCATCCACTTGCTCTAAATGTAAAAATGTCTAACGTCTATTAGACGTGTACGTCTAACAGCGTAGGTTATTCACCGAGACACGGACTTAGATGCATAGAGTGTGAACAAATATACGTCTAAGTACATGTTTTTCAAACGACCTCGTCTGTTAGACCGATT
This sequence comes from Impatiens glandulifera, assembly GCF_907164915.1. Lineage (NCBI taxonomy): Eukaryota > Viridiplantae > Streptophyta > Magnoliopsida > Ericales > Balsaminaceae > Impatiens > Impatiens glandulifera. The sequence goes on along the minus strand of NC_061864.1, from coordinate 33,434,158 downwards.
AAGGTCATTCGTCTGAGTGTATCTTTAGTTCCAAAATATGTTTTCCCTCTCATTCTATGCATGTACAAAATGAATAACCAAATGTTTTGAGATCCTTCGGACCAAAAGTATTTTCATACAAAAACATAGAAAAACATGTAATCTTCTGGAATGGCAACGACCATTGTTGATCTTCTGAAATGTATACTCAAAAGAGTATTCTCCATGCTTCCTTCCTGCAGCCCTCTTGAATCACCTACATAAGAAACTATTTACAAACTTGGTACTCATATTCAATTGGGTCCTCGATCAATTAGTCCGTTAGGAGTCCATATTTGACATATTCTAATAGATTTCCCATGTTGCTTTGTGATTAATGCGTATGATTTTGACTTAGCATATGACTTTATGCTAGTCACTGATCCCTTAGCTTTTGAAGAACTTTCTTTTAAAACTCCTTGACTTTGAGTCAGGTTTTAGGTTGCCAGACCTGTTAGTTGCTTCTAACTTATTTTTCATCCAGCTAACAGTCGGCGGAACATAAATAATTTCATTCTTAAAAGCTACTTCTTCATGAATACTATCAGTCAGACTTCCTTTAACAAAACTTATTGGCTTAAGCTTGTCATTCGATAAGTTTGATTTTTTGCACGATAGGTTTGAGTCATTGCCATCAAATCCTAGACTGGATCTAGATCTAGCAGGTTTTAACATGCTGATATGATATTTGACAGCTTCTCCAGACCTTGTCCATGCACTGACAACATAGTTTAACCTCTTGTTTTCAACTGAAATAGTTTGAATCTGTTCTTTGAGCATCTCATTCTCATATGAGATCTCTGCAACTTTCTTTTCAAAAACATTTGATTCAAGAGTTTGAGGTAAAACTGGTTGAGATACTTAAGGTGATGATTTTGTTTCATTTAGGGATTCTGTTAGCTTTCTGTACTCTATGACCATGTCATTTAGTGCAGCTATCAGTTGTTACCTTGAAAATCTTTCAAAAGAGAAGTCAAATACCTCAGTTTCCTGAGTCTGTTTTTCATCTTCTCTTTCCATGAAGCAAGCCACTTCTTCGTCATCACTATCACTGGATGAGAAGTAAGAGTCACGGATTCTTCGTCTGTTCTTCTCATCTCCTGCCATAAGAGCCTTCAGCTCCTTTTCATCATCCTTCTTATCTTCACGCTTAGGCTTCCGGCATTCTGATTGGTAATGACCTACAATACCACAGTTATAACATTTAATATTAGTCTTTGATTTCTTACTATCATTAGAATTTGAAGAGCTTGAGTTGGGGTTGCTCTTCTTCATGAAGTCGCCAAACTTCTTCATGAAGAGAGACATGGCATCGCTACTCAGTTGTTGCGTCGCCATCTTCACATCAGTAGCTACAGGTGGCTCTTCAGCAGACATCAGCGCTTTGGCAATGATAATGGATGTGGATTGATCTTCTTCAATACTACAGTTCAGCTTGAACTCGTAGGCCTTGAGATCAGCAAACAGGTCGAAGAGAGAGATCTTGTTGAGATCTTTGGATTCCCTCATAGCCATCGTCTTTATGTCCCATTCCCTCGAAAGAGCACGCATGACCTTAATAGCAAGCTCCCTGTTGTTATAGGTCTTGCCAAGGATAGATAAGGAGGAGACAATCTAGTTGAATCTAGTGTCGAACTCGTTCATTGTTTCACCAGGACGCATCTTGAAACTGTCAAACTATTGAGTGGCAACCATGATCTTATTTTCCTTAGTTTGCTTGTTGCCCTCACACAGTTGAACATGCTATCATCAAGAGATCTGTACAGAACATTAAGAGCCATGTTGTTGAGGTTGTTCTTCCTCTTGTCTTCACTAGTCCATTCGGATTTCTCCTTGTCGATCTTTATAGGACCATCTGTGATGACACTCCACATGTCGTCATGAAGAGAAGAGAGATGAGCACGAACTCTCTTCTTCTATACGATATAGTTTTCTCGAGAGAAAGTTGGAATGGCGGTTGCACTAGCATCTTTGGTTATGGTCGACATTTTTTAGGAAAAGCTTGAGAATAGAAACAGAGCTCTGATACCAATTAATAGGATCAACTTGATCAATAGAGGCGGGGGTAAGGCTATTGATGAAGGCTTAAGAAAACGATTTGATAGAAATATTGTTAAAGATTTAAATCACTTTCTATTCTACGCAAACCCTTGTAAACACTTAAAATAGAATCAAGCGCGGAAATGTTTACTTAGGTTTGAAACTGGGAACCAAGACTGAAAAGATGACAGAAAGAAACAATACAACAATTTGTTTATGGATGTTCGGAGCAAACTCTCCTACGTCACCTCTTCTTCCAATCACCAGTAGGATTCACTATAATATGCTTTGAATCAAATACTGTTTGCACGAATAGCTCAATGTTGAACAGAATAGACTCTGTTCAACTTACAATATGATGAAGAATATCACTCAGCTAAAACGATGCTTTGATTCTATCTCTCTCTTATTAACACACATTAAAGCAAGAAAGCAACTGATAGTTTCGATAGAATAATCTGAGTATCGATAGATCGATTAATTGTCTGGCAATTCATCCGTTGTCCTTGAGATTCTTTAAATAAGGAGCATGTACTAACGGTTGAATCTTCATAATGACACGTGGCGATCTTCCATTGAAACGCCTCCATAGTACACAGCAGACTCCGAGTACATGGATCGTGGCCGTACATAACTGGTAGTGCGCCGAATATTCTTTAGGGATGTACCTGCAAAACAGGTAATGGTAAGAATATTTGCTTACGTGGCATATATTAAATGGTTACAAGTGGTTGTCGTACTGATCTTTACTAGATGATAGTTGAACATGCTATCATCGAGAGATCTGTACAGAACAACAAGAGCCATGTTGTTGAGGTTGTTCTTCCTCTTGTCTTCACTAGTCCATTCAGATTTCTCCTTGTCGATCTTTATAGGACCATCTGTGATGACACTCCACATGTCGTCATGAAGAGAAGAGAGATGAGCACGAACTCTCTTCTTCCATACGATATAGTTTTCTCGAGAGAAAGTTGGAATGGTAGTTGCACTGGCATCTTTGGTTATGGTCGACATTCTTTAGGAAAAGCTTGAGAATAGAAACAGAGCTCTGATACCAATTGATAGGATCAGCTTGATCAATAGAGGCGGGGGTAAGGCTATTGATGAAGGCTTAAGAAAACGATTTGATAGAAATCATGTTAAGGATTTAAATCACTTTCTATTCTACGCAAACCCTTGTAAACACTTAAAACAGAATAAGGCGCGAAAATGTTTACTTAGGTTTGAAGCTGGGAACCAAGATTGAAAAGATGACAGAATGAAACAACACAACAATTTGTTTATAGATGTTCGGAGCAAACTCTCCTACGTCACCCCTTCTTCCAATCACCGGAAGGATTAACTATAATATGCTTTGAATGAAATATAGTTTGCATGAATAGCTCACTGTTGAACAGAATAGACTCTGTTCAACTTACAATATGATGAAGAATATCACTCAGCTAAAACGATGCTTTGATTTTATCTCTCTCTTGATTAACACACATTAAAGCAAGAAAGCAACTGATAGTTTCGATAGAATAATCTGAGTATCGATAGATCGATTAATTGTCTGGCAGTTCATCCGTTGTCCCTGAGATTCTTTAAATAAGGAGCATGTACTAATTGTTGAATCTTCATAATGACACGTGGCGATCTTCCATTGGAACGCCTCCATAGTACACAGCAGACTCTGAGTACATGGATCGTGGCCGTACATAACTGGTAGTGCGCCGGATATTCTTTAGGGATGTACCTGCAAAACAGGTAATGGTAAGAATATTTGCTTACGTGGCATATATTAAATGGTTACAAGTGGTTGTCGTACTGATCTTCACTAGATGATAGTTGAACATGCTATCATCGAGAGATCTGTACAGAACAACAAGAGCCATGTTGTTGAGGTTGTTCTTCCTCTTGTCTTCACTAGTCCATTCAAATTTCTCCTTGTAGATCTTTATAGGACCATCTGTGATGACACTCCACATGTCGTCATGAAGAGAAGAGAGATGAGCACAAACTCTCTTCTTCCATACAATATAGTTTTCTCGAGAGAAAGTTGGAATGGCAGTTGCACTGGCATCTTTGGTTATGGTCGACATTCTTTAGGAAAAGCTTGAGAATAGAAACAGAGCTCTGATTCCAATTGATAGGATCAGCTTGATCAATAGAGGCGGGGGTAAGGCTATTGATGAAGGCTTAAGAAAACGATTTGATAGAAATCTTGTTAAGGATTTAAATCACTTTCTATTCTACGCAAACCCTTGTAAACACTTGAAACAAAATCAAGCGCGGAAATGTTTACTTAGGTTTGAATCTGGGAACCAAGAATGAAAAGATGACATAAAGAAACAACACAACAGTTTATTTATGGATGTTCGGAACAAACTCTCCTACGTCACCCCTTCTTCCAACCATTGGAAGGATTCACTAAAATATGCTTTGAATCAAATACAGTTTGCACAAATAGCTCACTATTGAACAGAACAGACTCTGTTCAACTTACAATATGATGAAGAATATCACTCAGCTAAAACGATGCTTAGATTCTATCTCTCTCTTGATTAACACACATTAAAGCAAGAAAGCAGCTGATAGTTTCGATAGAATAATCTGAGTATCGATAGATCGATTAATTGTCTGGCAGTTCATCTGTTGTCCTTGAGATTATTTAAATAAGGAGCAGGTTCTAACGGTTGAATCTTCATAATGACACGTGGCGATCTTCCATTGGAACGCCTCCATAGTACACATCAGGCTCTGAGTACATGGATCGTGGCCGTACATAACTGGTAGTGCACCGAATATTCTTCAAGGATGTACCTGCAAAATAGGTAGTGGGAAGAATATTTGCTTACGTGGCATATATTAAATGGTTACAAGTGGTTATCGTACTGATCTTCACTGGAAAGTGGAGCTGGAGTAGCGTACAGCTAGAGCAAGTGAGTAGGCGGGTGTTAGCTTCAAATAACTGCTTAAGCATGGCATTAGACGTATTTCAATTAGACGACCTCGTCTAATGAAATCAGACGTCCCTGTCTAATAACAGGATCCATTAGACCACTTGGTCTAATGGGATTAGACTTCATGTCTAATTACAGTTCACTTCAGACTAATCTGAAGGAGTTAGACTACACGTCTAACTTTCACATTTTATTAGACTCCACGTCTAATTACGGTTCCCTTCAGACTAGTCTGAAGGAGTTAGACTGCACGTCTAACTTTCATATTTCATTATACTCCACGTCTAATTACGGTTCCCTTCAGACTAGTCTGAAGGAGTTAGACTGCACGTCTAACTTTCTCTTTCTATTAGACTCCATGTCTAATTCAACTAGTTAGACTGCACGTCTAACTCTACTAGTTAGACTGCACGTATAACTCAACTAGTTAGACTGCACGTCTAACTTAACTAGTTAGACTTCACATCTAACTCAACTAGTTAGAATGCACGTCTAACTCCGTGCATCTAATGCCAAATCGGTCTAATGAACCTCATTAGGACCTGCACCAAAGACAATTCGACGCATAGATTAAATTTTATATACATTCATCATCAAAATTCCAATAGTCAAACTATTTTGACATTTAGTCAAAATAATTTGACCCAACAAATACCATCTCCGTTCCATCCCCGTTCAGTTTCTAGGAAAAACCATACCAAATGGGGCAATTCGGTTCAGTTTTCGTAGGGCGGTTTCAAATTGTCATCCTTAATGATGATGTGTATTATATTAGATGGTGATGTAGATTATTGTGGCGCTCGTTGACTTTAAGCATTATTATATATATATATATATATATATATATATATATATTAGAAAATTTCTCATTTGATGCACACGAATAAAAATATAAACAAAATAAATTTAATAAAAAAATATAATAATTTTAAAATATGTATTCAATGTTTAAATTTTTTAATAAATCACAAATAATGTATTAAAATAAAAAAAAAATAGAACAATATCATTCCATATTTGATTCACTTTGGTAAAACAACTCATCTTCTCACATGTTTCATCACATATTACTTTCTAATGGACCTCTCATCTCGTGACCCTACACTTTCACTTTGGTCAAATAAGAATCTCAAACATTATCAGTCTCTTTTTTACCTTCACTTTAGCCCACCAATGTTCAATCGACCTCTCATCTCGTGACCATAAAGCCCTTCGACTAACCAACCATCTTATTCCACATTAATCTACCAATTCAAATCGGACTTCTCATTTTGTGACATTAACTTTCACTTTGGTTAAACAACCAATCTTCTCGCATATTTTAACCACCAATATCAATTTCTTTCCCAATCGACCTTTCATATCTTTACCTTACTTTCACTTTGACTAATAAAAAAATTATCGTATTCCACATTTATCCACCAATCACAATCAACCTCTCATCTCTCGAAGACCTTAGTTTCACTTTATCAAACAAATCATCTTCTCACATAATTTATAATATACAACCCAGCATTCTTATTCTCACTTCGGTTAACCATACATTTTATTCAACATTTATCCACCCCAATCGATCTCTCATCTTGTTACCTTACTTTACTTTGACTAATTAATCATCTCATTCCATTGTAGTTTTTTGTTTGTAATCTTTATTTTTTTAGAATGTATGAATGTTACTAATTAATTTTTTAAAATCTTTTGATTGTTATTCCTATTAATAATTAGAATTTGTCTACCTTTGTTTTTTAAACCTCCCATTTTTGGAATTTTAATATAATGGTTCTTATCATTTTTAAAAAAAAATTATCGAACAAATATTATATGAGCTTGATCTCGGCTCGAAATTGATCAAAATGAAGCTCGAGTCAAGTTTTGACCCAACCGTTTATGCCCGTTATTTTATTAATTATAGTTCATATTATAATATGGCATATGAAAATTTAATTTAAAATATTTTTTAAATTATAATTATGATTACTTTTTAATTATTCTAATTTTAACAAACAGATTGTCTGTTTGAATGATGTTTCTAATCATAGAAGTTGACAAGAACATTGAAATAATCTTCTAAACTTGTTAAAAATAATTTATCAATGTTCTTTAAGATGTATCCTATTTTTTAATAAAATTTAAAAACATTTTTTAAAGTAAATATAAGTTTAGGGATATATCCAAATTATGAGTAAGTTCAGGGACATATTTATAAATTTAACAAAGTCAATAGCTTTAGAGAAACGCAACTTATATATGTAAACCTAATCGCTTTGCGGGCGGAGCAAGAACCAATTGAGCGGAACAATGGCTGAAGAGGAGCATGATGTTTACGGAGGAGATATCCCTGATGATGTCGTAATGGAAGGAGAAGATGATATCCATACTTCTGTCGCCGATGATTACGCTGTTAAGGTACTTTCTGTCAGTAAAACCTAGTTTGCTAATTGAGTTGAAGATTTTGATGCCTCAATATATTGGATCTGAATCTTCGCATTGCAGGAGCTTGCAGATATGAAGAAACGATTGAAGGAAATGGAGGAGGAAGCTGCTGCTCTTCGAGAGATGCAGGCTAAAGTTGAAAAGGAGATGGGCGCTGTTCAAGGTGAGATTTTCTTTCTCTTTTGTTATCTCTAATGAGTTATTGTTTATCTGTTACACCAGATCTAATTTGTTATGTTACTTAATCAATGATCTGGATGAATGTAATGTAAATAGATATTTTTATTTATGGCATAAAGAATGTGTAAGAGAATGTAGTTTGCCATTTCTTAAGCATCTATTTGCAAGAAGTTTCTTTTTGAAAAATTATTATTATTTTCATCCACCTATGGAAGCAATCTTGTCTTTGTTTAGTTTGTTCTGGATATTTGGTCAAGGATTGGTCGATTTGAATTAACATTTTTTGACCTTGAGCTCTAAGTCCTTCAAATTAAGCATCAATAGCATCATTTGAAGTTGTTTCTCTTGTTGCTTTGGTGTTGAATTATTGATATTACATGAAATAAAGTATAGTAGATTGACCAATTGATTACTTCTATATGATGAAACTATATTATAAATATTTGAGAAATCATTAATTTCTTTTTCATGCATTCCATAAATATGTTGCCAGTAAATTGTGTTACCATGCACCTTAAACACAATTGTGACTCTTGTGTTATTGTAATGAATACAACTTATTTAATAAATTGGATTGGTTAATACAAGTTGATTTTTTTTGTTTGTAACAAGGACTTGTGACGAGGGATCATTTGTCATGTTTTTTTCTTAGTTCAACTTACTTGCGTGTTTATTTTTGATGGATCATGCAGTTTTCTTTTCTGCATTTGACAGATCCTGCAAGTGATGCTAATCAGGCAAACAAAGAAGAAGTGGACGCTCGGTCAGTTTTTGTTGGCAATGTAAGGGGATCATTTTGTTTCACTTAGATAATTATCCATTTTCTGATATTAGTTCATGCTTTTATCTTCCTGTTCCATATCCCTGTATGTGAGTGTCGTGCCTGCCCTTATTAGTTAGAGTTTGTTTGATGTGGGGATTGAAAAAACATAGGTTATGAAACAAAAATCTCATTTTTTGAAAAAATGGATTATTTGGGTTAAGTTACTAAAATATTCTTGTGTTAAATATTTATTTTTCATAAAAAAGTAAAGTGAGGTTAATTTGATATTTTTATTGATGATTCGATTGATGGTGGGGTGAAGGGTTATTTATAAAAATCAAATAACTCAAGATCAACCAAGCTCTTAGTATACTTACCTTTTGTCTAGTTGTTTTATTAGGATTCATGGTTTCTGTCAATCTACCTGTCTTTTTTCCCAGAGTGTTTCCTAGTTATATAATAGAAATTTTTATCATCCAGTTTAGAATAATGCTGGCTGTATCAATGCTCCACAGAATCAATAGAAAATATTTGCTTACTGGAAACAGGTTTGTGAGAAGGCCTGTTTATTTTCTGCTCTTGTGACTGAATTGTGCAATTGATGGTACTTTAAAATAGTTTAGATTATATCATGTGTTGATTGAAGATTATTAGACTTTGAAGGGTTTAAGGTATAATTTTATGAGGAAGAGTGGAGAGAGACTAAAGAAGAAATTTGAAAGAAAGAATCAGTGAGAAATCAAAGATTAGAGGCCAAGATTGTGTTAGACTAGACATTCATTTATTTCAATAGCCTTTTCATCAGCTCTGCATTTCTATGTATAGTTATAGAAATGCCACATATTCTTTATTTAGTAACAACCCAGCAATTGTATACCAACTATCTAATAAACTTATGTCAAAGGAGATAGTATAACAAACTTTGAGGGCCTCTTTACTATTTTGTGTCCAACACGTAACTTCTCAGTATGAACAAGTGCTGGTGCTTCTCACTATTTATTCTTTTCCACCCTAGGGCTTCTGCCAGTTTAGAATACTTCACATGACAAATTGGATTGCTTAAATGCTGTATTACATTTCCTGTGTATCGCATTGGTTGAGTTCAATTGACTGCACTTACTGGAGTTTGTTGTCCTTAATTAACTGCCACAATTATTATGGATGCATCTCACTATAGACTCATGGTTTTACTTCATGTCTACTATGGACGCAGGGCTATTCTTATAACTGATTAGCACTCCTGATATTGAAGGTGGAGGGAACTTTGTGGCATTTAGATAGTTTTTGTATATACTTAAGTTGCACAATGTTTGATACATGAGGGAAAAAGAAAGAAAAAAAAATGGATGTAGAGGAAATGGATTCCCCACTAAAAAAAGAAAAAGAAAAAAAATATTGACAAAATTGAAAATTCACATAAAGAAAAGAGTGAAAAAAGAATGAAAAAAGGGGGAATACCAAAAAAAAGGAAAAACATTTTATATTTCCTTTTGAGGGAGAAAGAACCATTGAGGAAAAAGCGTTGAGGGGGTGTTAAAATAACTGCAAGGCGACTTCCTTCAGAATGTCAAGTCGAAAGAAGACAAGTACCTATATTGAAGAGCCAAGAAAAGCCTGTTTGAAGGACCATAGTTGCTGTGGGAAGATGTCTTTTCACACCTCTGATGATGTTCATAGTGGTGCAAGGCTGGTAGTTTGTACTTACTGCAATGTTAATTCTTCATTATCGGTACTTATAGGAAAAGAAGGATAAAAGATATCAGTGATTAGCTTCTTATTAGTTGTAAGGCATTGATGTGAAGCCGACATCTTTCTGTTTATTGCTGATGTTCTCATGAAAAGAACTCCTGTATAGCATGACTCTTTTTATATAGGTGTAGATTACTTTTTTACATACACTATTGAGCATGACTTTTTGAACTAATTTCTTAACAGGTTGATTATGCATGCACCCCTGAAGAAGTCCAACAGCATTTCCAGTCATGTGGTACTGTGAACAGAATCACTATTCTCACCGATAAATTTGGCCAACCAAAAGGATTTGCATATGTGGAGTTCCTTGAAACTGAAGCTGTTCAAGAGGCTCTTAATCTTAGTGAATCTGAACTGCATGGACGGCAATTGAAGGTAAAGTCTCCTTAATCTCCTTAATAGATTAGAATATAAAGTTTTAAGAAATAAACTACTGATTTCTTTCAATGCTTGGACTACAACTGCTATGGGGTTGATTTGATGTAAAAGCTACACATAGATATGATCTACTATACCTGCCTCAGAAATTTTGAATTAAAAGAACTCAATCATATTATTAACCATAAATTGTAGATGTAGTTGCTTATGTCAAGTACCAGCCTAGAAATCTAGGATTTGTACAAGAAATGTAGGTGAGATGAAAAATGGCCTAAGTCTGAAAGAAATAATCCAGATTCAATCATTTTATCATCCCTTACTTCAAACAATTAATACTCCACAATTCATAAAATTTTAAACCATTAACCCACTCACTCTGCTGATTATAATACTATTCTTAAACTACTGCTAAATACCAAACTACCCTTGTACTATTACTGTTATATATCGTACTACTAATACCCTCACAATCTCTCTATTTAGATTTTGTATTTTACATAATAAACACACTTTCTTCTCTATCAACTAAATAAAAATTCTTGAATTTTGAACTTGGTCAGTTTCATCAATAATTAGTTAGTCAAAATTCTGACAGTTTTCATTATCGTGATGTGACTTTGAAGGACAACAAAATGTTAAGATTTCAGAATTTAAATTTAAAAAATCGTATTCGGCGTTCTTCTTCTACTTCTTTTCTAATGTATCTCTGATTCTATAAACCCTACCATGTAACATAATCTTCATTGATCCCGAAGTTCTTAGTTTGATTCCTGTTCTATCTGCTTTTCTTGTAACAATGGAGCTGGTAAAAGTGTGGCTTATTTCGTTTTAACATAGTATCTAGATTGAATGCCCACTCATATACAGTTATTACTAAGCAGAAAAACTATGCAAGTAGATTAGTTTTGACAAATGCTTTTCCATACATCTCCAAATGACTCGTACAACCACAAAAAATGGATTTTATATTTTGAATCAAACACAATCTTCCTTGATCTCATGGTGACAAGCACGAGAAGAGGCATATGAATATAAGTAGATGTCCATAGTGGTAATGTATGTAATCCTAAAATATTGCTTGCAATTTGGTGAAAGTGGAAAAGCCATATCATACTAGAGCAAATATGGGCGAAAGTAACCCGCCTAGGGGAGCTAAATTGGTAAGAGCCTGCTTCGACTCCACTGAAAACACATTGTTTTAATAATGTAACACTCTAAATTGTTGATGGTCTACCAAAAAAGTAGGAATCTTTACATTTTATGTAGATTACTACTAGCTAGCCCTTGGTTAAATATTTGATTGATGTATGTTTATATTAATGCAATCCACACAGGTTATGCCAAAACGAACCAATGTTCCAGGAATGAAGCAACATTTAAGGCGTTTCAACCCTTACATGGGTTACAGGCCCAGAAGGCCTGCTTTTTATTCACCATACGGATATGGGTTCGGTTTTCCTTTCCCCCTCTCTTTTTAGTTTTCTGTTTGAGGTGCTTGTTTTCATGATAATTATTGTGTTCCTGAAACATTAAAATCAATTTCAGGAAGGTTCCCGGTTTCAGAAGGCCATCCCGATACATGCCCTACAGCTGATCTCTGGTTTTGAAAAGGGATCTTCAGTCTTTATAACTACAGTGTCTTATTTGGTCACAGAATTTCTATATCTCTTTCAAACTTTGTTGTTGTTCATTAACATTGCAGTTGAAAGGCATTTTCTATGTATTATCATTTGAAATAGAATTAAAAATATTTGCCTAATAGGTTTATCATTGATAATTAGCCTTAAGCCAGATATAAATTGTCTGTTATTGTACTGGATGCTATTACATATATGTTATGCATTTTATTTTTTTCTCCAAATTTTGGGTATTTAGGCTTCTTTCAGAATTCTTTTTCAATATTTTGTATGATCTCTATCATTTCGATTTTTTGATAATTATATGATATCCATTTTAAACTTGAAAATCAAACAATGAGAGCATAAAATGTTCCATTTTTAGTAGTATAATTGCATGGATCATCCATTTAAGTTTGTTCATTAACACAAATGTTCTTTTATTATTCCTTTTAATTATCATCTCGACTATATTTTGGATCATAATTCTTATTGGATTATTTTTTTAAAATTATGGCATTTTCTTACAAAGATAATAAATATAGAGGAGTGATAGGGGAAGGAATCGGGAAGAGAATGATGTGTCATTACATAACTGGTTAAAAAAAAGATAAAAGACGAGGATAGAGAGAAATTTTGTTATTTTTTTGGCTAATCAAATTGCGCCACATCATTCTTTCCCTCAAATTTCCTCTCCCAATTATTTCTCATAAATATAATACAAATAAATTTATTCTTAGACTAATGATAAAGAGAAGGAATTTAGAAGAGGAAATGAGAAAGAGAATAGAGAAGGAATTTAGAAGAGGAAATGAGAAAGAGAATAACATGGATCATTTTGGTTCGTTGAAAAAAATGATACGATGACACGTCCTTTTCTCTCTCAATATCTCTTGTCTTTCAGCACAAAAAAACATTTTTTTTATCGTTTTTTTAGAACGATACATTAAAAATTAAAATAAGTTAATATTAAATTAATTTTGTACAACAGAACAATGCAGAGGAAATTGGGAAATTTGACGAAATGACCTTAAAAACCGGGTTATTTGACCTGGTGGTAATTTATAATTTTTTTTGCGCTCGTGGTGCTCTATTTTTTTTATACGATTTTGCCCTTGTCGCGAAACGCTAAGTCACTTAGCGTTTCCCTAAGTGGATTAGGGGTTTGTATAAATACTCAAATATTTTCATTTCCCTAAATTTCTTTCTCTCTCTTCTCCAATTCTCTCCTTCACTCACGGTGGCCGGCGACGACGGCGGCCGGCGGCGACGACGGCTCCGTTTCCTCCAATATCCATACAAATCTATACCGATCAGAGCTCTTCTAACCTAACTAATTCATTTATGTTTATCTATTGCCGATTTCTAACCCTAAATCTATTTTGCATGCAGGTTTCTTATTCTAGGGTTTATGTGCAGGTCTCCGATTCTAACTATTTGAAGGTCGTCGAGGTAGATCTTCATTTCAGATGTCATAAACAGTTATGTTCTTGTTTACATTTTCTTCATTTCAAAAACCTTTTCATATTTCGTTTATGTCCATCATTTTCTCCGTTTTGTTGATTCTTATTTCTTATATAGTTCATATTGGTTCATGTTTGAGCATTTCGTTAGGTTATTATTTGTTATTCGTTCATATTTGCAGAAAATCTCTGTCTAATAAGAGCGTATGTGTTTCCGTTTCAGATCTGCTTACCGTTTCGCTACGGACTTACCGTTTCGCTACGGACTTACCGTTTCGCTACGGACTTACCGTTTCGCTAAGTAGTACCTCGCGATTCGCTAAGTGTCAAGATTTTTTGTTCTTTATAGTTAATCATGAACTTCATTTGACAAGGTATCTACATCACTTCATGGTTATGAAGAGAACTTGTTTTAGTAAAATAAACCTTATAATTTTACATTAATGGAAACATTTAGATTCTTCAGAAAATGCCTTTGAAGAATCTATCATTAATGGAGATCAATGATAGCATCTTCAAAGGCTTTCTGAAGAATCTAAATGTTTCCATGTAAAATTATAAGGTTTATTTTACTAACACAGGTTCTCTTCAAAACCATGACTTTGTTGTTGATACCTTGTCAAACGAGATAGATTACCTATGAAACCAATAAAATTTTTTGTACTTGACGATTCGTTAAGTACTACGAGCTCCAGCTAGGAGAATGGTTTGAATTCGATTTCGTTATTAAACAAATATAGTAGCGAAAACGTATTCAAACCATCTTCTCTTAGCTGGAGCTCGTTGACCTTGCGATTCGCTAAGTCCCTCCCGATTCGCTAAGTCCCTCCCGAATCGCTAAGTACCTAGCGATTCGCTAAGTCCCTCCCGATTCGCTAAGTCCCTTCCGATTCGCTAAGTCCCTCCCGATTCGCTAAGTCCCTCCCGATTCGCTACGGAAGTTGAAGAGACGCGCGTACAACCACGCGCTAGACCTTATATATTCAAAAATTTCAGAACATTTCATTTCAACCGCCCCGACTGTCTCTCTCTAACCCATTTTCTCTTCACTGAATCTTGTCAAGGCCGATCATTTCTTCTTTCTTCTCGTTCGTCATTAAGGTTTGTTCATTCTGCTTTTTTGTTCATGGGTTTCGGTTCTATTTGTTAAGTGTAATGTTAAGTGTTTCTGTTCAGTATATGTTTTTGCCATTAGGTTTTCTGTTCAGTATATTTTTTTGCCATTAGGGTTTCGCTAGGTACCTTCCGATTCGGTAAGTACCTAGCGATTCGCTAAATACCTAGCGATCATTTTCTGGTTTTTTGTTTATGGATATTGGTCTTTGCATGTTAAGATTAGGTGTTTGTTTCAGATTTTTTGTTTAGGGTTTTTGCATGTTAAGTTTTATTGTTTGTTTCTGATTAGTTATGTATGGTTAATGCTGTCTGATGTTCAGTTAACGGTTTCGCTAGGTACCTCTCGAATCGCTAAGTACCTAGCGATTCGCTAAGTACCTCTCGATTCGCTAAGTATCTCCCGTTTCGCTAAGTACCTCCCGATTCGCTAAGTTCTTACGGTGTACGTGTTTGTTCTTACATTTTTGATGATGTTGTTCCTTTTGTAGATGGCAGAAACAACTGTTACTGAGTTTCCCGGTCGGATTTCGTGGAAAAGTGCCCTCACCCTGAAGAAGATTGTTAATAAGTTCGAGGAAATGGATCTTATGAAGAGTGTGTACAATACCCAGTTCAGATCATTATTCACAGCCCCCCTCTTGCAGTTCTTAGGAACTATTGTACATCATATGTTGATGAGGAGGTTAAGCTCAAACTCCAAGGAGATAACTTTCATGGTGAATGGGCAAAAGCTTGTATTTGGTATGAAGGAGTATGCATTGGTTACCGGCCTATGTTTCGGCGTTTATCCTGAGTTGGACCAAGAAAAATTGCGCTGTTGTCCACCTCTCTCGGTGAAATACTTTAAAGGGAGCATGAGTGTGAAAATGTGCGACTTCGAGAAAACTTTTTTCAAATGCAAAGACAAGGAAGATGCATTCAAGATGGGGCTGGTATGCCTGATTTGCCAGTACCTATTCACATTTGACCCAAAAAGAGTTATATTTCCAAAAATACTCAACATGGTGGAAGACAAGGACACTTTCCTCCAATATCCATGGGGGAAGGTCACCTTTAGAGCCACCCTCAAGGGTTTAAACAAGAACATGAAACATCTCTGTACCTCATTTTTTGACAAGAAGGAGAAGGCTGAAGAACCTTATGCTCCTTTTGCATATAACATCTATGGGTTCGCATTGGCACTTCAAGTGTGGAAGTATGAGGTCATCGAAAACTTTATCCCTAAATTCGCCAGAAGGAATGAGATTAATGACCCTCTACGCCCAAGGTTGTTACTCTATTATTCCAACAGGAAAAACACACCGATGGAGGTAAAGACTGCCCTAGAGACCACGGATATGACTGAGATGGAAGAGTCCTCCATGGAGAAGAGGTTATACAGTGGTGATGTATTTGAGCAAATCGACGAGACAGCTGATGATTTTTTTGAGGGATTTCCTGATGGGAAGGTAATAAAAGATGATTTTGATGAAGATGAAGAAAGTGAACATGAAGAAGTTACTCCGATTCCCCCCAAACCTGCCACGAGGAAGAGAAAGGCTGATGCTACTCTTAAAGAAGCAGCCAACTTGAAGAAGAAGCTTGCTTATGAATCGATTCCGGCCCGCATTCTTACTCCCCCCTCCGCGACCTCAAGTCCTCGGGCTGACACACCTTCTCCTCGGGCTCCAACACCTACTGTTGGATGTGATTTTAATGAGATGAAGGAGGAGCTGAAAATAGAGATGAAAGAGGAGATGAAAAATATGAAAACAGAGCTCATCAAAGAGCTAAAAATCACAATCCAAGAAACTCAACAAACTCACCTTGAGTCGTTCAAGAAGATGGTTTTTAATATGTCCAAACAGTTGTTAGAAAAATCCAACAAAAGGATGTCCATATTATTAACCAGATTAGATGGTATGGAGGAGAATATAAAGAAGAAGAAGAGTAAGAAGAAGGATTCTAAGAAGGCTGTGAAGGTCGAAGAGGAAAAGACTACTGAGGTATGGAGATATTGAATTTTGCACTTTACATTTCATTTCGCTAAGTACATATCTGATCTGACCAGTACCTATTTTGCAGGTTAAGGATTCTAAGAAGGATGTCGAAGTTGAGAAGAGCAAGGTTGAACAGGAGGAGGAGAAGAAAGAGGTATTCTGCGTATTTTTCGTTTCGCAAAGTACTTGTCGATTCGCTAAGTTAGTACTTTTCGTTTCGCAAAGTACTTGTCGATTCGCTAAGTTAGTACTTTTCGTTTTGCTAAGTTAGTAATTTTCGTTTCGCAAAGTACTTTTCGTTTCGCTAAGTTAGTAATTTTTGTTTCGCAAAGTACTTTTCGTTTCGCTAATTTAGTACTTTTCGTTTCGCAAAGTACTTTTCGTTTCGCTAAGTTAGTACTTTTCGTTTCGCAAAGTACTTTTCGTTTTGCAAAGTACTTGTCGATTCGCTAAGTTTGTACTGACCAGAATTTTGTCTATTTTGTAGGAGATGATAGCGATGCAGGAGACTGTGGGGGATGATGAGAAGGTGAATGATGGGAATGATTGGAAGAAAGACGATGTAATGGAGGACAATGAGAAGGTGGAGGATGAACAAAAAGAGGACGGTGAGAAGGTGGAGGACGAACAAAAGGTGGAGACCGATGAGAAGGTGGATGATGATGAAAAGATGGATGAGGATAAGGTGGAGAACGATGAGAAGGTCGATGATGATGAGAAGGTGGAGGATGAACGAAAAGACAACGATGCGAAGGTGGAGGACGTAAAGATGGAGGTTGAGGCTAAAGTGGAGGACGGTGAGAAGCTGGATGGTGTTGCTAAGGTGGATGATGTGGAGGTTGATCTGAAACTGAAGGTGAAGGATTTGAAAGTGAAGGTGAAGGATGAGAAGAGTGTGGATGTGAAGGCACAAACAAATGATGACAATGATGACAATGATGATTTCCAGTTATACAATACTCCTCCTAAAGGAAATTATGGGAGGAGAGTGAGGAAGCCAAAAAAAGATGACTCGTACACCAACCCTTCCTTGTCAAAAATGCCCAAGACAAAGGATCCTATGAAAGTGAATCACCTTCAAAAATTTGAAGATGAGCTGCTGGATAAAGTAAAGGCGTGGTTGGATGATCCAGAAACCGATAATTTGACAACGGATGTACACACTTGCCAAGCAAAGAAGGAAGTGTTTGTTAGAGTTGTAACAAGGTTGACATGGCTTGAAGACACTGTAAGTCGTGCAAATCAATTCATTATTCATTAATACTCATCGTTTCGCCAAGTACTCATCGTTTCGTAAAGTACTTGTCGTTTCTCCAAGTACTTATCGATTCGCTAAGTACTTGTCGTTTCACTAAGTACTCTTCGTTTCGCTAAGTACTTAGTCAATGTTGTTTGATATATACTGAATGTATGTTGTATGCTCCCATTGTGCAGGAAATCGATGCATTCTGCCATCTTTTGCGGAAAAGGATTTCCTACTATCCCAAGACATATAAAAATTCACATGTGGCAATTGGGGATTGCGTATTGTCGGATAGAATCAGGCGAGAGCACAGGGCTTTTATTAAGGATCCTGGAAACTATTCAGTCGCTGAATTCAAAGACTATTATATGGGTGCACCACATAGATATATGCCCGAATGGTCAACAATTGACGATGTCTACATGCCTGTGAACATTAACAAGAAACACTGGATTTTGTGTGTAGCACGTCTTCAAAAGTACCGCATTGACGTGTACGACTGTGATGCCTATCTTTATAAGAATCTGGATCCTTATTTGAAACCCTTCTGCGACATGATTCCATTTATATTCGCAAAGACAATCACTCCTGGTGAGAGGGTAAGGTATCCTAATTTCAACTTCGAAGGCCCCATCCAACCAATGACTTACAAACGGTTCCCACACCCCAAAGTGAAAACCGCTGCTGCTAAGGTTGGAGAAGTCCCACGGGCAACAGAGAGCGGGGACTGTGGGGTCTTCACGCTAATGTATATGGAACACTTGACCGCTAATCAACCCGTGCACAATGTGACCTCAGAAAATATGGGGTTTTTTAGGCAGAAGATGGCGGTCCGGTTATTCCATCAGATTATGGAACCTTAAACATTATTTTGTGTAAATTGGATAACTTATTTTGATGTATTGTAAACCTTGATAAATATTTTGGAAGTTGGATGATGTATTGTAAATTATTTTGTGTAAATTGATGTATTGTAAATTGACCCTTCAACCTACAACAAAGATAAGTTAGTAGCCTTCGTTTCGCCAAGTACTCTTCGTTTCGCCAAGTACTTTTCGTTTCGCTAAGTTAGTACTTGTCGATTCGCTAAGTACCTCCCGTTTCGCTAAGTGCCTCCCGTTTCGCTAAGTTAATACTCATCGTTTTGCTAAGTTAATACTCATCGTTTCGGTAAGTTAATACTCAGCGTTTCGCTAAGTTAATACTCATCGTTTCGCAAAGTTAATACTCATCGTTTCCCTACTCATATATTACTACTACTAGAACATACAACATAAACATTAAACCTGAATTAACAACATAGTATCTTACGCATAGTATCTTACCAGTACCATAGTTCAATTAACAACATATATTACAACATAGTATCTATCCTGCTAAAGGTTCATATTGTTGGGATGATGAGTCATGCTGCTTAGATGATGAAGCTCGTGCAGTAGATGGTGCAGGCATCACTGCTTTGCATGTTGCCCTATTATGTCCAAGCCCAGCACATGAGCTGCATCGTCTCGGGACCTTACGGACCTCACCCTGGGATGACCTACGCTTTGTTTGTGGCCTGCCTTTCTTAACCTTCACATTTGGTTTAAGACACGAACGTTGCTTGATATGTTCGGGAACATCCCAATTTTCTTCATCACCGGGAGGATAACATGTCTCGGTATATGAATTTATCCAACACTCAGTTGTGTAATACCTGTGTGTAGGGAAAATATAACGAATTATTAATTGGTTAAACAGAATGAACACGTGAGCTAGATATTAATACCTTGAACAGAAGTCATAAGAAACCAAATTCCGACTACGAGCAACAGCCATTGCATGCGTACAAGGAAGACCCGAAACTTCGAATACTCTACAAGTGCAGTTCATGTCTTTCAAATTGACTTTGAAATGGGACTGATTGTCATGCACATAAAACTCGAATCGGTTAAGCGATTGGACTGTATAGAATCTGGCCTTCTCGTATCCCTCACGTAACACCTTCTCATAATTTGGAGATAAAACTTCTTTGTGATTAGACGCTCTTTCGTTGTATTGTGAATCTTAAATACTCAGCCATTTCTGAAATGGGATACTTTTTGGCTTCCCTGCTCTGACTATTGAAACTCTCAGCATAATTGCTTGTGAGTTGATTGTATCGCTTACCGGGAAAAAATGCTCTACTCCATCTTTGGAACCCAATTTCTTCCAAATAGGCAGCAATCATGTGATCTTTAACCTTGATTTTCTCAAACCACCGATTAAATTCGTGGACAGTGTATGCCCTTGAAGCCGAATCAAACTCCGCATGACACTTATCACTTTTGAATTTGGCCACAATATTCGTCTTTATGTGATATGTGCACGCACCGTGGTCTGCTTCTGGGAAAACAGCACACAAGGCATTAGCGATGCTTGGGTGTCTATCGGATACGAAGACGAGATCATCAACTAATCCAATTGCGTCTCTCAGTTTTTGCATAAAATAAGTCCAGGAGTTATTATTCTCTGAATCAACAACGCCGAATGCGACAGGATATAGTTGCTCATTCGCATCCAATGCAATAGCCACCAATAATTGACCACTCACCTTGTGCTTAAGAAAACTAGCATCAACACATAATACAGGACGGCAAAAGGATTTGAAACCCCTAATTGAGAGGCCTAGGGACATGAACATATACTTGAAGTGGCCGAGCTCGTCTGTCTGTATGTCGGTTATGGTACCAGGATTACACTTCTCCAACATGTAAAGGTATGATGGCAGTATTCCATAGGAATCCTCTACCGTCCTCGCACCGCTATTAAAGCATTTTCCCTTGCCCTCCATGCCTTATTATAAGTCAAAAATATCCCATAAGTTGTCTGCATGTCTTCAATTATTTTCTTAGGCAAGTGGTTATGATGATGGTCCATGTACTTGCTCTTCACGCACTGCCCAATAACCCATACTGGTGTTTGCATTTTTTTCTTGGGCCTTGACAAAACTGAGCATGAGTGTTGATGCTCAAATGTCCGGATCTCAAACATCTCAGAAAACTTACCTTTCACAGCCCGCAAGCTCCACTTGCATGTCTCATCCAAACATTTGAGTTCCCAAAGATTTTTTCTTGACTTCTCCACTTTGAATTCAAAATGATTGGCCATCGCATATTTATATAGAGCAAGTTGAAGTTCTTTTTTATTTTCAAACAACGAACCGACTTCCAATACGATTTCACTAGTTAATGCCATCGCAAATGTGGGGTCTGGCGGTGATGTGTCTGTCGGGTCTGTCGATGGTGTACCCATTGAAGATCGTCTTGCACTAGATGGTGTACCCATTGATGATCTTCTTGCACTTGTTGGTGTACCATTTGATGCCTTTCTTGCACTAGTTGGTGTACCCAATGATGATTTTCTTGCACTTGGTTGTATAGGTATTGATGCTTTTTCACCACTATTAACATGCAAGTCCTGAGTAAGTGGGATGTGAGGCAAAGAGGTTTCTCCGGCTTCATTTTGACTTTCAACAAAGAATTCCAAGGGTACAACAGGTGGAACAAATTTCTAAGTAAGTTGTGGTGGTAGTATACTTTCTTGAGTTGGGTATGTAAGTAGTGGTATCTTTTCTTTAGTAAACGCTGACTTCTCCACTACAGATACACACAATGGTGACACTGTTCGACCCAAAATCAAGCGTGATAGATATGTGTTCAAATCCCCATCATTATCAATAAAAACAGGTTTTGGATTTCTGATATTCGGAATATCATACTTCACTTGGAGCACTAAATCGTATGTTGATATCTGGAGATTAAGTCTATCGTAGAGTATATCAAGTAATTCAGCATAACGAGTACTTTGGGGTAGATCAAATGTTTTGATTGAAGATGCATCAAAATACAGTATTCCATCAGCATCAAGTTTCCACTCTCCATTATAGAAAACGAAAACTTCAGCTGCAATAAAAAAACATGATTTGATTTAGAGACGGATAATTAATACTTCGCGAAACGCTAGGAACTTAGCGAAACGGGAAGGCCTTCGCGAATCGTAAGGCACTTAGCGAAACGGGAAGTAAACCCTAATCAATCTCAGAAACCGAACATCAATAAAACATGCTTCAAATAGACGTACCTATTGGAACAGTGCTCGTGCACGTCGTCGAGCTCATAGTGGATTTCGAACGAACTTCGCTGCCGAGATCTCCGACGAGTTCGCCGCCGCCGGAGTTTAGAGAGAAGGAGGAGAAGAGCGGGAAGAGAGAGAAGGAGAAGAAAAGAAATGAAAAAAAAGTACGGAGGTTATATTAAATAGTAAGGGTAATCTGGACATTTCACATATCGTCACTTCGCGAAACGCTAAGTGACTTAGCGTTTCGCGACAAGGGCAAAATCGTCCAAAAAAATAAAATCACCACGAGCGCAATTAAATTATCAAATTTCCACCAGGTCAAATAACCCGGTTTTTAAGGTCATTTCGTCAAATTTCCCAGGAAATTTGACGAAAGGATCCAAATAATGACTATTTATTTTTGTAAAATAACTAAAGTCTAATAAAATTTGTAAAAATGATATTTTTAGACGAAAATACTCTTTTCGTGGTACGAAGCCTGCTCGCAATACGCGACAACACTTTTCGTGTTACACGAAGCTCTGTCGCATTACACGACAGCACCGCGAGACCATTTTTACAAACATTATCGGGTCACCTGTTTCCAAAAAAAATATTTTAAACTTCTACATTCCGAAAATGTCTTTCTTATCAACATTATCTAGCTTAGGTCATTTTCAAGGATGAGTCATTTCCCAAAGTGCGGTTAATATTAAGTCATTTTTTCAAATTTCCTTGTTATAAAGTTAAAAGACTTCAAATATTTACATATATTTTAATAATTGTTTATTTTTTTTTATGTCCATTGCTGTGCTGCCAAGTTTGAACAGAAGTGTGAGATGGCTTTTCCAGTCCAAGACCAGCAAAGAGACTACTACAGACAGACAGCGGTATAAGCGCTCTCTCACTCTAAAATCCGCCATTCATTCTCTCTCTCTTCCTTTCTCAACATTCTGAGGAGTGAATCGGAGCACAGTGATATAGAATGACAAGCGGAGGAGGATATGGTGATTCTAGTCAGAAGATCGACTATGTATTCAAAGTGGTGCTCATCGGAGATTCTGCCGTCGGAAAGTCTCAGATTCTCGCTCGTTTCGCTAGAAACGAGTTTAGCTTGGATTCCAAAGCTACAATCGGAGTCGAATTCCAGACGCGAACTCTAGTCATCCAGCACAAGTCCGTCAAGGCTCAGATCTGGGATACAGCTGGCCAGGAACGGTCAGTTCTCACTTCTCTTACTGCTTCTTCCTCTATATATACTAATTCTAGAAATCTACATACATTGCTTTCTCATCTTACTTTTTTCTTGCTGCTTCTGTCTTTATTTATTTCATCTTACGTTCATTTTACTTCTCAACTCGACCATCGGCTAGTCTTACGGCTTCAATTCATAAATACAACTTGGAATTTAGATCACACTAGTACATATCATAGTCCGTTTTGTCTAGTACATACATACATGCTATATCAATCTTGCTTATCCGTGTGTGATTTGATGATAATTTTGTTTGTTAATTAGCTAGATTTATGGATGAAAAGGGAGTTGTTAATATACTATTATGCCAACTCCAATTCCAGCGCCTGTAGTTGGATTTTAAAACATCAACATACTGCAATAACTTACTTGAAGCCATTGAATTTGCCCATCATTATAACTTATATCAACTCATGTTTGCAGTAGGTGTGTCATGTGCATTGCTGCAAATACAGATGTACATACAAAGTTGAAATAGAACATAATATACTAAATGTGTGAGTTTTTTTTTTACTTCAAGGTTTTTTCCTTGGAGGAGGCTAACATAGCATCCTATCGCCATGACCCCAAATTCAATCAAGGTGGTTTTAGTTCAAGACTTTTACCACTTGAACTATATTGGGTGGGTAGATCTGGAAATTTGATTAGAAATCCCTAAAGAAGATACAATGGTTTGCCAGACACAAGCACAATAGTCTACACGTGCTAGAGCTCTCATGAAACGAAGTAGAAAATAAGGCGACATAGATATTTAGTTGTTCAACAGATAAAGGATTTAACAATATATGAGATGTTAGGATTACATATAGATGATGAAGATGTTCTATTGGGGTTTGTGGTTTGTGAGTTCCCTGTTGTCAGTCTCTCTTGTTGAAGACTGAAGGTGCCTTATCAATGATAAAGACCATGGTTGTCCCTAGAAGTAGAAGGTTAGGTAGGTTATAGACTCGATTGGTGTTGCTTGTTGTAGTCAAGTGTTAAATGTGGTTTAATCGACCAAGCAACTTATTATGGAAGAATATCTTACTTAGTTATTGAAGTGGCTCCTTTGGAAACAGCTCATACAATCATTCTTATACATGTGATAGGGTTAGGTATATGATTAATTGTTTGTATAGGTTGTTTGGTTGTAAGGCAGTTGGGGATTCCAAACAAAAATCTGAATTCATATGAGAAACAAATTGAAATAGGCTTTTTGTTACCATTACTACTAAAATTGAGGATGAATTAGTTAGATCTGAATAGTTATCCATCCAACTGGTGTGCACCAAAATGTGCATGACTTTGTTCTTAATATTTGTTTGATAATCTGTTTTGCATAAAGGTAATTGGTTGTCTCTATGTTTATAAATATACAAATAACATAATGAATGCTTTTTCTAAACATTTTCTTTTCATTCATCATAAATTCTTCTTAAGAGTTGGTGAAGTTGTTACCATTGTTTGAGCTTATTTCTTGAAAGTAATAATTTAACTTCACTTTCTTGAAAACTTCGGTTATTCTCATCAAATAAAGATTTTCATGCTGTAGGTTGCATCTTATTTTCCCCTAAATTCCAGTTGATACTTTTCCCTTCAAAGGTTCTATGATTTTAAGTTATAGCTTTATTTATTCTTAAATGATTTGAGAAGAGAGTTCATTTGGAAAGTGGCATTTATCCCAATTCTTTTGTTGTATGAGATCGCCAAAACTCTAGTTTTAACAGATAATTTTTCGTTTGAAAAATGTGTACATGTATTTTTATTGCAAATATTATAGATATTGAGAGGTTTATGCTTCATTAGATTTCAACATCCTTTTAGAAGCTATTTAGCCTAAAGTGATTTTTATTTCATTTTGTATAAAGATGACTTTTTAATCATGATCCAAAATATTATACATGTGTGATTTTTGGGAATCATCCATATTATTTTCTATATTATTGTTTTTCCAGGAATCCTGAAATGTGACAATTGGCTTTGTTTATATCTTAATCCTATTATTAGTACCATTATTAATTATATGCTATAGTGTATTCTGTTTTCTAATTATATTGTTATTGTCACTATAATTATAATTAATAAAAAAAATTATAATGATGTTAATTCTGATTATTATGACCATTTAAACAAGTACTATAATAAGATAAAAGAATGACTTGGTATAGTATTTGTATTATTAGTATTCACTCGAAAAAAACAACTTTATCAAAAATTCCCACTAAGAAACATTATTTTGATAAAACATGAAACTTGTACTTACTCTTAGATAAAAGTATTGAAATTATTATTATTCCATTATATATACCTCCTCCTATATTAATAATACAATTCAATTTAGTTGATAGTTGAATTGCTCAATAAACAATATTCATGATCAATACTTGATATAGACATTTATTATTTGTGTTATTTGGATTGGGATAACTCTACTTATACAAACTTTATTATGTGAAAACAGATATAGGGCGGTTACAAGTGCATATTATAGGGGAGCAGTTGGGGCAATGTTAGTATACGACATAACGAAACGACAAACATTCGATCACATACCCCGTTGGTTAGAAGAATTACGCGCTCACGCAGACAAGAACATCGTCATCATTCTAATAGGGAACAAGACCGATTTGGAAGATCAACGCGCGGTTCCAACTGAAGACGCCACTGAATTTGCTCAAAAAGAAGGGCTGTTCTTTCTGGAGACCTCAGCATTGGAATCCACTAACGTGGAAAATGCATTCACGACGGTTTTGACAGAGATCTTCAATATCGTTAATAAGAAGAATCTTGTGGCGGACGATAATAACAATGGCGGACAAAGTGGTGGTAATACCAATTCTGGATCGTCGCTTTCGGGGAAGAAGATTATTATTCCTGGACCGGCTCAGGTTATTCCTGAAAAGAACCGAATGTGCTGCTCGACTTAGGGAGAGGCTTGATTGGGCATTTTAGTATTGATTTATTTATATAATATAGTTTTGTTATGTTTTGTTCTTGGTCGTCGGCATGTGTTTTGTTGTTGTAGATTGGGATTTTCTGAAAGAAGAAAGAAGGCTTTTGTTAGAGACTATGTGTCTTTTTTGTGATAATGCAATTGGCAAGTTATATAGATTCAGTTCTCATTTTCATTCAAATTGGTAAATTCTCTTTGATTGATTTTTTTTTTTGTTGTTGGTAATTTTATATAAGTAGGGTGTGAAAATTACCGAAATTAAAGATATATCGAAAATATCGTATCGTAATATATTGAAAATATCGATTTTTAAAGTATACCGAAAAAATTTGTAAGGTATGATACCGATATCGAAATTATTGACAAATTTTTAAAATTTTGGTATATCGAGATATATCCCGAAATAGTATTTATAAGTTAATATATATATATATATATATATATATATAATACTTTAATTATAGAATATAATTTTTGAATAATATCAAAATATAATTATACTGAAATATTATTCAATATATGCAATTTCTACCTTACTGATTAGATTGTTTTTTTTAAGTTTATATATTTTTTAGGTATCAAAAGTATAATATCGATACCGTACTGAAATTAAAACATACCGAAATCAAGGTAAATGTGTGAATTTTTTGTATACCGAAATTAAGGTATATATATCGAAATCAAAGTATACCGAAATCAAGGTAATGTAAACGTATGCATTTTTTGCATACTGAAATTTTCGATAAGGTATGGATAAAACATTAAGGTATACCGTACCGACTCACTCCTATATATATAATAGTGAAGTTTTAAAGAATTTGTTTTTAAACTGTAACAATTTTTTTTAAGTTAATTCTTTAAATTTTGCAATTTTAAAGAGAGTAATTATGTTTAACTTTTAAACTATAAATTTTTATTATAAAATAGAATATTTAATTTTATGGTCTTATCAAAAAATAATTAATTTATATTTACAAATTCAAAATTAAATAATTATTTATTCTTATAAGTGAATTAATTAAAATGCAAAGGTGAATGAGAAAATTTAACAAGTCAATATTTTTTTATTTAATTAAGTAATATTTAAAAACATTATTAAACATTTAAATGTTTTTTCAACCATTTAAACAAATACTTTTCATTTATAGTGAATATTATATGTCTTATAATATTATATTTTTATTAAAAAATTGATATATTTGAAAAACTGATGGTTAAAATAAATACTTTTCTGATGATACTTGTATTCCATTATTATACATAAATAGTTCAGAGAATAAATATTTTTTTATTAAATTTGGTACCAATATTAGATTGCAGTGTTGCTATGTAATATTTAATATTAAATAAACTAGCAAGAATAACAATAATATGCTTTCCACCTAATAAAATAAATATAAATAAAAGATAACTAAAAATAATTTCTGTTAAATTATCTAAATTATATTTAGTTGTAAAAATTTGAAACAACTAAAACCATTATAACATTTTATGAATCTTAAGAGTTTATCTTTGACATACAATTTTTGAATTTAGAAAGTTAACACTATCTCTGATATAAATAACATCCGCTTTAACTTCGAGAATTTTTTTAGTAAAAATCTAACTCATAATTTTTGGTCTCTTAGACCCGACACTTAACTCTTAGAGTTTATCTTTGACACAATTTTTTTTTGAATTTAGAAAATTAGCACGATTTTCATAATGTTGACATCTAAACTCGTAACTTTTAGTCTCTTATATACACTATTTTTGTGGATTATATTTGATCTACTTGATTGTATTTATTATTAGAACATTAACACATTTTTAAACATAAAAATAATCCTTAGTCTTACTAAAGTATACCCAAGCAAAAATATTTTCTTTGATAAATTTTGAAGTAAAATTACACGTAATTAATATAATATTATTAAAACTTAATACTAATTGAAACCAAAATGTACATAAATAAAACATGCACTTTGATTTAAATGCTGGAGAATGTTTTTTTTTAACTTTTAACTTTGGCTAGAGTGTAATGGGTGGGTATTAGTGTCTATATAGAATTTTTATATTTATTTCAAACAAAACAAAGTTATTATATACATAAAGGATTTAATACTTTTAGTATTATTAATTAATGGTAATTTTTATGTTTATGAATTAATCTTTCACTATTAAGTAGTTTTTTTTAGCACTTAATTATAAATTATGTTTATATTGTTACCTTACCTCTAATTTTAAAAAACAAAGCCGAAAAACTTTGCTTATAATACTATTTAAATTATTTTTTTCAAGAAATAAATAAATTATTCAATTTGTTCTCCTTTTAATAAATTAATTATTAACATATTATACTATATGGAGGTTTTAAAATTTAAAAAACATTCAACCACCGTTCTTTAATAACATTAAGTGTAACTTTCACATTTTTTTTTTAATTTGCATCTAAATATTACTATAACTTAATTGGGATGAAACTTCAATTTATATTTTATGATAAATAAATGTACTTAAATATTACTATAACTCCGAAAAAACCCTTTGTTAGGTTTTCATGGAAAAGCTCGATGTTTAAAAACATCGAATTGCGTGTCAGAAATTTTCTTTTAAAATAGAATATTATACTTAAAAAAATTAAATGATCCTCTAGCGCTTTTGAAATTAATTAAACATAATTAATTTGAGGTTTAATTTTAAATAATCTGATGATTTGCTGTAATCAAATTACAATTTGATTTTTAGAAATCTATTTGTTTAAATTAATTAAACACAATTATTTTAAAAGATTAATTATTTTAAAACACAGAGTCGCCAATTAAATTTTGAAAATTAATAAAAGTGGCATACGTAGTTTGGTAATACTCGGGAAATGCATTGGTCAGAGTTTCTTTTAATCTGTAGTTTGGTGATACTCGAGAAAGGGCTTTCACGCTTCATCCTTCTTACCTATTTTAAAAACGGTCTTAACATATAAATTTGGATTTTGAAAATCGATTATATAACATTTTATTTTTACTGATTATTCTTCTAGTCCTAAGCATACATAAGGTTTGTGAATTATATAAAATATTGTAACAACAATATTTAAATGATGGAACATATTGCTGATGACGTTGACTTAGGGAAGAAATACCTGACGAACAACAGTTTTTGAAGGCATTAGGGTTTTAAATATAAATCCCAAACGAGCCTTTATCAAAAAAAATTTAGAAATATCCCAAAAATATTTTGAAAACCTTTTCTATTTTTTTGAGACTTTTAGAAAATGGTTTAAGATTCCAAAATTATAAAAAATAGTTATGGATTTTGAAAATGAGAACCAAACAAGCCTTATGACCGATGTCAAAGGCCTTGGGTTCGTTTTCATCGGTCGGGGCCTAGGACCCTCGATCGAACCCATCGGTCCGAGCTAAGAAGACTTGGTCGAGGTGCTAAGGACTCTCGGTCCTTGGCTAAGATTGTTGGTCAGGTGTATAAACCATCGGTATTAGGTTAACCTTGGGCTAAGTTCATCGGTCATAGGTTTGAGAATTCTTGGTCGGGTTCGAGATTCCTCGGTCATATGTTTGATTTCTCGATCGGACCTCTTGGTCCTAGGTGAAAGTCATCGGTCCTAGGTCTGACATCTCGGTTGAATGTAAAAATCATCGGTCGTACCTCTCAGTCCTAACTGAAGAACATCGGACCTTTCGGTCCTAGTTAATAAGCGTCGGTCGGACCTATTGGTCATAGGTTAAGTTTCTCGGTCCAGGACCAAAGATCCTCGGTTGGACTTTCGGTCCTCAGTCAGACCTAGCGGTCCTCAAGAACATCAAAATTGTAGGTTTTACAATTTTGATGGAGGCTTGGATTCTTCGATCCAAGGTCCTGAGTAACTTCACAAAGCTCCCAAAATATTTAGAACATTCTCAATGTATCAATCGACCTGAGTGATAATCAATTGATTCAAAATAGCTTATAGCAAAAAATCAGATTTTTGGTTTTAAAGTTGTTTTGAGGTGAAATGAGCTAGCTAATAGCTCTCTTATACCTCATATACTTGATTGGTACCAAAACAAGAACACTAGATGTTCGTTTAGACCAAATCAAGAACTCAAAATTTTCAATTATTTTGAAAATTTTGATATTGATCAAACATGATCGAGATGGATTAAACATAATCCAAATAGTTTCCCAACATCATTACAATCATGTTGGAAAGCTTTCTGACGGTGATTCTCAAGGATTAGCCCAAGAACAACAAACCCATTTTTTTGATTTTTTAAATTTAAAATTAGGTTTTTCTGATTGATCGGTTCTAGTTTTCACATAAAGCTCATAAATGATCATAAGATCGATTTCCAATCACCAAACTCAAGAACCATACATCATACAATCTTATGGACTGAAATATAAAAATTTCAATTTCAAACTGGAAATATGAATTAAAAGATGATTGAAAGTTTACCAATGATTGAAGAACACTTCTTAGACCTTATGGAAGCTTTTGGGATGCTAGAATCCAAGCTTTAGAGCCTCATACACAATTTTCGAAAAATTAGAAGCTTTGAGCTTTAATGGCAGATTTTCGAAATTCATTGATTCAAGGCTTGAGATGTTATCTCTTGCCTTTAGAAATGTTGAGGGAGGATATTTATAGTCTCCATGATTGATTGAAATTGATTTTTCTTTCACCCTTTTGGATTTAATTTTGATCTTTTTAAGTACACAAAATATTAAAATAAATATGAAAAATATTTTGCCAATTTATTTTATTTTATTTTTGTATATTTTAGGTTTATATAAATAATTTTTCAAGGTGAAATGAGGTAAATTATTTATTTTAATCCCTTAATTATTTTTATCCCAAATAATTTTAATTTTTTTTGGCATTTTTCTTAATTAATTAGGGTTTAATTATCACAATAATTAATTTAATTAATTGTTTTAATTGGAGTCCTTGGAGTTAATTATTTTGATTTTATTTATTCAAAAACAAATCAAAATAATTATTTTAATTTTATAAATTGGCGTGTAAATTTTTCGTGCTTACAAAGTGCCCCTTCCCTCTCTAATCGAGTTTGAATACAATAAATTTGTTTTGAAAATGCTAATTCGAGTATGACATCTAACACTAAGTTATCTTATCCAATTTATAATGAGGGTTCTTGGAAAGATAAAACATATAATGTCTGATATTGGAGTGACCTAGTGATGTTGTGTATAGTAATTCGTCGAGGTACTTCTAAACGTTACTTTAGGGATCTTTCTTTGATGATTATCCTAACAAGGATAATTCTTGGGAATCCTGTTTTAAAGATCTTAACAAAGTACCCGTAAATCAATGGGATAAAGATAATCATAGGTAATGAAACATCAATTCCTTATCTAGCATTAATATCAATAGATTATTCAAGATAGTCATGTACAAATAGCTAATGGTTAATGTCATGAGATATGTAAGGAAACATGAAAGTTTTTGCAACTCTCATATGAATTACTAACAAGTAACACTCAAGGTGTTCATATGTGTATGATTGCTAGACTATCAACATATGAGTCTTGGTGAAAGCTAACAAGCTTGTTTATGGGACTTACTAACAAGTAAGGTATTGAGCGATCATATACAAATGATTAGGATACTATCAACATATAGGTTTATCACGGGAGCTGACGAACTTGCTGTGAAGATCACTCACATGTGAAGTTGAAGATGGTCATGTATAAATGATCGTTGTACTATCAATAGATAGGTTCTTATGCATTAGAAGGAGAATACATATTGAAAAATAGGATTTTGATTGGAGTATCTATCAAGAGATAGAGTTTGCTTGAGTACCTATCGAGAGATAAGGTTTAGCTTACCTATCAAGTAGTAGGGTTTTGTTTGAGGACCTATCGAGGGATAGGGTTTTGTTTTGAAAATATTTGGCCGTAGTGATGTTGCGAGAAGGGATACATATTAAGAGATAAGGTTTTAATGGAATCGTATATAAACGATGTTTCGACCAATCGACAAATATGGTTTTGGGATAGAATCATGTACGAATGATTAGTGCATCTATCAATAGATAGGGTTTCTAATTGAACTATATACAAACAATGTCTCGACCTATCGACATATAGAGTTTTTAGACGGAATCGTTTACGAACGATTAGCACACATATCAACAGATAAAGATCATAATAGAATCATATACAAATGATGTTTTAACTTATTGACAAATAGGTTTTTCAGACGGAATCGTGGGCGAACGATTAGCTTACCAATCAATAGATAGAGTTTCTAATGGAATCATATACAAACGATGTCTCGACTTATCGACAGATAGGGTTTTCAGACGGAATAGTGTACGAACGATTAGTGCACCTATCAACAGATAGGGTTTCTAATGGAATTATATATAAACAATGTCTAGACCTATCGACATATAAGGTTTTCAGACGGAATCATGTACGAACGATTAGCACACATATCAACAGATAAGGTTTCTAACATAATTCTTTATAAATAATGTCTTCACTTATCGACAGATAGGGCTTTCAGAATGGAATCGTGTACGAATGATTAACGCACCTTATCAACAAATAGGGTTTCTAACGGAATTGTATACAAACAATGTCTCGACCTATCGAAATTTAGGCACTAGTAAAAAATTGATTTTTAAGGAGAGAAAAACCCTCGGAGAAACAGGATATGCTTTCGGTGATAGTGTTCACCGATGGCGATAAATGCTCTCGTAGTGTCTCGGTGATATGGTTGTCGGTGAAAGAAAAAAGAGTATCTGCGAGAGTATTTGTAGCTCTCGGAGATAAATAATTACCGAGAACTTTAACTCTGCTCTCGAAGAAAGTGTTAAATAATCATTGAGAGCGAAAGCGTTAAATATTTAACAAGAGTATTGGCTTTGCTTTCGGTGATAGATTTTTATGACAGAAAGACCAAAATAGGATTAATATATATATATATATATATATATATATATATATATATATATATATATATATATATATATATATATATATATATATATATATATATATATATATATATATATATATATATATATATATATATATATATATATATATATATGACAGACTAAAATATAATTAAAATTATTATATATACATGACAAATGATTAAAATATGTGTATATACATGACAGACTACTGATATAACTCACCTGCCTCATTAACAATATGATATCTACTTACACTGACAATTGATTAAAAAAAGATTGACACTGACAATTGATTAAAAAAAGGCTCAATTGGGTTTTTAACCTCCTTATCCTCACCAAGGTGTTGTTCGAATTCGGGTTATTTTAAAAACTCAAAGTAATTATTACCAACAGAGTCGTACGTACTATTTAATATTAAAATAATAATTTCTCATTTTTCCTTATTTACCCCTCTTCTAAAATGCAGTTTTTCTTTTTCCTTTTCCCAGATTTTCATTCTTCCTTCATATCATTTATTATCTTTCTAGAGTCTTCTCTCTCAATATCATTCATATTACAGATTCATCATTCATATCATTTATTATCAATTTCTAGAGTCTTCTCTCTGAATCGTCTCTCTCTCAATATCATTCATTACAGATTCATCTGAATCTAAAGTTTTCTCTGTTGTTCGTTTATATATTACAGATTCATCCTGAATCTACCTTTCATATTACAGATTCATCCTTCATATCATTTAGGCCTTAGTAAAGAATATAATAAAAGCAAGATGTATTTATTAAATTAATATAATAAAAAATAAATGAAATGAAAAGAATAATTTTTTTATTATAATTTAATATTAAAATATGTAGTATTTAAAATGTAATTTTAAAATGAAAAGGGTATTTTAGTATTTTGGAAATTGTTTTAAGTGATGTGATGGATAAGAGTGGATTGATTTGAAAAGTGGTTTGGTGGAGATTAAAAAAAAAACTTAAAAGAACAAGGCCCAAGTCCTGAAAATCACAATAATTAGTATAATGGTCGACTACCAGTAAAATAAATTTTAAAAAAGGAAATGATTTGAAGTTAATTGCTCCTAAGACTATCCACAGCAGGGTGTCAAATAAGGTATCAAATGGGTGTTAAAATAATATCAAATGGTGCAGCAGAGTATCAAAATTAAGTGTTAAAATATGGGTATCAAATTTTGATACGGGACCAAATTTGATGTGGCCCAATCACAGCGTGCCAGTGGCAGCACGGGTGGTTACTTTTTTGTTTTTGTTTTCTTTTTTAAATATACTTTTGCATAATAATTGATCAAAAAAATATATATATATATATCATTATTTTTTATTTTTCGAGATCTATAAATAGAGACTTGGTTTGTGTCATTTGACACCAAAACATTTCTGAAATTTTCCACCATATTATCATCCTTCTTTGTATCACCTTTCTTCATATCATCATATGGATATTCCCCCAGACCCTTTCAATCTCGAAGAGATTCAACAACAATGGGAGTTGGAAGAATCTTTACTCAAAAGGCAAAAATAACTTCTCGAAGAGCTTCAAAGGCGAAACAATCGATCACGTAAAAGAAATTCTATAAACAGGGACCATGGAGCTTCCCATCAGAGGCTCATGACCGACTATTTCGATGAGCCATGCACTTATACTGAAATGCAATTTAGACGTAGATTTCGTATGAGAAGGCATATGTTTCTCCGAATTGTAGAAGCTGTAACAAATTACAATAATTACTTCACCCAAAGGCGGAATAATGCAGGAAAGCTTGGATTGACACCGATCCAGAAGTGTACAGTTTCCATGCGCATGCTTGCATATGGAGTAGTCGGGGATGCCTGTGATGAATATGTGAAAATTGGAGAAACCACTACACTTGAGTGCACTCGTATTTTTTGCGAAACAATAATTGCCTTGTTTTAAGATGAATACTTAAGACGACCAAATGGGGAAGACTTGCAGAGGTTACTCCAAGTTGGACAAGAGCGCGGTTTTCCTGGAATGATTGAAAGTATTGATTGCATGCACTGAGAGTGGAAGAATTGTCCTAAGGCTTGGCAAGGGCAGTTTACTAATGGACACAAGGGCACAACAACAATTATCCTCGAGGCAGTGGCATCTTATGATTTGTGGATATGGAATGCTTTTTTTGGCATGCCCGGAACATTGAACGATATTAATGTATTAGATAGGTCACCAATTTTTGACGACATTGAGTCTGGTGAAGCTCATGTTGTGAACTTCACTGTGAATGGTCGACAATACAATCTTGCCTACTATCTTGCTGATGGAATCTATTCTAAATGGCCCATCTTTGTCCAATCAATTCAAATTCCCTAAGGAGACAAAGCGTTGTTGTTTGCAAAACAACAAGAAGCATGCAGGAAGGATGTAGAACGGGCATTCGGGGTACTCCAAGCACGGTTTGCTATTATTCGCCAACCAGCTAGGATGTGGAATATTGATGGCCTAGGTAAAATAATGAGGGCATGCATAATTTTACATAATATGATTTTGGAGGATGAACGAGATTCGTATTCACGAAATTGGGAAAATATCGACTTCGAACGTTCGAATAATTCTGGGTCTAGTTCCTCAGTTAATGTCCAAAGAGAAGTGCTACCTCAATTTCAAGTGCATGTTCAAGGCCGATCTGAATCAAATATTCATACTAGGGCCGATCTACGTGACAAAGCACAACATATTCAATTGAAGAAAGATCTTGTCATGCACATTTGGAATAAATTTGGAACAACTCTCGATTAGAGTTTTAAAAACACTACTTAACAAATTACCAATGTTTAGAGTGTTTGTTTTCTTCTTCGTTTTAAATAATATTTGTATGTTTGATTTACCAAGTGATGAATAATATTGTTTGTGGTTAAAAAAATGAAATTATGTGTAAATGATGTGGAAGTGAGATAAAGTGAAAAAGTAATTTTGATACCTTGAATAACACTCTGCTGTAGGATATGATAAAAAGTGGGTGTTAAAATAGGTGTTAAGCTGACGTGGCAGAGTATTAAATAAAAAAAATTGATACCCTGCTGTGGATAGTCTAATCAAGTAGATAGTTTAATTGGGTATCCAAGTCCACCAAACAAACAAACAAAACATGTAAAATTCTTTACTGTTTGATCATAAGCTTCTATTTCGATCCCAACAAATCTTTGAAAAAAAACTATTCTTTAGTCAAATCTTGAGGCTATGAATGTTTGTATTGTAATCTGACAATCGAAAGAAGAATTTACCTACTGAAGTTTCTTTATCCCCGGGAATGAAGGCAGGATCGCCATAAGAGCATCACCGTACCCAACAGGATCTGTTCGACACAAAACAAAATATTAAGGACACCAATTATGTGTTGTATAGTAAATAAAAGAATAAACTTACCCCATCCTTGCGCAATATATTGATAATCTCTCTAGATACTTCAGACTGTCAAAAACGGAGTGCTTATGGAATTGTTAAAGTAACTGAAATAAAATATGCAAAAATTTTCGATAATAATGTTGTACCTCAATAGGGATCTCCCCACCAAACTGCTCAATGTAACATAGGACTTGATCCTCCTTCACACTTTGCTTCTGTAATTCAGTAATACAAGATATTAACAAGTGAAAAACTTCGTATTTGATCATCAACACAAACGTTTGTTAACTTTCATAATCAAGTAGAGAAGATTGTGTAATGCTTTTGAATATGAGAACAAGAAATGAAAAACGTAATGGATCATACGGGGCCATCTCCCAATCTTATTAACTGATACAATATACCTCTTACAAAAATAGTCCTTAAACTATTGATATAATAACACAAATAAAAATAATTTTATAATTAAAACTATTTTACCCTAATCAATAAGTTATCTAATATAACTTATTACAATTCTTACATGGGCATTCCCATGTGTACAGACTCAATCAAAACATAGACATTCCTATGTGAACATAATTTGTATTATTTTAATACACTTCCCTCAAGATGAACATCTCTAAGGTTCATCTTGGACAATAAAACTTGAAAACGATTAGAATCTAAGGCTTTGGTGAAAAAATCAGCAGCTTGGTCTTGTGTGTAGACATGCTTAGGAATAAGGAAACCATCTTTGAATTTATCTCGAACAATATGACAATCAATCTCCAAATACTTTGTTCTTTCATGGAAGATTGGATTTTCAGTGATGTGTATAGCAGACATATTATCACACCACAAGTTAATCGGCAAAGGGATAGTTTGTTGGAAATCATTTAGAATATATAAAATCCATAGCAGTTCACATACCGTGGAACCAAGACTTCTATATTCCGCTTCAGCACTTGATCTCAAAACAGTCGCTTGCTTTTTGGTTTTCCAGGAAATGAGTGAATCCCCTAGTTTGATGCAGAATCCTGTAAGAGACCTTCTGTTTACAGCACAATTTCCCCAATTTGCATCAGAAAAAGCCTCCAAACACAAGTTATTATTGAAAGAATAAAACAGTCCTAACAATGGTGAACCTTTTAAGTATCGAACCACTCTAAGAGTTGTCTGTCAATGAACAATATTTGGCTCATTCATGAATTGACTGAGTTACTGTACACTATATGCCAAATCAGGTCTAATAAAATTCAGATATATAAGACGTCCAACTAACCGTCTATATTTCTTAGGATCTTTCAACAATTCATACCCTTTTTCTTGAAGTTTAAGACCTTTAATCATAGGAGTCTTTTCTGGTTTAGAACACAACAATCATGTTTCTTTTAAAATATCAAGAACATATTTCCTTTGATTCACAAATAATCCTCTATCAGTTTTAACAATCTCAAGGCCAAGAACGAATTTGGCTTCTTTAAGATCTTTAATTGAAAATTTATTATCAATGAAAGTCTTAACATTCTCAATATCATTTAAATCATTTCCACAAATTAATATATCATCTACATACATCAATAAGACAATAATTCCTTTAACATTATGCATGATAAAAAGACAATGATCATTTTGAGATTGTTTGAAACCAAATTCAATTAATCGATTTGTAAATTCCAAATTTCATTGTCTTGAAGCTTGTTTCAAGCCATAAAGACTCTTAACAAGCTTACAAACTTTTCCTTTTTCTAATGATTTATAACCATCTGGAGAATTCATATAAATATCTTCATTAATGTTTCCATTAAGAAAAGCATTATTGACATTTACTTGATATAGATACCAATTATTTTCTGCTGCTAAAACAAGTATAAGTTTAACTGTTACTGTTTTAGCAACTGGTGCAAACACATCATGATAATCAATCCCCTCTTTTTGATTAAAACTCTTAGCAACAAGTCTAGCCTTTAGTTTGTTAAATGAACCATCTTGATTGAGTTTAGTTTTATAAACCCATTTTGACCCAATTGGTTTTTTTCCTTTTGGAAGATCAACAATCACCCAAGTTCCATTTTTATCAAGTTCTTTCAATTCATCATTCATTGCAGATTGTCAAGCATGTAGTTTGCTAGCTTCTACATAAGATTTAGGCTCATCAATACATGTTATGTTAAAAAAAAATCTTTTGTATCTGTTTGTATAAATGATTAATAAATGGGAAAGTATTAGGAGGGCAATTAGACTTAGAAATATGCATGATGTAATCTTTACTCCATGCTGGTTTTGTTCTAACTCTCTTACTTTTCCTAACTAGATTAAGTTCATCATTTTCTAAATTGTCAATAGGACTTTCTGTGTTGAAATCACCTCCTAAATTTGAACATTCTGTTTCAGAAAAATCATTCTCAATCTCATGCATCATGAGATATTGAAGTTTCATCTTTTTCTGTCACTGTTTTGTTTTCAAAATTTTGACAATCTTGTTTCTTTTTGTTTATTCTTGACTCAATTATACTTTCAGTTTCATCCTCATAAAACTGTGTATTATCATAAAAAGGCATATAATTCAAATTTTCAGGTTGATTTGTATCTTTTGAAAAAGGAAAATATTTTTCATAAAAAATAACATCTCTTGAAACAAAAATTTCATCTTTTTCTAGATCACAAACCCTATACCCTTTCTGATCATTCAGATAGCCTAAGAAAATGCATTTTATACCTCTAACATCAAACTTAAACTTGTTTGGTTGATTATTTGAACAATAACATAGACATCCAAAAGTTCTAGCATTATCAAGATTTGGTTTTTCACTTTTAAGAATTTCTAAAGGAGATTTCCATTTAAGAACTATTGTAGGCAACCTGTTAATCAGGTGAGTTGCCATAAGAATTGCAAAAGGCCAAAACTTTAATGGAAGACATGCCTGAAACATAAGAGACCTAGAAATTTCAAGAAGATGCCTATGTTTTTTCTCTACTACCCCATTTTGTTGGGGGTGTAGACACATGTCTTTTGATGAAGAATACCTAAAGATTTAAACAAGTTCATGCATCCAACATTAACAAATTCAGAACCATTGTCTGTTCTAAAAGTTTTAACACTATTATTATAATGATTTTTGACCAGTCCACAGAAATCTTGAAGTGTTGAACATACAAGATTTTTACTTTTTAAAAGAAATGTCCAAGTACATATACTAAAATCATCAACCAAAGTCAACATATATGGACAATTAATATATGAATCTTCTTTGTATGGACCCCATACATCAGCATGAACTAATTCAAAAATAGATTTACTTTTTGTAGTACTGTTATCAAAAGATAAACGATGCATCTTAGATTTATTGCAAACATCGCACGGTTTAGAATCAACAACAATTTCAGGAAAAATATGTTTTATTACTTCATCAGATGGATGTCCCAATCTTACATGAATTATTCCAGAATCAACAACAGAATTATAAGTAAAACTATCAATATAATTGTTTCTATCAAAGATATTGTCAGTTTCTAAAAAGTACAAATTATTATGTAAAATTCCCTTTGCTAAGATTTTATCACATTCAAGGTCCTGCAACAAACAACATTTGTTATTGAAGACACATTTTATTCCTTTAGAGTTCAAAATTTGTGAAATAGAGATCAAATTATAGTTGAAGTTAGGAACATAAAAAACATCAAAAAGTGTGATTTCTTTTGTTAATTCAACAACTCCATTATAATTTACCAAAATATTTGTACCATTTGGTAAATATAAAGAAATTGGTTTAACCATTTCAGTTAATTTGGAAATAACAGTTTTATCACAACAAACATGATTGCTGGCTCATGTATCAATAATCCAAAAATGGTTTTTGATTATGTTTTGGTTTGAGTTTAAAATTGTGTGATTTTCACAATCAAACTTTGTATTAGAATAGGTTAAAGATAAACCTGCACTATACTTGTTGGAAGAAGTTCCAGCTTTTGAAGATCCAATATCACTAGTTTTCTGAAATCGCTTCATCAAATTAGCCAATGTTTCTATGGTTTCTGAAATCAACGTTCCTTGATCTCCTTGTTCTTGAATTTCTTTTTTTCTTCAAGATCAAAGGGTGCTGCTTCCATGTTACTGAACTTCTTTCCTTTTTGATCTCCTTTGTTTCCTTTCCACCAATCAGGAAATCCAACAATCCAAAAACAGCCATCTTTTAAGTGTCCCTTCATTCCACAGTGAGTACATTGTAGTGAGTTCTTGAATGCATTTCCTTTACGCTGTCTTGAATCATTAGATGTATTATTTCTTGCAAAAGACATTTCCGAATGTTCATTTGATTCATGATTAACATCACTAATCACTCTCTGTCTTTGAACGGATAATAATGCTGAATAAGCTCGATTAATAGCAGGTGCAAGATCAGAAACAAGAATCTGATTTCGAATGTTTTCATAGGAATTATTTAATCCTGTAAGAAACTGAGAGAGTCTTCTTTTTGTGTCCTCCTCCTCAATTTGATTAGAAACTTGGCAACATTTGTTAACCCTGATCTTACAGTCGCATCTTGGAAGTGGATTAACACAATGATGCTCATCCCACCATCTATTCATAGTAACTTCCGGCCTTTTAAATGATATTTAATCTAAGGAACTATTTTTGTTTCTAAATCGGTTTCATTAATAGCTTCTAAATTGATTATGTAGTATCCTCCAAGATCTGAAGTGAATTGGTTAGAGTTGTTGGACAGTCACGATATTCCCCTTATCTTAAAGATCCCCTTGTA
Source organism: Impatiens glandulifera (assembly GCF_907164915.1). Lineage (NCBI taxonomy): Eukaryota > Viridiplantae > Streptophyta > Magnoliopsida > Ericales > Balsaminaceae > Impatiens > Impatiens glandulifera. The sequence goes on along the minus strand of NC_061864.1, from coordinate 33,392,913 downwards.
GAATGGGGCTTACTTGCAGGAAATCGTTCACAAAAGTCTGGAAATTGAGATATGAAGAACGTCCAATCTTCCCATGTCGAATCTTCTATAGTGGTATGTGTCTAGTGAACTAGGGCTTGAGCAACACTATGGCCTCTGCGTCTAATCATCCTCCTTTCTAATATATTTTATGGTTGTAGTTTAATTTCTCTATCTTCTCCAACTAACGACAATGTTGTTTGTATAGCTTCAAGTGGTCCAATCTTAGCTCGAAGAAGAGAGACATGGAACACCGGATGAATCCTGTAATTTTCATGTAATTTTAACTTGTAAGCTACTTGCCCTAGTTTTTCTAAAACAAGAAAAGGTCAAAAAACTTAGCAGGTAGTTTGATGTTTCTTCGTGTAGCTACTGTTGTTTGTCAGTATGGCCGGAGTTTTAGGAAAACCCAATCTCCCACTACAAATTGTCGATATTGTCGATTCCGATCAGCATACTGCTTCATTCGGTTTTGGGCAATGGTTAGAGTGTCCTTCATTATCTAACATATTCGAGATCTTTCGAGCATGAAGTCTTCTACCGCTCCTGAAGTTTTGGTCATTGTTCCCAATGGTAGTGGAAGTGGAGCTAATCTGTACAAAGCGTGGTATGGTGTTAGTTTTAATGACGTGTGGAAAGTGGTATTATACCACCACTCTGCTAAAGCCATCCATTTTCTCCACTATTTTGGTTTGTATCCGCTCATACACCTCAAGTAAGATTCTAAACATTGATTTACACGTTCAATTTGTCCATCAGTTTCTAGATGATATGTTGTACTTAATAGAGATTTGATGCCAATAACCTTTAACAAATCCTTCCAAAAAAGACTGATAAATATAGGATCTTTATCTGTCACAATAGTTTGTGGTAGCCCATGCAACCTATAAATGTTTTCAACAAATAAATTCGCAATTTGTGTTGCAGTATAAGGAAGTTTTAGTTTGATAAAATGAGCATATTTTGTAAATTGATCTACCACAACTAACAATGTTTTAAAACCGTCTGATATTGGAAGTCCTTCAATAAAGTCCATGGATATGTGTAACCACAGTGTGTCTGGAATTGGTAATGGTTGTAATAGTCCTACTTTCTTAGAACTTTCCTTTTTGAAACGTTGACAAATATCACAATTTTTAATTAGCTCTTGCACTCCTCGTTTAAGTCCTGACCAAAAAAAGTTTCCTTTTACCCTTTGATATGTAGCCTGTATGCCTGAGTGACCTCCTAAACTTGTGTTATGCAGAACATTTAGAATTTCTTCTCTTAGAGTTCATTTGTTGCCCACACATATTCTGTTTTTATACTTGATGATATTGCCCTCATTTTTGTATAATGGACATTGATCAGGTTGTGAAGCCAACAAAAATATGATTCTTTGTATTTCTTGGTCCTCCTTGTAGGATTCCTCCACCTCTTTCTGCCAGGTTAACGTAATAGTGGATAACATAGATAATGAAGTCGATTCTCATCTCGATAGGGCATCTGCAGCCAGGTTGGTTTTTCCCTTTTTATACATTATTGTGTAATTAAACCCAAGTAGTTTAGATAGCCATCTTTGCTGTAAAACTGTAGTAATTTTTTGTTCCATTAGAAATTTCAAACTTTGATGATTCGTTCTAATAATAAAGTGTCGCCCATATAAGTAATGTCTCAACTTTGTAACTACCATCAATACTGCTAGTAGTTCCTTTTCATAAGTAGAAAACTAAAAATGAGCCTTAGATAGGGCTTTTCTTAAATATGCAATAGGTCGTCCCTTCTGCATTAGAACTGCCCTAACTCCATAGTAACATGCATTTTTTTCAACTTCTTAATCAATGTTGAAATCGGGTAGTGCTAATACAGGAATAGTAACGAGGGAATTTTTTTAATCTGTAAATGCCTTTTCTGCATCCTCTAACCATTTAAACATCCATTTCTTCAAAAGTCTGTGTAGAGGTTTTTTAATAACACCAAAGTTACATACAAACCGCCTATAGTATCCAGCTAGCCCTAGGAATCCTCTTAGAGCCTTTATATTTTTTAGAACTGGCCACTCTTGTATGCAACTGATCTTTTGTGGATCGACCTCAACACCTTGACCACTAACAAAATGTCCTATATATTCCAACATCTTTAATCCAAAAGAACATTTGGACAGTTTAACGAATAAACTATTGGCCTGCAAAGTTTTCAACACTTCTTCAATATGGGATAAATGTAATTCTAAAGTAGTACTGTAAATGAGAATATCATAAAAAAAAACTAATACTCCCTTTCTTAGCTATTTTCGGAAAATTTTGTTCATGAGTGCTTGAAAATTTGCAGGTGCATTAGATAATCCAAAAGATATAACTCGGAATTCATACAACCCTGAATGCGTCCTGAAAGTAGTTTTATGTACATCTTCCTCACGAACTCGTATTTGATGGTAACCTGCTCGTAAATCCAGCTTTGTGAAGATTGTTGCTCCATGTAGTTCATCCAACAGCTCATCTATTGCAGGTATTGGATACTTGTCTTTAATTGTTATTTCATTCAATTGTCTATAATCCACACAAAACCTCCAAGTTCAATCTTTCTTTTTGACCAGGATCACCGGAGACAAACGAACTCGTGTTGCTTCTTATAAAACCTCATGTCTTCATTTCAACTACTAATGATTCAATTTCACCTTTCTAAACAAAAGGATATCGGGTTGGTCTTTGATTAGGTGAATCCGAACCAGATTTGAGATTGATGGCGTGGTCTATTATTCGTACAGGTGGAAGATTTTTTGGAATTTCAAAAACCGTCTTATATTTGTTGATCAACCTTTGGATATTTATATCAGGTATTTCATTTGCCTGGATTATTTTAGGTTGGTCCAATTTCTCTGTATCTTTAACTTTCATATGATATATCTAACCTATAAAGCATCCTAATCCTTTCTTAATACTCTTGCTCATTATTTCTCCACTCATCAGTTTAAAAGTACTTTTTTCTTTAGTCTCGTATAAACGTATTTTTGATCCGTTGAGTCTTTCTTTTATACATCTTTCCGAATAATTCAGACTTATTGGTCCAAACTTTGTCATCTAGTTGACTCCTAAAATCATATCACAACCTCCGAGCTTGATTATCCTTACGTTAAATACGAACTCATATTCTTGCATTCGCCATTTAAGATGTGGGAGAATGTGTCGACTGTACAGAACTCCTCCCCATGCAATTGTTACCGTTAGTGGATTATCTTCTATAAGTTCACATCCCAATTGTTGAGTGGTCTCTTCATCAATAAAGGACAGAGTACTGCCACTATCGATAAGTATTATTACTTTTCTCTTCTTGATTTGTCCCACGATCTTTATAGTAGAATTACTTGCAGTACCATTTATGGTTTGAACAGACAGTTCTCCTCCATCCCCCATTGTATCATCATCTACTACTTCTTCCAACCTTAGTTTTACTTCCAACTCATCATCTAATTCAATCATGAATAATTGTCGATTTGCACATATATGACCTCTAGTATATTTTTCATCACATTTAAAATAAAGCGCTTTCTGTTTCTTTTCTTGTATCGATACCCAGTTTACATATCGAGCATGTTGTTCTGAACTTGAGGTTATTCCCTTATCCTTAGTGGTATTCGTCCATGCTGGTTTTGAATGATTTATCTTTATGGTCTCTCACGCAGTTCTACTCGGATGTCTAACATTCTTTGGTAATGGAGCTAAGAATTCATTTTTAGCATTTGCTAGTCGAATTGCTTTGTCTAATGTTTCATGTTCCAGCAGTTTCAATGCCTCTTTTAATTCATCGCGCAAACCACCCAAGAAACTTTGAATATAATATCCTTCACTTTGAGGAACATTCTTGGAAATGACCAATGATCGTAACTCTCTCCACTGGTCAATGTAATTAGTTAGTGTCCTGGTTTGTCTTAGTTGATGAAATTCAATGATAACATTTTGGTGGCCCACTTCTTAAAATGCTAGTAGAACTTCATTAGTAAATTAATCCCACGATTGAATATTGTGATCTACTAAATAATCTGTGATCCAAATATCAGCTTTTCCCGTAAAAAATATATAGCATAATTCACTTTTTCATAATCATCCATTATGAAATTTCCGAAGAATTGGTTTGCCCTTCGTACCCAACCCCTTGGATTTGTTCCATCAAACTTATCAAGATCGATTCTAAGATTTCTTAATGATAAATTCCCTATTGATTGTAACCCCATCCCTTTTATTGTATGTGGATTGTATGTTGTTTTAACATAATTATTGTCTGACGGGTTTCCATTCGGTCGTCGGAAAATGCCATCTCCTAGAGGTGTTTCTTTCCTTCTTGCGTTTGAAGAATTGGTCCCTTTTTCTCTTTCATCCGGTTGATTGGTAGATTTTGGTATTGATTCACAATTTGCTTTTAAATTCTCCAAAAAATATGACTATATTATTTCCAATCGTCTAGTTGGATCTTGTTGTTGTCTTGCATTTTTGTTAGTGTCTTGCGAATTCTTGTTGCATGAACTCAAACTGTTTCGCGTTCTCTTGTTGTAGTAAAGTAAATTGAGAAATAATCTTTGATTTTGTCGTTATTTGTTGTTCTTAAATTACTTGATGTATCTCTTCGACTTTGCTTTTGAAGGTTGCCTTTATATTGTTAATTCACTCGCCTAATTTTTGAAAATTTTCTTCTGCAGCTTGTGATCTCGTCATATTATCAGCGGAAGTGTTGTCGAGGATAGATGGCTCTGATACAAATTGTTGTGACCCATTCGATCACGATCTTGAACAGCTTTCTTTGGTAAGTGAATGTTATATCTTATATCCAGAACTGTGTAAGATGAGAATAAGTTGAAAAGAATAAGGCAGAAAGTAAAGAAGATCTTGATAAAGAATAAGAAGAAAGAATATGATATATTGAAAAAGATAAAAAGTTCAATATTCAAAGTCATAATGATTTACGACCATTCTATCCTTTATTTATACTAATTTGTATATTTATTATTATTACAGGGATATTATTATTAAAATCCCATTTAACTTCCTTAAAGGCCAATTTAATTTCTGGCCTTTTAAATGATATTTAATCTAAAGAACCGTTTCTGTTTCTAAATTGGTTTCATTAATAGCTTCTAAACTGGTTCCCATAGTATCCTCCAAGATCTGAAGTGAATTGGTTAGAGTTGTTGGACGGTCACGACAAAATTTCTTGTTAATTGATGCATTAGCATTTATCTAGAGGGAAATTGAAGTGACCTTGGTTTTAGTCTCGATGCGAACATCCAGAGAGTTGATCCTTGTGGAGAGAATTGAGGTGAGGCACTGACCGGCAAGAGGATTGAAGAAGTGAAAACTTGGCTCTACTAATCTCTTGAATCGTCCCCATTTCTCGACTACGCCGACACTCGCCTGATTGACTTCGGGTGAGAGAAGAAATGAATTCTTCAGGTAAATCGGATTGACTCCTCTTGTGGCCGTCAGCTTGGTTGGTTCGATCGTAGAGATGGAAATCGAGAGGAAGAGAATGGTGGATGCGGTTGGGGCTTAATATTATAATATTTTGACGAGAGCATCCTAGAAAGCCCTTGAAAAATAATAATAGCGAGAGCGAAATGAAAATGGAAATGCTCTTGGTAATATATTTTATTATCATCATAGGCGAGAGGGTGATTGAATGCTTTTGGTAATATTTTCCTTATCATCGTAGGCAGAATAATGTTTTCGGCGATATAAACATTTCCTAGAGCAAAGGACAGCTCTCGGTGATTGTTCTCGGTAAACGTGTATATTCTACTAGTGAGGGTTTTCAGGAGGAATCGTGTACGAATGATTAGCGAACCTATCAATAGATAGGGTTTCTAACAAAATTGTATACAAACAATGTCTCGACCTATGACAGATAGGGTTTTCAGACTAAATCGTGTATGAGCAATTAACAAACATATTGGCAGATAGGGTTTCTAGAGAAATTGTATACAAATAGTGTCTCAACCTATCGATAGATAAGGTTTTCAGACAAAATCGTGTATGAACTATTAGTGCACATAGAGATGGCAATGGATACCTATATACTCGATACCCGTGGGTACCCGATGGTCGGGTTCGGATATTTTAAATCGGGTATGTGATCGGGGTCGAGCATAGTGTCACGGGCTAAAATTCGACCCGTGCAGCACTAAACTAAATCGACACTGATTCTAGATTAGAAAGCCTTTCTAAACACAATGCAAGAAGAACTCAAACGCAAGAAAGGACTTAGAGAGAGAAAACACTTGAGAATAAGATTATATTGAAAGAATGCTTAATAATTACAATGGAATACCTTCAGGGTATTTATAGGACTTACACGTATTAAATTAGGAATTACGTCTAATTACAATTTAATTACACTAATTTAGGATATTCTTTCCATAGCAAGAATATCCCTACCTAATTTAGAATATCCCTTGTAATCTCTTCCTTTATTAGAATATATATTATAATCATTTCCTTGATTAGAATATATCTTCCAATCCCTTCCTTAATTAGATTATCTTCCAATCTCTTCCTTGATTAGAAGATTCGCTGGGCCCACGTAGGTAACTGGGCCTCTCCTTGGCTAGGAAGATTAGCGCACTATCAGGCCAAGACTTTAATGAGCCTTGACATCCCCCAAGATTGGGTCGTGACTCTAATGGGCCGTGACATACTCCCCCACCTTAGTCGTGGCCATCCTCGGTTCGACCTTGGCATGATACTCTTCAACCTCTTCCTTGAAACATTCCCCACACGGTCCCTCGTATCTGTGCACAAGTCCCTTGAGCACAAATTACATAGACTTGCATTCTGGAATATCATGGAAGTACACCTCGTGGCTCGATGTTTGCACCCCATAAAAATGGGACGTGACATACTCCCCCACCTAAGTCATGGCCGTCCTCGGCACGACCCTAAACCGGTGCATGATGATCTTCTTTCTGGCATCCCTTGAGCGCTCTTCCTCCCCCTTTGCACGTCACGACATCGGGTGCACTTATGGTCGCCAGCCTTAACCGATATAAGACATTTCTCACACGTCTCTCGATTAAACACAGTCCCTTGAATATGCGCACAAGCCCCTTGAGCACAGACCGCATAGACTTATATAATTGCGGGGGCAACTTCCCCCTTTCCATCGTCCCCTTTCGTAACTGCACACCCTCTCAGATCTGCCCATCTCTTTATATTCTCGGTGTCTCCCTCTGAATATGCCTAAGCACGACCTACTTCCTTTCCCACGGACTTGGTGCGAGTGAAGGCAGACTGACTTTGGCCCACGTTGCATGTGGCCAAACCTTGTGGATCTGATGGTTGTGTGTTGTCTTTGGCCTTGAGCCCCTCGAAGGCTTCGACACACGCTATCTGGACTTCCTTGGGTGCTTCTTCTTTTCCCTTGGACCCGTCCCCATCATCCATCTTGGCAAAAGTGGCAAATATCTCTTTACCACGTTTGCGGCCTCGAACGAATCGCATCGCCCAGAACCTGCTTATTCCCTCTGATTCTCTCCTTGTTGGAATCACGCTAGTCTTCCCGTGATCCAAAATGATTAAGGAATCGGAATAAGGCATTATGCAAGCGCGTACCTGATCGCACCATTCGAGTCCCAACACTACGTCGTAGTCTTCCATTGGGACCAAGGTAAATGAGACTGTCCCATTCCAGCCTCCGATCCTGGTGTGCACTCTCCTAGCCTCCCCATTTACCGGCTTGGCTACATCGAAGGACTTCACCGTCCCTCTTGTTGGGCTGATCCACAGACCCAACGCATTGGCTACTCCTTCTCGCATGAAGTTGTGCGTAGCCCCTATGTCTACTAGTGCCTTGATGCGTTTTTCCCCGATCCAAGCTTCCACAAACAAAGAGCCCCTCCTTGCTCCATTGTCCGGCTTCGCAACACTAGTCTTCACAGCATTGAGCAGTCTTAAGGATCCTATTTGAGTCTCTTCTTCCTCATCAGAGGACTCAGTTCCTTTAACTGCTGCAACCTTTTCCCCCTTAAACGGGCACATAAACTTTATGTGATTATGAGCACCACAAATATAACAGGTTATTGACTTACCCGAGTCATCGGCTTGCCTCCCTGAGTTTTTATGTGCATGCCCCTTCTTAGATGGGCGGTCTCCCCCACCTTTCTCCTGGTCTTGTGGGCGGTCTCCCCCACCTTCTTCCTCATCATACCTGATGAACTTTGGCCTGTCCACAAACACTTTGAGCTCTATCAGTCTTTCTGCAACCGCTATTGCCTCGGAAACGTCCCGCACCTTGGCCCTTTGCAGCTCCAACTGTGCCCAAGTCTTTAGGCCGTTAACAAACGCGAACAGTGCCTCCTGTTCCGTTAGACTGGGTAACTCGAGCATCAACTCCTGGAATTCCTTCACATACTCCTTGATGGTCCCTTTGTGCACAAGTTGACTCAACCTTTTCCTAGCTTCGTACTCGGCATTCTCTGGGAAGAATTGACGTTTGAACTCGGTCTTGAAGTCTTTCCATGTTTCCATCCTCAAGGTCCCTCGTTCAATATCTCCTTCTCGCCTCCTCCACCACAACAATGCCATCTCTTGTAGGAAGAAAGGTGTTGTCTCCAACTTGTCACGATCATCAAGTATGCTTGATGCTCGAAAGTACCTCTCCATGTTCCAAAGGAAGTCCTCCACTTCCCTTGCACTCCTCGATCCTTTGAATGGAGTTGGCTTAGGAACATCCATCCGTTGAGGTGTCGCACCTCTATGTTCCCCTCCATTCCTCGCAATCCGTCTTTCCATCGATTCTAGCCTCTCAAGGATCTCCCTCTTGAGAGTCTCAACCATTGCATGGACTTCTCCCCGGATTGGATCAAGCACCTTCTGGCATATGTCATTAACCTCCCCTCGAACCAATCCTAGCACTTCGTCACGAATGCTACGATTCGAACCGTTAATGATCCCCATTAACTCATTCTCCAACTTTTCAGCACCCTCGTCCAACATCGTCACCTTCTCGGCCACCGCGCTAAACACTTCGAGAGCTTCTTGGTGATCGCTCATGCCTTCTTCAAGCCGGGTCACCCGCGCTTCCATGGCAGCACCTCTCTCGACGGACTTATCCCTCTTGGATCCCTTGTCCTTATGTTGGCCGGTCGGAACCTTAGTGACGGTAGTTCGTGAATCCATTTCTTACAGCTTGAATGCGGAAATACAACCTTGCTCTGATACCACTTGTCACGGGCTAAAATTCGACCCGTGCGGCACTAAACTAAATCGACCCTGATTCTAGCTTAGAAAGCCTTTCTAAACACAATGCAAGAAGAACTCAAACGCAAGAAAGGACTTAGAGAGAGAAAACACTTGAGAATAAGATTATATTGAAAGAATGCTTAATAATTACAATGGAATACCTTCAGGGTATTTATAGGACTTACACGTATTAAATTAGGAATTACGTCTAATTACAATTTAATTACACTAATTTAGGATATTCTTTCCATAGCAAGAATATCCCTACCTAATTTAGAATATCCCTTGTAATCTCTTCCTTTATTAGAATATATATTATAATCCTTTCCTTGATTAGAATATATCTTCCAATCCCTTCCTTAATTATATTATCTTCCAATCTCTTCCTTGATTAGAAGATTCGTTGGGCCCACGTAGGTAACTGGGCCTCTCCTTGGCTAGGAAGATTAGCGCACTATCAGGCCAAGACTTTAATGAGCCTTGACATCCCCCAGGATTGGGTCGTGACTCTAATGGGCCGTGACATACTCCCCCACCTTAGTCGTGGCCATCCTCGGTTCGACCTTGGCATGATACTCTTCAACCTCTTCCTTGAAACATTCCCCACACGGTCCCTCGTATCTGTGCACAAGTCCCTTGAGCACAAATTACATAGACTTGCATTCTGGAATATCATGGAAGTACACCTCGTGGCTCGATGTTTGCACCCCATAAAAATGGGACGTGACAATAGGGAGGGAAAAAAGTACTCGATCGGGTTTGGGTCGGGGATGGGGAGTGTGCAAAACTCAAACCCGATATCCGATACCCGTTTAAATTAATAATAACAATAAAATGTTTTTTATTAAGAATTAATGTGACCTTTCAAATACTCATCATGACAAACATTATTTTTAATACATCATTTAGTTTGTTCTTATCCACACTTCACTCTAACTTTACTTTTTTATATTTCCAAAAAAAAGTATTACTCTCTTCATTACTCTTTAATTCTCATTTCAACTTTTCTTAAAATAATAAAATATTATTTCTCTCTCATTTCCTTCATCTTCATTCTTTAACATTTTTATTCAACTCTATAATAAAGTTATTATCATCTTCAACATCCACAACATAAAGATGTATGTAAGGTAAGTAATGTTTTCATTTGTTTTTTCAATATTTCAATTCACTAATAAAGTTATGTTTCTTATTTTTCAACTTATATAAATTTATAAAAGTTTAATCGGGTAAATGGGGTACCCATCGAGGATCGGGTACCCGATGAATCGGGGATGGGTACTCCACTACCCGGTGGGTAGGGTACCCATTGCCATCCCTAAGTGCACCTATCAACAAATAGGGTTTTTATTAGATCATGTATGTATGATCTTAGGTCTTTTTTGACAAACAAGATTGTTAACGGATCATCTTACAAATTATCTATATGTTTGTTAACAAACAAGACTCGGCGGGTAGGGTACCCATTGCCATCCTTAAGTGCACCTATCAACAGATAGGGTTTTTACTAGATCATGTATGTATGATCTTAGGTCTTTGTCGATAAACAAGATTGTTAACGGATCATCTTACAAATTATCTATATACTTGTTAACAAACAAGACTTGTAACATAATCGTGTACGAATGATTTCTCGTACTTGTCGACATATAGGGTTTGGATACCTAACTACAATTAGGGTTTAGGCGGGATCGTGTACAAACGATCTCACGTACCTATCGACAGATAGGGTTTAGGATACATAACTATAATTAGGGTTTTTATCGGAATTGTATATAAATGATCTATCGCACCTATCAATAGATATGGTTTGGATACCTAATTACAATTAGGGTTTTAAAAATATGATCGTGTACGGACGATCTCTCGTACCTATCAACAAATAAGTTTTTGGTACATAATAACAACTAGGGTTTAGAAACGGGATCGTGTACGAACGATCTCACGTACCTATCAACAGATAGATTTTAGGATACCTAACTTCAATTAGGGTTTTAGAAATGGGATCGTATACAAACGACCTCAAGTACCTATTGACATATAGGATTTAGATACCTAACTACAATTAAGGTTTTAACGGAATCGTATGCAAACAATCTATCGCACCTATCAATAGATAGGGTTTAGAATACCTAACTACAATTAGGGTTTGAGTAAAAACTATCTATCGCATATATCAATAAATAGGGTTTAAGATACCTAATAACAATTAGGGTTTGAAAACGGGATCGTGGACGATCTTACATACTTATCAATAGATAAGTTTTAGGATAACTAACTATAATTAGGGTTTTAGAAACGGAATCAAAAACGAACGACCTCACATACCTATCGACAAATAGGATTTTAATACCTAACTACAATTAGGGTTTTTAGTGGAATCGTATATAGATGATTTATCACACCTATCAATAGATAAGGTTTAGAATACCTAATTATAATTAGGTTTTTAGCGGAATCATATACTTCGATCCATCACACCTATCAACATATAATGTTTAGGATATCTAATAACAACTGGGGTTTGAAAATGGGATCATGTACGAATGATCTCACGTACCTTTCAACAGATAGATATTTTAGGAGACTCGTTTTTGCTTATTTCTCTTTTGTAGTATCGGTCGTGGCTTTATGCCTTTTAAGGGAATATTTCAACACAATCCTTCTTTCCCTTTTCTTTTTTCAAAATAACCTTCACAACTAATTTTAAAATCAGTCGGTGTTTTTAAGGTCTTATTTATGGATCTTATTTATGGACAGATGACTCATGTTTTTGGATAAAGAACCATTTTTGTTTCCCCTAGTTCCTATCCTTATTTATATCTTTTTTCCGAGATTGGAATGAACTTTGCTCTTTTTTTTGGATTCAAAACATATTTCGGGGCTAGGCTTTGAACATTTTTTCCATCATTTGTGGTGATTTTTCTTTCATCAAGAAATAAGATTTATTTATTCCCAACTTTCGAGATATCAACTATAAATTCGATCTCGTATACAAATTATCCATAATCATAACCCTTGAGGAAGATGGTCAAAACTTTTATGTTCTGATAAAAGAGTGCAACTTATTTTGGTTGCTCGGCCCTGAATCACATTTCTTGAAAAATTCATTGATCGCAAAAACACATTTTTAGAGAGATTTTTATCAACTTTCTACTTTGAGTTTTCAATTACCATTTTTCTAATAAATCATTTTAAATTTTGAGGATGGGACAATCCACCAACTAACCACACCTCTGTTTACACTCACATAACGAATAGTGTGTTATAGTCAAATAGAATTAGTAGTTAGTACCAATAAAATATATAAAAGATCATTTTGTTATTAGTTGATTTGTAGTAAGTGTTATAATATGGATATAGATATATAATATTAATCTCACTCATTTTAAATTTAACATTATTAGTTAATTTATATATTTTTAATTTAAAAATTCTTTAATATTATTATTTTTTAACTTTTTAAAATTAATTTTAATTTTATTTTACAGAACTTTGTTTTTTTATTTAATAATATCTTTTTTAAATAATATAATTATTTTTTTACAATAATATTTATTTTTATTTTTATTTAAACAATAATAATATAATATTATTTATAAGTAATATATATTAATAAATAATAATAAAATGAAAATGAAAAATTATATATTTTAATTATAAATTATATTAACTAAATTGTTAATTATTTTAATATATATTAATAATAAAAAAAATTGTAAGTTGAACATTTATTCCCTAATTATTTAAAAATATAAGAACAAAATTAGACTAGTGAGAATTCGTTTAAAATTTAGAGAGAATAAAAAAAACAATTAAACCCAATCATCTACATAATCAAAAGAAATTCCTTTTAAAGCATTCCAGATTTTATGCTACCAAATATTCTATTCCTCTATTCAGATAAATCATAATGCAGTATTAAAATTACATTATTATATCTTATTTTGATAAAAAAAAAATCGGAACCTGGAAATATCACAAATTCCTCTTGAATTAAACCTGAGGAATTACATTTAAATGAAGCTAAATTGCTTTACTTTTATTTACAATGTAAAAGGAAATGAATCAAGTGAATATTAATTCACTTCACTTCTTTTTACATTATACAATAAAGTAAAGAAGCGTAAAAGAGTGAAGATTCTTTCACTCCATTTCTTTTTACAATGTAAAATTAAAATATTGATGAATAGATTGTAAAATTATATAGATGCCTGTAATTTTTATGTAAGGCCATTAACACATTCATGTAAATGTATTTATACATTCATGTAAAAGTATTTGAACATTCATGTAAACCCAACATTTATACATAAATATTAATATAAATAATAGGAAAAAAAACTCCCTTAGACGTATATACTTGTAAAAGTAGCTCATTTAGACTTATATACTAATAAAATATCATTTAAACATCTATAAAAAAAAAAATGGCTCATTTAACCTCTTTTAGTAATCATAGTTAATATTAATTTTTAAATTTATATATTTATTAATTAAATATTAATATATTTTCTCTCACCTCTTTTTTCATTAAGATAATTTTCAATCCACCTGCAAACTCATCTCCATAATAGGTTTTAGCCCTCCAACCCACCTGCAAACTCAAATGCATTTTGAGTTTTTCTGCAAATTTTTTCTCCTCAAAACTCAAATTTGCAGGGACACTATTCACATACTCAAAAGTTTTCAAACTTTCATTTCAGTCCTTTTAGTTTGTTTTTAATTAATTTACATAACTTATTTATATTTTAATTTGTTTACATATTTTATTTATTTATATTTTAATTTATTTATATTTTAATTTATTTATATTTTACTTTATTTATATGTTTAATTCAGGATAATTTTAATTTGTTTATATTTATATTTTTTATTTTTTAAGTATTATAAATTTATAATAATAAACAATATTGATAAAAAAATAATAAATAATAAAAACAATTTTAATAAAATAAAACACGTAAAAACCCGAAAAAAATACAATAATCCATTACATAACTAAGAAATTAAAAAAGACATTCCGATTACATATAAAATACAAGATGGATAATAAAAATATAATTAATAATATGGTAAATTTGCACCACTTCCTCCAAGATCATTGAAATATTCTGAAAATGTGCCCGTTGTGTATGTTTTAATAAGGTTTGTTTTGTTTTTGTTTTTGTTTTTTTTTGTGAAATGTAATTTATGAATATTTAATAATGTTTAATTTGTTTTATGCAGTTTTATAAATAATTGATTTATAATTAGAATTTAAAAGTAATTAATAAGTTGTTGTAAAGTTATGGGTTCAATTTGTAATTTTAGATAAATATATAGATAATATTGAAAAAATTAAAAATTATTATAAAAATGAATATTATGATAATATTCTTTTGAGTTTGAGTTTTTGAGTTAGAGATGAATTACTGTTTGATGGGATGTTTACTGTATTTTGGGTTTAAGAATAGGTATTTGGGTTGGAGATGGCCTAATTAAAACAGATAATTTATTGCATTCTTAAATTTTTTATTATTTTTATATTAAAATTTTCTATTTTATTTCATCTTTTTTTTATCTATTTTTATTTTTTATAATTCTTAAATTTTCATTTTTAAAAAAAAATTAGCAATTTTTTTTTTATGAATTTTATGTTTTACTATAATATTTTTTTGAAGGATTTATTTCTTCTTTAAATATAAATAAAAATGAAATTAATAATTTTTGTTTAATTTTTATTCATGACTTATAGTAGTAAGGAATATTGTTTTATTTAATATTTGATTATTATTTTTTTGGTGTTTGATGAATGAGTTGTTATTATTATTCAATTCTTGATTATTAATTAATTTATTTTTGTGTTGAAAAATTTTTATTGTTGAAAAAATAAGTCATTGTTATATTCAATCATTGACAAAACAATTTTAAAATAATTAATAACCAATGTTAATATAAGAAAAAAACATAAAAAATAAAAAGAAATATAAAGTTAAATAATTAATGATGAATTTTTTTTTGGGGGGAAACAGTTTAGTGTCATTTCATTAAAAAAAACCCAAAAAAGGGGAAAAAAAATACAAAAGTTTAAGATCAGATCTAGACAATTTCTAGATTTGACAATGAAACAATATTGAATTACAGACAATAACAATAATCAATTAGAGCCTACATCGTTTTTACTTTTATTCTACTTGTGACATTCTCAAATAAAATATCCCATATCTGGCAGAGCTTTCTATTCTCTTCATTCCTTTCGATTCCTCTCCAGGATTGAATGAGTGAATTTTCATCTGAAGTTATATCTCTCCAAATATCTTCAGCGGTTCTACTTCTTCCACTGTGAGTTCTTAAATTTCTTTCTTTCCAGATATTGTAGATTACTGCTCCAAAATAGCATTTCAACATACTTACATAGAAAGATCTTCCTTTTGCTTTATTCTTCATCCACTCTTGGATTTCTTCCCATATTTCTGGAAAGTTGATGATGTTCATGTTTGCAGCATACATCTTCCAGATTTGTATTATAAAAGAGCATTCCCCAAATAAATGGTTTATGCTTTCCTCAACTCCCGAACATAGAACACAGTTGATATTAGGAATGTTTATGTATTTTCGAATTCTGTCTTTTGTTGTCAACATTTTCCTGTATACCAGCCAGAGAATAAATTGGTGACGAGGAACAATCTTTGGAGACCATACCACATTATGCCAATCTACCTCCTGTCCTCTTGTTCTAACCATTTCTCATGCCTTTCTTGTAAAAAACTTCTCATTGCTTTCTATTTTCCAGCATATTTCATCATTACTTTCATTGAGTTGTTTTTGCTTCATTAGGTTTAGCATTCTATCACCTTCTGGAATACGCCTCAAAAGTGAATCACATTTACCTTCATAGACGTCTCAAAATGAGTATTTGATGTATTCTCTTCTAACTCTATTTCCTTGCATTTCTTCTTTGAATATAATGAGAATATTATCCAGCCAAGGATCATGCCAGAATAATACCCCTCTTCCATTTCTAATTGTGGTTTTCACCATTTGAAAGACATCTTTTCTTGTTTTTAGGATTTTCTTCAATGACCATGTCATTCTTTCATTGATGCTTCGTGTCCAGATACTCTGCTCTTCTTTCATAAATCTTGTATGCACCCATATGACTCATAAGGAGTCCGTTTTTTGCTCCAACTCTCATAAGTTCTTAATGGTGAGGGCTTTGTTCCATTCAACACAATTTTTTATTCTTAGTCTACTTTCTTCTATGGGAGTGCAAACATCCTCCCATTTGACTTTTTTTCCTCCTCTGCCTTGTGTTCCCAAGATGTAGTCTCTCACAAATAAATTTAATTATATCATAAATAAATTTATAATTATATGAATTATAAAATAATAAATATGTTATATCACAAATAAAATAATAAATAATTTAATACAAATTAATTTAAATATCTCATAAAATAACTATGTATATTTATATATATATATATATATATAACATAATTAATCCAAATTAATTAAAATACATCACATATAAAATTATAAATATGTTTTTATATATAATTATAATTAATATAAAATTATATAGATTATAAAATCATTAAAATGTTTTATTTAGTATTAAGAATTACATAAAAACATAAATGATTTTACATAAAAATGTTGATGTTTTTACATGTCATTGTTAATGACTTTACATAAAATTTGTAAAAGCAGTAAAATGAAGCAAGCTTCTTAACAGCATTTCACTTCACTCAGTTTTCTCTTGCTTCACTCCTTTGTCTCTCATGTAATCGGTAGCAAAGGAACTGGACTACTTTAGTGTAGTGATTCATTATTGAGCAAGGAAAAGAAACTATAAATGTCAAACCCAAAAAGGAAATCTTATATAAGTATGGCTCAATTCAGATGATGTTTCAAAAAGAAACTAAAATAGGGTATTGTCAAAAAAACAAACAAATAATAATAATATAGTTCCTTCAACAATAACCATAAATTAAAATGTTCTGAAATACTTGTACTCAGTAGCAATTATAATAATGTCATACTAAAGAGAAAGGTAAAATAAATAGAACCAAGTTTTCTCGGTTGCTTATTCAACAACCACATCAGCACTCGGTGTTTCACAAGTGTTGTCTTCTTCATCTTCTTCTTTGGGGGAACTGTCAGTCTTATTATTATTATTATCGGTAGTTGATAAGAAGACATTACCAAACTCCTTTCTTGCGGATAGCCTCTCGAGCAATTCTAGACAATCGATTGCAGTCACCATTACAGCTATATTAGTCCTACCTCTCCAGCATCCAATGGCTATTGTTGACAATTCAGCAGGTAATGGCTCAGAAGAAGAGTCATTGCTACCTGAAAAAATAAAATAAGCCCTATTAACAACATATATATATATCTTAACTTCATTCCAATTCTTGGCCAGATTGGAATAAGGTTCACTTTGTTTTTCATTCCTTAGGATTTGCAAATTGTCCACATTGGAGATATACTGCATTAATCAATGGATGTTTTCTGGAACACATATCTTGATGAGATTAACTTATTTGGTCACACATATTCATAGTTGGTTGCTTCTCAACTGGATCTGAATCTGATTGTTCCAAAAACATCTACTCTACCATATACAAGAAAAAATTACACTATAATATGGATCATGATTAAATCATTTGTATATCGAATGAAGTAAAAAAATCATACTATACTCTTGAATCTTGATCATGATCCAGATAGAAGGCCAACGAAAAAAATAAATAAAAATCACTTTTGATTTGAACTTTGACGTTATCCCCCACTAATATTGTGATTGCATATAACAATATCCAAAAGGTTCAAAGTTCTTTGAATTATGGCATTTACCTGATATACAAGGGAGTACTAGATTTTTAGTAGCTTTATTGTAAAACCCTTGATTCAAAAGTAAGGCTCTCTACTCTATTGATTCAATCAATACATACCTATGTGTATTTCTAAACTCTATTTTGTATCTTAGTACAGTATTTCATTTAGTATCTTGTATATTTTTCCATAACTTCTTATAAAACACCTCATCTTTCTTATTATTATTACATAAAGATCTCACTGTTAATTAGGACAACAATCTCTAAAATATATATTCATTAATAGCTTAGTTTAAGATTCAAACCACTTTAAGAGTGAGTTATGTTCAATAATAGGGTTAATCATTATTGACACGCACCTTTACCCAGGACAATTACGCAGCAACCCATCAAAAGCTCAGAAGCTGCCTTCCCAAAGTTGGCATCAACAAAATCTCCGAATTTGATAGTTTTATATTGCAATAGATGCTTGAAGTCAATAGGGGATGCATATAATATCTGTTTTGTTATATATGGAAGAAGAAATGGTAATCCTTCAGATGCTATCCTGAATGAACATTGAGACAAGGATCCTTCTGTCGACGACTGTCGTTCCTGGAACCACATAAATAAATAATTCATTATGATACTATGAACAAAGTCAAAATGAGTACATCTATAAGTTCCCACACAGGATAAATAGTCCAGAACATAATCAGATTTCATGCAAGTAGAATCCAATCTTTCTTTATTTTTTTGAATTATGGAGAGCTAGCATGACACCCCACAGTCATGACCCTCCACTTCCATTCAAAGCACTTCCAGTAGGAATTGAACCCGTGACCTTTTTGTCTCTTAGGCCGAGTATTTCCACTGGGCAAGTAGAATCCAATCTATTGGATAGACAAATTCATATTTAACCAAGGATTAATTTACTAAATCAATTAACTAAATTATTCCATGTTCCAAAAGTTTAGTTGTTAAAATTAAGGACAGGATTATGATTCCCAAAAAGTTATTTACTAAGTTGACAAGATTGACAAGTCCAAATTATTCGTGGGTTTGAGTCTTTCTATTTTGATCCAGAAAAATGTTATGTTTGTCAAAAATTATAAAATATAATTTCTTCATCATTAAAAGTATCTCCAAACCAAAGGATACAAAAAAGTACACTATAATGTAGATCATGATCTAAAAAATAATTTGGATCGTGATCTAGAAAATAATTTATATATTAGGGAAGCCTTATATACCACACTATCATTTAGATCATGATCCAAAATTAACATGATCATGATTAAAAAAAAATTATACAAAAAGTTACAGTATAATTTGGATGATGACATAAAATAATTAGAATACCAAACAAAATCAAAATACTACCAATGGTGACAAAATACCAGATTTCAAATAGGCTCAGTAATTTCAAGGACATGCAGAAGACTTACAAACATTTTCAGGCCAACTGAAGCAATTTTAAGTTGTTGTCCTGCTTTGAAATTTAGTTCAAGAATATCCTTCACCCAACTTGAGACGTAATAAACTCTTTTCACGCTGTTGAAATCTATGTTTCTTGAGATAAGGTGACCTTTAAAGGGGAAAGCGTCACTAATACCATAAAACGTCTTTATTGTATCCACAACATCTGGTTTTGTGAAAAATACTACTGGGTCTACACCTCTCCATTTGCCTTGAATCTGCAATTTTCTTTTACCAGTAACCAACTTGGGAGCTGATTCTTTATCAAGGACAGCAGTTTCAACCTGGATTTCTTCTTTTACTTGTGTGGTGGGGTTGATGTCTAATTTAGCTTCATCCACTTTAGTGTCTACATCATCCATATCTACATCAGAAGGAATTTCTACTATTTCTTCTGTGACATTTTCAGAATTTAATTCACAGCCATTGGAATTTTCTTCCGTCACATTTACTGAATCAGTATTGGAATCCGGAATGTCCTGAAGCTTGTCAGGATGATTGGGAGAAGAAGCTGCAGGAAGAAAAGAGAGGAAATTTTCACACAGCCTAAAATGGAGTTTGGACATCGATTAATATCAAATAACATGGTAAAAGTGAATAACACATAATTTGGTCTATCATATATCATCTGCCTAACAAGCAACATGCCCCAAAACCGTTGAATTACAATGCCAACCTCGACACATTGTGAGAACAATGGACTGTTACCAGGGACCTCTTTCACACTTTAAATGCGTCAGAGATCCATGGCCAGGAAATATGTTGGAAGGGAGAGTGTTTTTAGATGAGATAAATATTCTAACCATCTTAAATACTTGATGAGGAATCTAACAAATATCAGGAAATACATAGCACAATAAGTATCTTTCTTCCATAATTTCTTTATAGAATTGATTAGTTTATCAGGCTGTTGTGGTATGCCTTTTTTTCATTTGGACCATGATCTGGAAAAGATTGCATTTGTTATATTTGCCAAAAGTAAGAATTATTTAGAAATTAATTTGGTCATGATCTAGAAAAATAAAAAGATACATACCAAATGAAGCAATTAATCAAACTATGTTATCTAGATCATGATCCAAACAATAATTTGGATGATGATCCGGATAATTCTTATACCAAACAAAATACCTTCACTTTCAATTTTAACTTTGGTGATTTTCCAATGAGATTGTAATTGTAATGGAGATTTGTGAAAAAATACCAGTTTCCAAATAGGTTCATATTCGAAAATATTTTTATCTGGAAAAATTGCAATCACTACATGTGTTACCTTCATCCTCCAAAAAAAATGACAAAGAAATTAGACTTTTTAACCTATATGCAGTTAAATTTTCATGTCTAAGACATAAGACTTCAGTTTCAAACTTATTTGAAACGGCATAGAAATTTGTTCTCTGCCAGAGTATTGTTCCATATAGTTCAACACAAGTTTGTGTTCTCAAGATAACACTTTAGCTAAATTAGTTCAAGTTCTTTCTGTTAATTTGATCAGAGATGTATTTTATTGTTTATAATAAACACTCCTCAAATAAGTGTACAGAATATTTTCAATTGAGATTTTATATAATCGATTCAAAATATAATTTTATATAGTGCCCCTTCAAATAGGAATAACAAAGAATCATGTTACCTGGCAATTGAGATATCTTGTGAAACACCGCAATAAAAAAAGCTCCTGTATTCTGATCATGGGGAACTATTCTCATGCAACGTTCCAAAGGAAAAGAAGAAACCTCCTCATTCATACTATTTGTTGAAGCCTCAAGATTATTAGCCAACTCTGCCCCATTTTCAAAACTTTTTTCATCATTGTTAACATTCTCTTCTCCTACAGAGGACTCATCGTGACCACTTGAATGGAACATGCTTGGAAGGATTGATCCCTGGCGAAACTTACTGACCTCTTTGTGAGAAGCCAACCAAATTCCCTTGTCTTTTATCTGCATCATGATTTCAATGTTAGTGAAAGGCTTCGAGTAGCAAAACATAGGTAAATTTAGCATGCCCTATGTCCAATTTTATGCTTCCCAATTCATTTTTTCTTCAGTAAAAAATTCATGCTGATCGTGATCCCAAAAAATCTACGTTTGTTATGTTTTTCAAAAATCACAATGATTTAAAACTTAATATGTATAATGAACAAAAAAATAGTCTTAGGATCATAATCCAAAAAGTAATATGAACATTAACCAAAAAAAATAAAATTGGATGATGATCTAGAAAATAATTTATATACCAAATGGTAGGCTTTCTGTGCACTAGCACATGTCACAGCAACCACAAACAAATTTATACCACCATTCTTTTTAGAATCATTATATGCAACCATTGCACAAAAATCCAGGAAAGGCCTAGAACTCTGCACATTATTTTTAGTGATTTAAACTACCTACCTATGCCTGAAGCCAGATCAAAGAATGTCTAATTAGGGGTAGACATTTGCTAATTCAACATTTTTATCAATTAACTTTCTTCTTTTTTTTAAATGGTCATGAAGGTTAGAACCCACGACCTTGTGGTCACAAGCCTTGCGCTCTAGCACTGATCTTCAATTAACTTTCTAAAACACAAGATAATAGAGAAAATAACATTGTACTTTGACATGATTAAAACAACATAATATTGACCTTCCATTTCTTAAGCCCTGGCCTGCGAACTAGTTGAGGTAGCTCTTTGGAGACATCAAGGAGTTCAATAGACCCACCACATCTACGCAGAATCTGAAAGAAAGGGAGCATTATTAGGCCATTTTGCTATTGGGACATTAAGCAACTGAGAGAAAGTGCTAAACATATTCACATGAATAATAGAGCATAAATAATGTATATAATAAAACAGTCATGGTAGACACTTAGCAATAGATGAAATAGTAAACTAAAAGATGCACCCATTTTTATACAAGTTCCATCAGCACTAGGTTGTAGTTGAGGAATGGTATGATGTTGAAAATAAATAATGTGCAAACATTCCAAAAAACCTACAGAAATGTATCGTTGCCAAATAAAGTGGCTTTGTTTTAATTATCTAACTAGCCAATGTAGCACCTATTATATCATGCACAAGGACCTTCACCCCGTTAATTATATTTCAAAATAAATTTCACTTTCCAACACGTTAGTAACAGTATTCCCCCTTTTCCCCATATGTCCATCGAAGAAAGAAAAATGCAAAAACAAAAAATGAAATATAAAACTGAAACTATACCACAGTTGCACAGTCAAACAGGATGAAAAAAGCTATGAATTTTAACAGCTGACTAGGCATAAATAAGAAAAAATGACATTTTGCTGAAGAAATATGTGAGTATAATATAGGATTTAGGAAGAGGAGATGAGATGAGAGTTAGATTGACATAGGAGAGAAGATAGACCACAAAGGAATCTAGGAAATGAAATATAGTTTATTATTAAGGCCAGAGCCTTGATCTACCTGTGACGAAAAAACAAATGGACGGGAAGTAAAAAGACGAGATGTCGTATCAGGAATATTGCCATAATTGAAGGAAAGAATGGAAAATTTATGGGACACAATGGAAAATTTTCAGTTCTCAATAAGTGTTGAGTCTACTAGTTACTGAATAAATATCATAGGCCTTACTATATGTTTGCATAATTCAATAGATACATGCAAACTGAAACTACTGCCAAAAGAAACTGATAATTCATTTGAATTCATGGGAAAGAAATTAAATAAACAACTGTTAGGTAAAAGAAAATGAACATTCAAGTCTAAGAAAGAGGTTATGCTATTCACCCTACTAGAGACTACTTTTAATTTTCCCACATTAGTTACCCTGAAAGTAACATGCAAAGACACTAAAGAGGTTGCATATTACTGGTTACAGAATGTATTAAAAACGTTTATCAGGCTATACTGAAGAGGCAAATTATATGGAACATCCACAAAAACAATAACATACTAAGGAGTAAAGAAAATTATTGTACATTCAAAAAAGATAAGAGGAAGACATCAATGTTGATCCAATTTCACTTTCTCATTATAACTATGGATCCAACAGAGCATTTACTAAGAGGCACTTTACCTCAGCTACAACAGCCTCATTTTCAACTGGATTCATCGAGCAAGTTGAGTACACCATCCTTCCACCAACTTTAAGCAAAGAGACACCTGTCATATTAAACCAAAAAAAAATTATATCGAAGAGAAAATAGTTCTCACTTCAACCAGATTACTATTGATAACCTATGTCACGGATACAGATACGGCAAATTTTGAAAATATAGGATACGATATGTTTAGGATACGCATATTATTAAAAAATTATTAAAATATATATATAAAATAATAATTAAAAAATCAAAATATATTCAGAGTTAGTTAATAACTTAATGTGAATCTTAAGTTTATCTTGTTTATCTAAAAAGCACATCAGATAGACAAAGTAAGACGAGGGAGGTTTCAATCAAGAGGAGGAAATATTAGTTTAGGGTTAGTTTTATTTTAAACATTCAAGTCCTCTTAAAAATTTATTTTTTAAAAATTACCAAAACGTATGTATCCAAGCCGTATCCAAACTGTATCGGATTGGTCGACTACATAAAAAGTCAACGATACTTCTTTTGTCGTATCCGATACCCGTTTTTCCGTATCGTATCCGATACTTCAAAACAAAAACAAAAATTGGAGTATCCGTGCTACATAGTTGATAACTTAGCAATCAAAAAATACTAATAGCTTGAGTTTCAACAAAGTACACAAATGGAGCGAATGATCGTACTTCAAGTCAAATTGCGGGAAATGATAAGGGAAAGCCATAATTTTTATCATTTGATGAAATTGTGTATGGAAATTACTGGTATATACTGATATCTGGACAAAACACTTCATTAATATAGCCACAAAAGAAATCCAACAAAATCCGGAAAAAAGGAAAAGCATTTGTGCATTAGTACGTGCACATATTTCAGTATCTTAAAAGTGACTGCTCAGCTCTAATTCAGTTTGGAAGGTTGACTTGAGAAAACTTTATTTTTAATACATAATGAGGAAACAGAGATATCAGTGAAATTTGTCACAGTTTAGTTATGCTAGACTAGTGCACAAGGGATTAATATTTTATTTAATGTTTTATGCTTTATTTTCTTTGATGTCTTTATTTAAAAAAAATTGTGTTAACCCTTCAAACTTTCAACACAAAGGTCTAGAGTTGCCTATGGTTTAGGTTATGTCGATGAACAAACACTATTGGAAGAAATGGGAACTAGACATTTCCCTTGCTTAAGGGATTAATAATTATATGCAGGTTATGCAAGCTTATTTACTAAATTGATAGAGTCTAATCAAGGATAGCATCTAGTCAACGCACTCATGGGCATATTAGACGTGCTAATCATTTTCCCAATTTTGTTAGTGTAAAGCACAAGTGTGTTACAAAAATGGGACATTGGTAGAGTATTTCAGTTTTCTAAGAGATAAATCCCAGACAAGCACAGTCGGGAAAAAACTGAAAACAGTGTCCCGAAACAGGTAGGTAAAGAGGTTGTTGTGGACAGAATAAACCAGACCAAAACAAAATACCTCGCATTGCTATCTGAATCTGTAGACTATGAAGTCCATTGCCATTTCCTGTGTTCCTATAAAACAAACCACCATGTCAAGCTTTGGACAATCCCAAATATTATTACAAACAATAAGGAATATGACTAATACAAAATAGCTACCATTTTCTCCAAATATCAGGAGCCTTGCGAAGAGTACCATCCCCACTACATGGAACGTCGCATAAGACACGATCAAAGAGTATTTGTGTTAAATTTGGAACTGTTCCAACTTCATTACCAGAAGCATTAGCATGATTTTTAGCTAATCGACAGCTGGGGAACTGCTGAGCTTCATGGTTTGTAACTATCAAATTAGCAGTACACATTCTCTTCGTTTGGTGAATAAGAAGATTACATCTCTGGACATCAAGATCATTTGCTATCACCTAAAGAAGGAAATATAGCATAAGTAAAACTCTGATAATGTAAACCCTTCTTTTAAAGGGAATGAAGTAACCATCATTTGAGAGACTAATGTAGCTTGAAGGATAAGATAATGAAGTTGTACCATTCCAGTTGGAAATGATCCCGGTTGAGTTGATTGGTGTAACGTTTCTAGCAATTGGAATGTTTTTGAACCAGGAGCAGCACACACTAGATATATCAAAGGAGGTAATCAAAACTACTGAATGTATCATATGCTAAACAAATATCAAAGTGTCATTGTGATAAATATTCTCCTGTAACAAGAACTTGTTGAACCTAATCAACCAGGAGAGAGGGACCAAAACTTAATGAGTAAGATAAGCATCTGTTGAACACATAATAAAGAAACTATAGTGTCTAAATGCTTTTAGTAATGGTTTTCACTCCTCATTTCAAGACTAGCGTCATTTACCGCTCGACCCTTCAAGCGGTGACACGTGGAAAGCTAAAATCCCTCCTAGGGTTCTCTTCTATGGCTGGGAAGTAATTCATGGTGTTTTGACTACCATTAAGCTTAAAAGAAAGGGATTGTTCTTGGCTAGGAGGTGTTATCTTTGTATCAAGAGCGAAGAGACCATCGACCTCAACCTCCTTCATTGCAACCTATGGGAAAGGGTTTTAGGATTAATGCCTTATGGTGGAAGTGAACGGTTGGGAAGCCTATTGGTTAAGATAAGTGGTCGGAATAAAGTGATGATAACCAATATAGCAGTATAAATAGAACATTATTTGTTAAGAGTAGTTATGAAATGAATTTGTTGAATTCTCTTGTTAGAGAATCTCTTTCTTCTTCCTCATTGTATTCTCCCTAGCAGTTAGGGTTCTATCTTCCTCCATTGATTCAATTGCTCTTAACTTGCTAAGAGCTCTTATCTTATCTTCGATCTCAAATTTTAGTTCTCGTATTCATGCAATTTCAATATTTATACCTAATTCTAGTTCAAGGTATATCAGATGCATGTAGAGATCCTGCTCAGGTGGACCAGAATAGCGTTAATGGAACTTACTATCAAGAACAAAATGATCTGGATGTACATCCAAGAGTAGTGGAGGCACCTGAATCAAAAGTAATCATAAAAATAAAGTTAATATAAGTAATATCCTAGAAATTCTACAGTGAATACTACTACATATAATCTAAGAACCAGAAAATGGCATAGAAGAAGCCCCCACACAAAAGCACAGAAAAGTATAATTGTCTAACCATGCTGACAGCCTCCTGCCTAGTGACATTTCCAACTTCATTTTCTAGCTTCAAGAATTCATGGAACCTGAAATCAATGTCAAGGAAGATAACAAAGACCATTTGATCAGTGAAAGATGCACGAGTGTCAGAGTGTGTTATCAAAGTACTGACATTTACAATATAGATGAACAAGAATTTTCAAATAATTAGTTGTAAAAAAACAACTAACCAACAATAGAGTAACAGTTCGGGTTTATGATAGCAGATGTATTAATGTTTTCATCTCTGGTTTAGGCTATTCAATTCTCATCAATATAAACCCTAGATCTATTACAAAAACGGCTTCACTTATTTAAAAGGTCTTATATTAGAGTATATCTACAACAAATAATGATGATTGTACCTCTCAAGGGTTTTATTCTTTCTGATCTGTGCACGAGAGAAATTAGAATGCCATGCAAGATTATCAGGGTACCAAGGCAATGGTAGGATTCCTTCAACTTCAGTCCCATCATATCCCTAACAAAGAAAAGAAAAGAAATTACAAGACATATGAGAATGATATGATAGAACATGGTATAGAAGTTGTATACTACCTCAGCCTGAAGACATTTCATAAAGTCATCCTCCAATTTTGAACGAATGTCACTTGAAAATTGGCTACTGCAACATTAACAACAAATATCAACATAAATAAAGAAGCTTTGTAATTAATTAGAAGAACTAACTAAATGATGGGTATTTGAAAATGACCTTGAGTTAATTCGAAAAGCAGCTGGCAATGGCCTTCTCAGGATTTCAATGAAAGTTTCCCATTCTTCAGAGGAAACAATCCCTTGTTCCTGCATCAGTAATTGAACAATCAGTAGTTAAATACAACATTTTATGATAATAGAAATCAGTACCTTGTAGTATTCTTCGAAGGGAAGACTCTGAGTGGGTATGGGATCCCAAGAAGGTTTCCTAATGGTAGCGTTGTTGTCGTTGTTTTCAGGTTGGGAGTCGGATTTGTTCCGTTTCCAAACATTCTCTCTGTTGTGACGGAAGTGTTTCCTCTGCGTTCTATACTTCCCTCCGCCCATTGCTTCTTCGTGTTGCGGCGGGCGGTTACTTCTTCCTGCTGCTGCTGCTACAGTCAGTCAATAGCCTAGAGAGAAATGAGGTTTCAAATCAAATCGTTGTTGGATCCCTCCTTATAAATAAGTTAAGCCCAACTAGTATAATCCTATTTATATCTATAACCTATTTTAAATATTAAATTAGTTAAATAGTTACATATAAAAATAATTAAATTAATTTAATAATATTTAAAACTAATATTAAAAAAATACATACAACTATTATCAATATATTAAATTAGATAATTACATAAATAATTATATATTAAATAAATATTAATATTTCTCTTTTTCTTTAATTTGTATATTAGACAATTAATTTATAATTTATTCACCATATATATACACCATCTCATTTTTTCTATTTTTTATTTTATAATTAATTTAAACTTGATCATATTATTTTTTAAATGGTGTTTAAAATTAATCTTATAACATAGAAAATTTGGTGTATCATAATCCAAAAGAAAATTGAATTATAAAAATAAAAAAATGTAAAACATAATATATATATTTATATATATATATATATATATATACTTGTAATTTTATTAAATTTAAAATAATAAATTGGTATTTTGTGGTTTTATTAACAATTTGTTTAATTTTTTTAAACAAGATAAACATTTTAATTTATTATTTTTAATATATTTTTATTTAAATTTAATTATATATATGTCTTATTAAATATATTTATATTCAATAAATTTTTGATATATTAAATCAACAATTTACTTGGATTTGAGTTATTATTATAACTTAAATTATTAAAAAAAAATATTAATTAGTTGTGATTTTAAGGTGAGAGAATTTTATTTTTGGTAAAAAGATCTAAAATTTATTAATATATATTAATAAAATAAAAAAAAATATTTTAATATTTTGTTTAATAAATTAAATAATGTGATGTAAAATAAAATTTTAAGTATAGTTGTTAAATTATAAAAATTAATAAAGTGGAATATCTTCCATCCAAATATTTTCAAAACTAATTTGAATCAAAAACTATTTTCATTTGATCTGACTGTTCAAGGGGTAAGGATCTGTTGTCCCAAAATATGTTCCACTTGCTGTCTCATTCATCAAAACAACATAATTTTGATAAATTAGACAAATAAAAAATTATATATATGAAATAAACCCTAAATCCTAAACTCTAAACCCTAAATTCTAAACCCTAAACCCTAAATCTTAAATCCTAAATTCTAAACCCTAAAAAATTATATACATATGACATTTTATTTTAATATTTAATTTTCTTTTTCCTCTTTCCACACTCTTCTCTCTCCTATGAGACAGCAAGTGGCCCTGTTCAAGAAATGTAAGGTTCAACTGAATAAAATCTCTTAACAAAAAATAAAAGCAAAATAAAAATAGTAATGAAACTTAATAGATTTACACATTGTGCTTTCTATGGACTCAAATAGTGTATGTTTAATAGTATAAGAAAAAAACAAATGGCCATTAGTTGTAAATCTGTAAAAATAAAAAGATTACATTTCTAAGAATTCATCTTTCAAGAGACGAGTAAATAGAATCGGCTTCATTAATTTTGACTTTATAAATAAATGTTACATTGTTTTTTTCGTGAAAAAATGAGAAAAAATAATGCTGGAGTTAGCTGGAAATAAACACTTTAGCTTCTTTTATTTTTTTTCTGAATTTCCATTTCATCATAATTCTTATCGCAAGTTATTTCATAATGAAATTGAATGTCAGGAAACATTGTATTCTCTCCATGAACTTTTGAAATTAATTGGTTTTAGCAAAAAAGAAGGGTTTAAAAAAAACATCCCAAGAGCTAAAAAAATTATCTACTTCTAGATCAAAGACTTTTTAACATTTTTTTATCATTTGGATATCCAAGAAAAAGATATTTGAATTCCCTCTAATATCAGTCTTTCAAAGGGGATTTCCAAATTGAGGATTTTTGTCTATTATTGATAAGATGAGTGGCTATTATAACAACAAAACCCTAGATTTTATTGGAAGTTTTCCCTAAACATCAAAGTTCTAGCAACTATTTCATAATGAATTCAATATCCATCAGCATGCAAGGGAGTCAGCTTTAACCACTCAGACATGCGAAAGTTCCATCCACAAACCCTCGTTGCTTCGGGTGGACATAATAAATCGTCATTTGACTCAAAGATTGTAAAATGATTATTTCATCATTGCATAATGACTATGAGTTGATTACATCAAAATTCATGGAACAGACTGACTGCATGCTCTGCTTTTGCATCTTGCAGCTACATCTATGGACTATGAACTAATCTATCTCCTTTTTTTCTGCCAAAAATGTTTTGAAATAAGTGTTCAAAACAGCTCCATGAATAAATGATATTTCTATGAATGTTTCTTCTTCTTCTTTCCTGATACTTTTTTCTTGAGGTTTTTCCCAGGCCCTCTTCTGAAGACAGCCAAAATCTCAATGCTGCAACAGAGAAAACACATTAAGTAAATAACAATGTCATGAGTCATAACATACATCTTTCCCAAATAAAATAAAAATAAAAATTGCATGAACTTTAACAATATAAGAATATCAACTGATGAAACATATTTTGCCAAGTTTCAAATTTTGGATCAAGCCAAAATATGTACCCATAAGGGCAGGGACGGACCCAGAATTCGGTGGTGGGGTGGGCTTAAAAAAAATCAGGGCAGGCTAAAATAAAAAACGAGAAAATTTTAGATAAAACAGGTAAATAAATGTAAGTTTTACCATTTTTTTAATAATTAAATAAACAAAATAGTGAATTCTGTTGATTTTTTTTTAAAATTAGGGGGTAATGTCAATTTTTTTTCCGGGGTTGGGCTGAAGCTGAAGCCCACCCGAGCCCCTACATAGATCCGTCCATGCTTAAGGGGGGCATGACAGCAGGAGATCGTGCTAGCCACCCGGGAATAAACCCCGATCAAAAAAAAAAAGTCATCTATAGAATTCAGAGAAGCTTTAACTTGAGATGAGAAGAAGAAGAAGACCTAAGCCTGATGAGAAAAACATATCAACCATTCATATTCAAATAATTCCTTCATACAATACTTTTTTGTTTTTGAAAAACACCCCTTCATACAATACATCTACTAAACTTTATAACTAATTATTACTCTATCCCTATATATACTATGCTCCATAAAGCATATGAGAATGCTTAGTCAGAAATCATGATTCATGAAGAACACATAACAAGGAAATGAAGGTTGGTTCAGATCATGAAACTAACTATCAAAACCTAGGGAGATCTACACTGTGTTCTAAGAAATACGGATGATTCTGATATACCTTTTATTAGATTTAGGTATCAACCTTGAACATGAATGAGTGAACTAGAATTTGAGATGAGAAGAGAATTGAGAATTAATGGGGGAAGATAGAATCCTAGATGCTAGGAGAATACAATTGAATGAGAGAGATAGAATCTCCACAAGAATTTCAACTAATTTATTTCTTAACTACAACATAACCACTACTAATATATTTATACTATTCTATTCATAACTAACCGCTACAGCTACTCCAACCATCAGGGAACTAACCCTAACCTATTCCCCTTGTAACAGATTCCTTTGAATTTAGGATAAGAAAAATGGCAATCCCAGTATCCATGTTTATGGAGCTAATTACTAAATTCTAATCAGATGGTTATCCCAGTATCCATTTAGAAACACATTCTCTTACATATCCAAGGAGATTGTTTGAGTTGGTTTTGGATTATAATCTATTTTTTAAAAGGAGGTTTTGGATTATAATGCTAAGAAATTATGTTGTTAAAAAGTTGATAAGTGTTTTTAGGCCATTAAGTTAAAGTAACATTATTTGATAAAAGTGATTTTGTTACACAAGAAAACTAGCCCTATTGCATAAAAAAACTGGTATGATATTGCAATGTCTCAAAAGATGAACCACAAAAAAGCCATACCTTTGCGTGCCTGGGAAGAAATTGAAACCATGAGCTTTGTGCAAATGCCATGATTTACTAGAGAGCAATGATATACAATCCTACCAATCAATGAAACAATCAATTAGATGCATAGATGAATATTGTTAATTTTTTCAATATTTGGAATTCCATTCATATCTTCTTCAACTGATAGGCCATCTATTAGCCAGTATGACACTAAAAATCTAATGACGGTAAAGCATACCTTTTTAAAACTTTCCCATCCACAGCTTATGTAGATAAGAGTTTGAGGTGATGAATGGCTTTCCTCCTCGGTAACTTTTCTTTGAATATGAACTTCTGCATCTTTCGCACGTAGAACCCAAGGTCTCTTTTCCTCTTTGTCAGAACTGAAGAGACACAAAAAAAAAAAAGTAAGTGCAAAATCCTGGACAATGCAGTTCTTTGAAATGTTAAAGACTCCATGCACCCTGTCTGGATTTCCATTCAACACCTTGGCCCAATAATCAATTCAATAAGTCATGGCTGTAGGGTTCGTGCTTCCTCCAGGGATTAAACCCTGGATTAAAATAACAAGAGTACAAAATCAATTGGAAACCAACTAAACTACCTCCTAGAGGACTTGGATCCAAAGTCTAGTGATACGAGATCTTGCAAAGCATTGACAAGGGATGGATCCAGTCCTTTCCTTGGAGGATCAACCACAATAACTTCCGAGCCTGTCAGCCAAGAAGAAGGGTCCTGGGAAAAGTGCAAGTGATTCTGAAGATTAGCTTTTAGAGCATTGTGTGTGCACTTTCAAAGAAAGAATACTTCAATAAAGTTATTTAGTGTGCAAAAATAAAATAAACATTGAAACTATAACTATACACCTTAAAGAATTTCACGCATAGATAAAAGAAGCAAGGAAGAGATGAAGAAAAATTTCTCCATATTTCTCATAAGAATGTAAGTTGTACAAGGGAGTTATTTATTTACATCTTGGGGTATTCTAGAAAGCTAAACTATTTACAATTAATGTATTTACAGAAAATATTTACTGCTAGACAAATTTGTTGGCCAGCAGCTGGTTGTTTGGAACCATTTGTTGGCCTATTTTATTAGATTCCTTTAAAGTTGTTATATGACCAGGCATAAGTTTTTTATGGCTAAACTCTTTAGGCGGAGCAGCCTCTGCTCATTCATTATGAAATGAAAGGTGTGGAATCTGTATTCTCCCCTCTATCAATCTATGGTCTTACCTATTTCTCTGGATTCATCCACTCTATCTTTCTGTTAAATCTTCATTCTATGTTTTCTCATCTCCACCCCTTAATCTTACTTGTTACAGAATTACAAAGTAATCATCAACATAAACTTGGAGGAAACACTAACAGTTGAAGCATCGCCAAGGTGCCAACTGATGTTGCAGTCTACCGATTTTGATAAGCGTTCTGCAGTCTTCTCAAAAGATTGTTTGGATTCTTTGTTAACCTCAACACATTTGACCGACCTGCAAAAATATGAATGTTTGATCTAGGACTTTGGGCTTAAAGAATTAAGTAAAAATTGTAAAATTATTTGGGAGAAGGAAACTTCATACCTGCATTTCCGGGTGGCTGCCAGCGACAACCCAATCACACCAGCTCCTGCATAGAGGTCAACAACTGATGTGCCCAAAGGCACATACTTCTGTAGTCTCCGTAGCAAGGAATCAAATGCCTGTAGAAAGGAATGAAACCATGGTTATTTCAAGTACACAAGCTGGTGACATTATTTAGCATTGTTATAAAAAGAATATCAATATTAAAATATTTCCTATGTTGAGGTAGATGATGGAATATGGGAATGAATATACCATGGAAAAAAATAAAGTCAAATAGCTGAAGCTCCAAAAATTGAGTATATCTAGGGAAAATTTCATGCAAAGCAAGTAAATTTTAAAATTGTCCTTGTATAATTGGATAATATATTATTTGGTAGACTTGCGTGTACTTCAATAAAATTTATGTCAAAACTAAAACATTGCATTAGATAATAAGAAAATTATTTGAAGTGCAATGAACGAGTACAGAATAGATCTTTGCTCTCTATTTGGTGTATCTTTTAGTGGAAGAAAGGAGGAGGAACTAGAGTGGCTCAACAGGGATTTCTTATTTGAAATAGAAATGTTAAGGCTTTGAAGAAGAAATCAAAATCTATGTAAATAGAAATAATACATTTGCCAAAAACATATCAAAATTAACTAATGAATATAGAGACATATTGGAAATTAATTTTTTTATTCACTTCAGAAAGTATCCAATAGCTTTCTGTAAGGATAAAAACATGTCTTAGGTATAACTATGCATACATATACAGATAAAAGCTAAAGTACCCGTGTATTTGCTTGGCCAAAGGATGATGGAGCCAATGAGACATCAATACCACCAACATGTTCCCAAAAATCTCTTTCACCAACAAGATACCTCCATCTGTTCCCAAAAATTATCTGTGGCCCAAAAACATTTCTAATCTCAAATACAATATCAGACAATGGAGGAATTGCAGAAGAACAAGACTGATAACTCATTTATATGCAGACACCATCACAAAGGACCAGAAAAAAAGCCTGGTGAATAGAAAGAGAAGTTTCTAGCAGGCTTCACATCACAAACATTATCTTGGCAGGGCGTTTGTGCATTTAGCAATAGCCAACAGGTAAATATTGTAAGCTGGTTTTGTGTAGACAAGATTTTACTCACATTGTTGGTTGATGTTTGAAAATTTGCCCAAACTGAATGAATTAGGTGGACATCCTTCCTCGGACCACCATTTCTCCACAAGAACTGCAGGTATGTATTGCATGGTTTGAATAATTATTGGCTACAATTTATATATATATAATAACTTATTTTTTTAGACCAGGTTTTTTTTCCTAATAGATGAGACTAGCACATAACTATTGGCTTACAATATTAATTAGAGAAAAGCATGAAAGAGAGGTATACATTTGTTAAATCACTTATTTTTTCTGAACCAGGCGATTTCTCATCCCTTGAATTCCACACCAATGAAATCTGTACTTTGCCTATATTTAAACATGAACAAGCAAGGATGCCATCATTAGTCAATCTTAGAAATACTGAAACAGTGTCTAAGGAGAAGACAATAGTTATAGAACAGATAGACACCGTTTCTATATCTCTCAGCAGCAGGAAGGGATGTATTGTATGTGGATACGGCCATCTGCATGCACATGGAACCACCATCCATTAAACAGACAAAAAAACAAGGAAAAGGGTAGATCATACCGTACTAAATATGAACTATAACGACTTTTAGTAAATCTAATTCAGTTTGATCATTCAGAAGTTAACAAATAATAACAGTACCCAATATCCCCGTTCTAAAAACATTATGTTAAGTGTAAGCTGTATTTAATGCGTTATTCACCTGAACATAACGCAGGTGCCCTGTTCCTTTATCTTCATCGTATGGTTCAATATTCAGCTCAGAGATACCTGCAAGTCCAAACAGCTAAAGCATCAGAGAATACGTGCATTCAAATGTAGTAAGACTTCTTAGACATCGGAGTATATACCTTGCTTCAGGAGTTGGACAGCTGCATTGATATTCGGATGGTGAGCTGCACAGCCAACGAAATTTTAGAACTTTGAAATATTCTCAATACAGTTGTTACAGATAATATTCTACAACAAAAATGAACTGATTTCCGGACCTTTGCAATCAGGAATGTCGACCACATTATGTGTACCCTCTTCATACAGTCCAATCAGAGGATTATCAGATGATCCGCGAATGGCAAGCTTAGCACGACACCTCCATCCCCACTATAAGGAATTGGAATCTATTATTAACACTCAAATGTTCGAAACCAAACAATTTCAAGTATCATAATTGAAGGAAAACTGAGGAACGTGTTTGTTAGGTCAAAGAACATACAAGTCTGCAACTATCAAAGCTGAAGTCAGAGAGGCCGAATTGTCGGAAGAAGTCGACTGCGTCGTCAATAACCAGGGGGCGATGAAGATTATACTCTTGAGTACAGCCAGAACAGCTGAAAAGTAACAATGCTATAAAATAATAGTAAGGAGCGAAGAGGAAGCAAGTAGTAAGACTGAGACAAGAGTTCTTACGACTCGAAATGAGAACACAGGAGGGAACAGGTGGTTGAGGAAGAGGAACTGGGGTTCGTCGGCAACGAAATCCGCGGTGCTGTTAGCGGAGAAGCACGCACGGAAGCAGGTGTAGCTTGACAAGTGACGAGAGAGAGTGAAGGTAGCGCCGGGAGCAGCCAAAGGGCCATCCGTTGAGCAGACGACCGGCGAGTGAGTGTTCCGGCTACAACTCCGGTGGCGGGAAGCGATTACTGGATGATGATAAAACTGAAAACACGGATTGAGTCCTGCAGGTTATGGATGAGATATTCAATTTTACTTCAAGAGATATTCAATTTTACTTCAAGACTCCAAAAA
Organism: Impatiens glandulifera; assembly: GCF_907164915.1. NCBI lineage: Eukaryota > Viridiplantae > Streptophyta > Magnoliopsida > Ericales > Balsaminaceae > Impatiens > Impatiens glandulifera. Next base: position 33,356,747 of record NC_061864.1, on the reverse strand, counting down.
CACTTTAATTTGCACCATAAATTAAAACAAATCTATTTAGTAAAATAAATAGATTAAACAAATCTCCAATTAGCCATATATATCATTAATATTTTAAAGAAAATTGGGAGAGGAATGAATAAGAAAATGATTTAAAAAAAAAAACATGAAAGGAGAAAAAAGAAAAAAATTATTTTATTTTATTAATCAATTAAATTATGATAACAACCCTCCTTCACTCTTCTCTCACGTTTTCACAATAACTTAAAAAAAAAATCAAAAGTCACATACATTCATTTCTAATTATGAAACATTTTTGTGACTAAAATTTATTTTTTGTCAACCGAAGAACAAGATATCTCAATATCATTTCCTTTTAAATTAGAGTGTTAAAATATAACTAAAATTGAGACATTTCTCTTTCATAAACCTATTTCTTTTTTAATTGACGTGTTAAGCGATTCAGAATCGAAATACACATTCAAACCATTTACGTTGGTGAAATGAATTCCAAAATATAAGTTTATAGTTTGGTTTGAACGGTTTAAAGATTGTTTTAATTGATTCATCGATTTAATTCATTAACAAATATCAATAACAACATGTATTGTTATGTACATGAATATATAACAATATTATAAATAAAGTTCACAATTCATTCAATAATATATATGAATAATGTTATTAGTTAGGTGCACTAATATACTTTATTTAAAAATATATATATAATGGTTATATTGTTTTTTATATAAATAATGTAATAATTAAAGATCTAGTAAATAAAAATAATTATTATTTTCTAAAACACAATAAAATTATACTAAGAATTTATTTTTGGACTAAACATTACACTAACCATTAACAATTTTGAAAGTAAGTTTGTCTACATAATATTTTTAATAATATATTAATAAGTATTTATGTTTATGAGATGCTCTATTATTATTTTTAGTTTAAAGGTTATATTTTCCCCCAAAAAACACCATAGTTATAATACATTGTTCATTACTATTTCGATTATCGCTCCGTCTTATTTAAACATTTCATTGGTGTAAGCGGTTTAATTGGTGTTAAACCGACAAACCGATTTATTGTGATTAATTTGGTAAAATATCCCATGAACTCAGTTTATTCGGTTTGATTTGAACGGTTTCGATTCGATTCGAAGAGTTTGAAATATTTTGACATTCCTTATTAATTTATTTATATATATAAGTTCTATTTCAAATAATACAACTTTTATTATTCAATGTCATTCAAAATATATATTTAGATAAATTCAATCTCTTTTAAATAGGAGAAATATTAAAATTACCTCTCAACATTGCACTTTATATTATACCCTCAAAATCAAAAATGTTTAAGGAGTTTGTTTGATTTGGATTTTTTTTTTAAATCAATCTATATATATTAATGATTATTATTATATTTTCGGGTTCTCGCACCATATTTTTCACTAAGTTGTTTCACTAAGTTGGGTCGTTGATTTTGGGTTACCGCCTCAAAACTTAGAGTGACAATTAATATAAGATTAAAATATATATAAATGTAAATTTTGAACTTAGAACCATTATATGTCAACATTAGCCAACTCATTTAGTTAACTTTTATAATTCAAATTCAATCAAATATTTGAATCTTTGACATTTTATTTTTTTATGTTAAAAGATGAGTTTTTTTAAATGTAAATTAGTGCTTTATTTTGAATAATTAATCATATAAATTGTATATTCATATAAAAATTATAAATAAATTAACAATCTAAAATATCTAATTTATTAAACTATTTATTATACATAATATTATAAAGATAAATGTCAGATCAAGTGGAGGGATTTGTGTGATTCTTAAAATAAGGTCGTAAGATAATTATTGAAAGATCAAATAGGCAATAAGAGATAATGGTAGTTAAATGAACGAAGATAGTTGGTTTGCCGAAACGATAGTAAAAAGACGGTAATGATGATGCGGTTAAATGCAAAATGCTCAAAATGGAATCACAAAATTAATAATAAAATTTCGATTGTGGTATAATAATATATGTGGTGGTTAAATATGTGAATGAAATGATTGAGAGTAAGAATATAAATTTGAAACTACACTGCAATAACCAACCTGAAATGTCCAATTTTGAACAATTTTCTCCTAGTTTGACCAGTAGTTGATCGGGGATGGGACAGGGATATTTGTGTTTTCCGCCCCCAATCTATTCCGATTCTATCCCAAACACTATGAATACAATTAAATATATAAAATTATCAATATATTTATTTATTTATTACATTTTATAAGAAATTTAAGTTTATTTTTGTATGATAATATAAATTTTCAATATATTACAATATATATTATATAATATATTACAATATATATTATATTAAAAAATAATTTCTGCCTTGAACTGTCCTTTTATAGAAAACACACAAAGTTGCAATTCTGGCTAATTTAACGATCAGGGATTTTCTAACTTCCCTAAAGTGAAGAATCGACAAACCAATTTCTTTCTCTTCTCTGGGATTGACTCTGAAAGAGTGACTTGTTATACCATGAACAAAGAAATATAGATAAGGCTTTCATGGCTTCTTTCTTTCGCCTACTCGATGCATTGCTTGAGCACTACACTAGTAAAAAAACCATTAATAGTAACCAAAAATAGTAACCGTTTGTTCAGCGGTTGATATTAAAGGGGTAATACCAACCGTTTTAAAAATCGTTAATATAAAGGGGTCAATATCAATCGCTCTTAAAAACGGTTGATATTAACTCATCTATATTAACGGAATTTTAAAACGGTTGATATTGACTCCACTCTATATCAACAGTTTCAAAAACCGTTGATATAAAAGGGGTCAATATCAACCGCTCTTAAAACGGTTGATATTAATTCATCTATATTAAAGGAAATTTAAAATGGTTGATATTGACCCACTCTAAATTAACAGTTTTAAAAACCGTTGATATTAACCACATTTATATCAACCACTTTAAAAAACCGTTGATATTGACCAAATCTATATCAACCATTTTAAAATTCGTTGATATAAAAGAGGAAATATCAACAGGTATTATAAGACTTATTCTGATATATATTTTGTTATATTATATTTTATTATTACAGCAAGATGTTTGAATAAATTTTATTTTTAGTAAAATAGAAATTATTCAATATTTTTATTAAAAGTTGTTATGAGAATTTATTTGTAGTTTTTGAGTTATTTTTATTTATTTAATATGAGGAATAAAAGTGAGATAAGATAAAAAAAAAATATACACGAAGGAATATTTTTTTTAGGGAAAGTATAAATAAAAATATTAACAAAATTTAGTGTTTATGAAAAATATAAATATTAATAAATTTTAATATTTAATAAGAATAAAAAAATACTATTAAAAAGAAGAAATTAAAATTTAAGATTTAAAGAAAAAACTTAATAAGTGGAGAGATTAGAGAAACTAGGAAAGATATATAATCATATATTTTTATTAAATTTAAAATATAATTAATAATTATTTATATAAATATATATGAATTTATTAATAATTAATTATATGAATTATATATATATAATATAAATATTAAATAATAATAATAAGTAAAAAAATTAAAATTTTATGATAATATATTTTAAATTTAAAAACATAATATAATTTCATATTTTATGTAATAAAATATATATATATATATATATAATTTAATTTGAAATATTTATATTTATTTAATAAAATATACATATAAAATATTTAAAATTAAAATTTTTTATATAAATTAATTTGATTTGTTATTTAATAGAGTAAATATATATAATATTATCATTTTAAAAATAGTTGATATTAAATATTTTTTTAATATTTTGAATTTAATAATTTATATTTATATATAATATTTAATAGTTAATATATATATATATATATATATATAAATATAATATTTAAGTAATTAAATTTGTTAAATATAGTATATATATATATATAATTAAAATAAATAAATAAAATATCATTAAAATCGTGGATTGTTATACAAAATAATTAATTAATTAATTCTCCATTATCTATAACTTCTCCTTAACTTTGATAACTTCTTCTCTCTTCAATCACCTCTCTTCCCACAACCTTTATTTTTATGACCTCGATTACTTATTTTCTCCTCAATCTCTCTCTCATCCCTCAACCCTCAATCCTATGCTCTCAAATCCCAGCGACAACTCTCATCTTTCAAATCAATGCTCTTAATTCCTTTCTCATTTGCCTTATAGGTAAAATTATTATTGTATAATCAGGTTTTTGAGATACACTAAGAAGTTGTTAAATAGATTAAACAGATTCCTCCAACAATGTTTATATTATTAACTTTAATTTTAATTATTTATGTTGTAAATGTCTTTGTAGGGATACTAAATTTGGACGGAATTAATTATAAAAAAGAGGAGGTAGTTAATTATGAAGAAAATGAGGTTTATTCTGAAGGGAGAAGAAATAGATGATAGAAGATGAAGATCAAGGAAGAAGAGATTGAAGATGAAGATCAAGGAAGAAGAAATAGATGATAGAAGATGAAGATCGAATTATTATTTTTTATTTTTTGTATGATGATTTTTTTTATTTAAATGTAGTATTTGTATGTAATGGAATTTAATTATTTTAATGTTAATTTTGGAATTATATTTAAAAATTATCTTGTCATTTGAAATTTTATATAAAATAATTAAATTTATTTTAAAGTTATTTTTAATTAAATAATTGAAATATATTTTTTATAAATTCGGAATAAAAAATGTCAACAACCATTATAATTTAGAAATTACAACCACTTTTATAGTTCTTAATAACAACCGCCTTTGAAATGGTTAATATTGAGTAATGATAACATTTTTTAAAACGGTTGATATTGCTTAATAACAATTGCATGTAAAACGGTTGATATTTCTTAATAATAACCGCTCACAAAACGGTTGTTATTATTGAGTAATAACAACCGCCCCAAAATGGTTGATATTTCATGTTTGAGCAATGCCTACGGAGGCTCTAGTAACGGATGTCAACCGTTTTTTGAGCTGTTGTTATTACTCAATACTAACCATTTTTTGTTTAATAACAACAGTAAAAACCGTTGATATTGACCTTTTTTTTACTAGTGCTAGTTGCGCACCAGCTCTTCGAATAAAAAGTTTCTAAGTGATTGAGTATTTTTTACGGCTAGCTTTGGGTCAATTGTAAACTTGGGGTGCAAAATGTTCAAAATGGGATATTCACGAGATTAGTAAATGATAGTTTGATTGAGTAACAAAGAATATGTGATGGTTAAATATGTGAATAACAGATGGTTGGTTGGTCGAAGTGATAATGTCAAGAGGTTAATAATATGATGAGATGTGGTTGAGTACACAATGTTTGTAGTGAAGTTTACGAGATTATGTACTAAAAAATCAATTATGAAACTAGAGATAATTGTGGTTAATATGTGAATGCAAGATTGCTGGTTTAATCGACCTGAGGAGAAGTAGTAATATGATGATAAAATTTAGTTTAAAATGTAATGAATAAAGAGAAGAGGTCACAAGATTTTGTGAGAGGTCGATTGAGAACAAAAGATGATGGTTAATTTAACCAAAGTGAAGAGAAGTTGATAATATAATGAGATAGTTAAGCGTAAAATGCTTAGAATGAAGGAATTAATTGTGAGAGATCGATCGAAGAACTTAAAATAATGATGTAATTAAATATGTTAATGATATTGGTGTTGACTCAAGTGAGAAAAATGTTAATAATATAATGAGATGATTAATATAAAATGCTCCTAACAAAAATGTTATTTAAAAGATATAATGTTTTGTCTTTTGTTTATATCATTAACCTATAAATATACATAAATCATGCTAATTTTTATAATGTATCTTCATTATTATAATTTAAACAAGCAAATAACTTATTGAATCAATTAAAATACTAAAATATTTTTATTTTTATTAAATTTTAAATAAAAATATTTTAATAATTAAAGTAATTAAAAAACACCTAATTTACTTTTTTTTCAACAAACAATATTTAAAAAAGAAAAAGTGAAAAAAAATAAAATCAAACAATCTTCTAATGTTTCAAACTTGCCTTAAACTAACTCTAGGTATTTAATCTTACATATAAAATGTTTACTTTTACTTTTAATTTTAATTTTGTGGAACTAGATTATAGGCACAAAAATAAAATAGTTTTTTTCCAAAATATTTTTAGAATGACATCCAAAATTGATTAATATGCAGATTACACTGTCTCTCTATTTATTTAAATAAAGAATAATGGTGGAACAAGAGTTTGCAGCAAATGTTCAAAGTGTAGCAAGCAATAATTGGTTACAAAATGTGTATACTAATATTTTATTGAAATTGTTCATAATTTAAGAAATGACATCTTTGAAATAATAGAGACTATGTTTTCCAATGTCTCACTAGGTTTAATTTATTATATTTTAGATAATTATTTTAGTATTAAATTATATTATTTTGATTTTAAATTATATTTTATTTTTAATTTGTTTTATAAATATAAAATTTGGGATAAAAGTGTTAGTGTTGACTATGAAAGACTAAAGTAGATGATACACTTTTGAACAACATTTGAATATATATTTTTTGGTACATATTTTTTTAATTAAATTGTACAATTGAGATAGTAAATGAATCTGAATGTTTTAAATTAAGTAAAATACAATTAACAATGGTTTATTTTAATAATGAAATCATTTTTAAAATTTTGAACAACACTTGAATATATATTTTTTTATACATATTTTTTAATTAGATTGTGCAATTGAGATAGTAAACGAATGAGTGAATGTTTTTAATTAAGTATAATTAATTATTATTTAATTTAAATAATTATATTAATGAAATTATTTTAAAAAATTTGTAACTAATAAAAAAAGTTATTGAGTCCAATAAGAAATAAATAAATAATTTTTTTATATTTTTGTCAATTTCTTTTATATATATATATATATATATATATATATATATATATATATATATAAAATTAAAAAAATTATATATATATATAGATATTCTTTTAAAATTATACAAGAATTATATATATATAAGTAATTATAGACATAGAAAAATTTTGTAAGGAATTTTGAAAAGTACAATGGAACGAAAATGAAAATTTAATAAAATAGTGAATTATCAAATTTTTATTCCATCTATACATATAATAATAAATTTATATATAACAAAAATATATATATATATATATATAATTAAAAAAATATATTTTAATAATTTAATAATAAATTTTGTAAAAGAAATATTTTTTTAATAACAAAATATTGAAGAGGATAAATTATTAAATATGTTTAAGGGTAACATTTACCATCTAAATTTAAAAAAATAAAAAGATGCTCATTTTAAATATATTAATTAATGTTATAACTAATAGAATTATTTTTTAAAATTAATCAACTTAATTAAAATTTTGTTAAGTATATATATATTTTTTAAAATTAATATTAAAATGGTAATTTTAATTAATTAATTGTATTAAAAAATACCAGATATAGATTTAACTGCTTTAACAAATTCAAATTTTTTTAAACAATATAGTTAAAAAATAATTTTTTTTAAAATTGTTTAATTTGTAAGCATTTATGTAAAACAAATATTAATTATATATTAATAATATTTTTATATATAAAATATTCAAAATAAAATCATAAATAAATAAATAGCACTAGAAAATATTATAATTACAAAAATTAATTAATTTAAAACATAACCTTTAATTTTTTAAATTTGTAAAAGGTTGAAATCTGTTCAGTCAGGATTTTCTACAGCAGAACAAATAATCAAGACCCCAAATTCATAAAATAATAGAGTTTATTTGAAATTAAAGGGAAATTTCAATTGAATACAAGAGCACAAATGAAAACTAGATAGTGTAAAGTATAAAAAAAAGTTTGAAATTTAGAAGTTTAATAGCCAAAGTCAACCTATTGTGAGGGTAAAACTAATCAACAGCTAAAAGCAAGCATAAAAAGATATAAATTTAATAATTCATAAAAATATCAAATCTCTTCAAATACCAAAATTGCTCACATAAGAAGTTAAACCAGATCCAAACAATCTAAACCAGATCCAAAATTACTAAATTTTTGACAAATAAGTAATAGGCAATAGAAAAACATAGTACTTGAGTTCGCAAATGCAAAAGTAAAAGCTATTTAAGCAATGACAGATGGCTTAGATGCAGCAGAAAGTCTGGACCTTTTCTTTGCCATGCTTTCACTTCTCTTCTCCCTTTGCTCCTTCAGCCTTGAGGCTAAAAGCTTTTGGTAATCAGCTGCCTCTGACTTAGCTTTAGCTACCCTCTTCTTCTTCTCAGCAATTCTACCTCGCTTCCTTTGAAGTGTCAATGGAGTTACCAGCCTCTGAATCTTAGGAGCTTTGCTCACTTTCTTTCCTGTTGATATATATATTATGACATGTAAGAATTGAGTGAAGGGTACTTTTTGGTAATTGATTTATGATTGATTTGAGATACTAACCAGCTTTGTTAGTGAAAGTGCGACGATAGGTGTTAACGTATTTCCTGACATCATCATCCTTGGAAAGGTTAAAGAGCTTCCTGATCTTTGATGCTCTCTTTGGACCTCTCATTCTTGGTTTCTCAACATCAGTAAGTCCAGGGAGATCATTCTCACCCTTCTTCACTATTACCAAGTTCAAAACAGAGAGATCTTGGCTCACAATGCATCCTCTAACTGACTTTCTTCTTCGTTCTCCATTCCTCCTTCCATATCCCCGAAAGCAAGGGGTACCTGCAAAACCAATATCCAATTTGAAAAGCTGTCGAATGTAAAAATTGAAATTATAAATTGTATTCCTTCATATCATGCTTCAAATTATGTTATGGACAACTGTCACTATTTATTTCATTTGGAATTAAATTATTTTCAAAACCAATTGTAGTTTTTGGCAAGCATGACAAAATGATTGTAATTATCTTATTGAATGTTGGATTTTCACCTAAAACCCCATTCTACTAAGCTATTGTCTAAGGATCGAAATCAAGAGTTCATAGGTCTATTTTCACAGAAACAAAACTCACATTTTATTGGAAAACTAACCTCGATGTAACAATAGGCTAACACGGCCTGGAGTCAAAACTCCCTGCTTCATAGGAAACCCTTGCTTGTCACAACCTCCCTTAATCTTGAAAATATAGCCCTTGAATTCCTGAACAATTAAAACAATTCTAGGTCAATGCTATTTTCTAGCCAATATTGCACACAACCAGTTCTGGTCTAAATATGGATTCACCACAGCATTATATGCTGTAAAAACAACAACAAAATAGATAACATACCTCACCGAGAGCATCTCCACTGACCTCCTGGGAGATTCTTTTGTCATAGAAAGCTCGGCTGCAAAATCAAATAGGGTGGAAATCAGAGTTAGACATCATGATCAATAACATGTAAGCATCAATTATCACCAAAGACATCTCATTTCATGACAATGATATGAATACTATCGCTCATAATTACCAGTATAAATATGAATTAACAGCAGATGTGAGAGTTGAGTCCTATAACTAAATCTAAGGCATGAAACCAAAAATCAGTAATATCCAACAAAAGTCAAGCAAACGATTTGAAACTATCAAAGCATCGGACAAGCATAATTACAGCAAAGAACTATAAACGAATCTGGGTTTATCTAGAGAAAATAAGTATAGACTAGTACGAAGAAAAAAATACGAATCATGTACCAAGACCATACAAAAAGAAAGAAACATCGAAAAAGTAAAGCTTACAGTTTCTGATCATCATCGATCTCAAGCTTCTTCTGACAACCAGTGGTTGGGTTCGCAATGTTGAACTGCAAACGGAAAAAGAAAACGCGTAATTACGTAATTGAAATTCAAAGTTGGAGAGATACAGATCCATGAATAGAGGCATCAAAGATTTAGAGTTTCCGGTGAAGAACAAACCTTCATCTTGTTGGAACAGAGAAGCGGCCACGAAGATGCAAGAGGAGGATTGAAGGTCTCTGCTGTCAGGTTCTTATGACTGCTGCTAGGGTTTCTAATTTATTAGGCGAGTTGCGTTAGTAAATTTTTCAATGGACTTAAGCCCAATGAATATAGGCCCAATTATACTTCAGCCTTGTTGTATTTCCTTTTCATTTCAAATAAATAAATTTTTATATATATATTTGATTAGATTCTTTTAATTTAAATGTGATCTTATTCTTTTATAAACAATTAATTATTATTAAGTTAATTAAAAATTTAATATAAAAAATTAATTAGTAAATAATATAAAATAAAATCTAACAAAAATAATATAAATAATGGATAATATAGATATAAAATTGTAATAACAATTTATAAAATTAAAATTTTGAATAGACAAGATCCAACCATCGTACAATTTGTTTAGACTCAATCTAAGAAGGACTCATTTGAGTTTTTAAACGATAAATGTTGAAGTAGAACAATTCGAATGAACCAATGAAAAGACATAAGAAGAATTTATCAAATATTTTGAGCGATAGTTGAACTTATCTTTAACTAAGAGTCGGTAAATAACGCCAAACAATATCATATCAAACATAATCAGAGAAGGTTAGAACCAAACGACCCACAAAAAATTTAGAATAATATTCGGAATACTTAAATTCATGATAAAAAATTGACCTGAATAAATATATTATTCGAAATTATTCATCTCATTTACTATTCATATGATATATATATATATATATCAAGACAATTAAAATCTCGAGTTAACTCTTAAAATATTACGATTTTACGATTTCACATATGGTTATCGAGTCTAATTTTATGTAAACTCTTAAATAGGTAACTCTTACGATTTTAAATTTATGATAATAAGATTTTACGATTTTATAAATAATTTCGATTTTACGATTCTATACGAATTTACTTTAAAAAAACAAATTTATATTAATTAAATTGAAAATTAAATTTATTATTTATTTAAATTAATTAATTAATATAATTAATTTTATAAATATAATTTTTATAGTGTTATTTACTTATTATTATTTTTAATTAATTTTATATTAAAATATATAATTTTTAAAAATTGATAAATAAGTAAAAAAATACTTAATTATATATATAAATAATAATAATATATTATTATTTTTTAAATTAAACTCTTACATTTTCATGTAAACTCTAGATTTAATGAGTTTACAACTAGTTAACGATTATACGAAAACTCTCGATTTTCACAGTCTTATATATAATTTAATGTATTAAAATCTGAATATGTTTTCAAATCTGGTCACAGTAAAGTTAAAATGTTTAGTTAAATTTTTATAAATTTAAAATTAATTAAACTTTTATGAAATAAATTTTCGACCTAAATAGTTTATAAATTATTTTAATTTAATACAATTTAATATAAATAAACTTAATTTATATTTATAAAATTAAAAATTAAATTATTTATTTAAAAATTAAACTCTTATAATTAGTTTTATAAATATTATTTTTGGTTGTCATTTAATTTATTTAATTTAAAATTAGTTTTGTGCTTAATTATATATACAATAATAATATATAACTAATATTATTTTAAAATAAAATCTTACTATTTAAATAAAATCTCGAAATTACGAGTTTATAAGTGAACAATTTTAAATTTTAACTATTTTCAAGTATAATATTTCAATAAGAAGAAGAATGATAGGGGAGAGAATTTGGGAGAGAATTTGGGAGAGAATGAGAGAATAACATATGAATACATAACTAGTTGGAAAAAGAATAAAAGTTGAGAAGAGAGAGACAAATTATTATTTTTTTAAGAGAAAAATTATTATTTTTTTAAGAGAAAAATTATTATTTTTTTAAAACACGTCATTTCTCTCAAATTTTCTCACTCAAATTTCATTTTCCAATTATTTCTTTTACAATAATTTCTTCGAAATTTTCATGACAATCATTACAACGAATTATAATGATTATTTGTAATGAACATGATTATCTATACATTTTATGCTGTCATAATCTTTGTACATTATATATTTATTGTTTTATCGTACTATTTGGAATTATAACAATTTAATTTATTTTTACCTACTTTAGATGATGTTATTTTTGTTTGCAATCCCTTCAAACTGAGAAGGAAAAACTTATGTCTCATATTTAGCATGTTAGTTTTTTTTTACTGAATTATGATTCTTGTTTTTAATCTTGATCATAATCATATAGATAATATCTAATATGCATGATGAATCATAAACATAATCATAACTCTTTTGTGTCTAGCCTGGTTATTTTTTTTAATCTTGATCATAATCATATAGATAATATCTAATATTCATCATGAAGCATAAACATAATCATAACTTTCTGTGTCCATAAGTTAAGAATATTCGCTAAACTTTTGACAAAGATAAAATGAGTTAGGACCGATGTTCTTGAGTGAGGACCGAGATCTAGGACCAGTGTTCTTGAGCTAGGACTGAGAAATCTAATTAATGATTTTCACCTAAGATTGAGAGGTCCGACCTAGGACCGGTAAAATTTGGACTTAGGACCGAAAGGTCTGACTTGGGACCGAGACTCCTAGGACTCACAATCGAGAAATCCAAACCTGGGACCGAGAATCCCATATCCAAGATCGAGAGCTCCCAAGTCAAAGACCAAGAAACTTATCATAGAGCTAGCCCCGGACCGAGAGGTTTATACATCTCGAACGAAAAACCCTAGCCCTAGGCTAGTCCATGACCGATATGTTTTTACACCTAGACTAGTAAGATCAGATATGGACCGAGAGTCCTTAGCACCTCGAGCGAGAGACTCCGGTCCTCAAACTAAGAGCTCCCGAGACTACCGAAAGTCTCCGGACCACGATCGATAAAATCAAACCCAAGCCTTAGGGTCCTAAAGCCTATTTGGTTCCACTTTTCAAATTACAAAATTATTTTTATAATTTTGTGACTCTAAATCATTTTAAAAATTTTGGGGATATTTCCACAACAAATTTCAACAAAGGCTTGTTTAGTGTTTATTTTTAAATCTTAATGCCTTTAAAAATGACTGATATTTTTCACGTATTTCCACCATAATTATCATCCGCAATATGTACCAACATTTAAATATTGATGTTTCAATACTTTAAATAACGATAAACCTAGAAGTTTCGAACCAAACAAAACTCTAGTGCAAAATACGTTTATACATGTACACCTTTTTATTGATTTAAAAAAAATCAATTAGCGACTCTATTTTCAAATCAATAATATTTTCTTAAATTAATTATTCTTAATTAATTTAAAATTAGATTTCATAAAAAAATAAAATTGTATAACAAATTCCTAGATTATTAAAATTTAAATAAAATTAATTATTTATACATAATTAATTTTAAATGCTTCCAAGTACTATCAAAATCTTTTAAAAATAATGTTTTATTTTAAAAGATATTTTTCACGCAAACCAAGGTTAAAACCATCGTACCTCGAGCCACCCCCTGACCCGAATTACCACGTGTCAACCGACACATGCTAATTAAGCTACAGGAGATTTCCCAGGGGTTATAACTTTTCTGGTGACTCTATTGGGGATTAAAATGTTTAACTCAAAAACATAAACTTGGTTTTTGAAATGTTTGTACTATATTTAAAGCATGCACCCTTTATGTGTAAAGGGTACATCACCCTCTTCTTGCAAAATGTACTCGACCGGGATCGGTACTTCTACACTTATGTGTAAAGATTGTCAATGTGGAATTATAATTTGTTACAAACTGAGTGATGTTGCGAGAGGAAAAAATATGTAACTAAGATCGACCCACCCTTTGGCGATGAGTCGTCCGATAGGGCGCATGCATTGTGGAGGTTGAGGTAAATTCCCAATCGAGTTTATATTTTCTGGTTTATGGTGGGGATTTACCCCTTCCAATATCGGTGAATGAAACTCTCTTACCCTGGTTATTATCACTAAGTTGGTTGTTTGTCGTGCCCAGACAACTAAAAGACCTCGTCACTACAACCCTTATATGACTACTATATATGTATATATATATTATGAGTATGCATGTATAGTCTAAGTGAGCATTCTAAACATGTTTCTTTCTTTCAAAACAGACGCATGTTAAAAGTTTTGAATTTTCAGTCACAAGCAATGTCCATGCTGATGGATGTCGAGCTAATCTCATGGGTTGAAAACTTTCATTAAAACAAGTGGAACCACATGATTTACGGACTAACCCCCATCATAAAGTTTACAAACTTCAAAATAAGCCTCACCTTCATGATGCAAAATAAGATGGATCCACACAAGACGAGTTTATTATATAGGATAAAGGGCCATATACCCAACCATAGAAGAATTCTGAGCTATCCTAATTGTAGACAATAAAAATATTATGCACCTCAAACCACATGTAGAATCAATGTTCCTAAGGAAGCTCTTGCAAGAGGAATACAGATACACCAAAACAATATCCGATGCAATCATAAAAAACAATATCATTGACTTCCAAAAATGGACAAAAATGGAAATTAGGGATGGGCAAGTCCCTCTAACTATGGGATCCTCCTCGATAACAATGACAGTTCTGCTGACCCATTTCTTCATGGCTCCAGATGATGATAAACCATCTTCCAAAATCCTAGAAGCAATATACCACATACATAGAGGAAATAAAGACCCCTCATGTATCATCTTGGCTAAAACATTGATGAGTTTGAACAAATCGTTCTTAACCTCTTCTATGAGCAAAAGAGGCTTACCTCTAGTCTTCTATATCTGGTTGCTTGACAAGCTTTGATGATTGCCACCAGTATGTACCATAGACTATTATCTCCCTCTCTTCAATATCGAAGAATGAGGAAAGCTTCGTCCGGACCACTCGTAGAAAGTGACGATGAAGTTAGGGATTTTCTCCCATGGTACCCCATTAAGAGAATGACATACATGATGGGTGATATACCCATGATCATGCTTATGGACCTAGAATAGATCACGTTCTATTACACTCACAACCTCTACAAACAGTTTAGTCGTGATTTTATGCCCCCTTATATGGGAAATGTCATTGCTATAGACATGCCAATAGTTCATAAGGCCTATATGGGAAATGACATCGCTCTAGTTTGATGGGTTGAACTGCCTCCATATCGAGTTATGGTCCGATAACTCCACAAAGCGTAAGGCAACTTCTCATGCCAATCCCTATATGTGTATGTCATTTTTTTAAGATTGACATCACATTCTATTAGCAGCCTCGACCGCTCCATTGGTTTGTGATCGGTATGGTGACGATTTGTGATGCTCAATCTTTAATTCTTACAAAAGCTTGAGCACCTTGCCTTGAAAATGCCACCCATTATTCTAAATCATCGAATGAGGAACCCCATATCGACTGATTATATTGATACGAATAAACTTTACCACATGGAAGAATTTAAGGACATTGAACGAAGAAGCCTCAACACACTTGGTGAAATAGTCGATATCAACCAAGATGAACTCATGACCATTGAAAGAGTGAGAATGGATTTTTCCGATGATATCGATTCCCCACGTGGAAAATGGACATGGAAAGGTCATGTTATAGAGAAAAGAGGCATGAGTGTATTTCAGATTGGCATAAATCTGACAATATCGACATTTCTTGATGAATGGAATACAATCCTGTTTCAAATTCTTCAAAAAGTACCCTAGTCGAAGGATATTCTTAGCAAGGGCCATGCCATTCATATGGGAACCACAATTCCCAAAGTGCACTTCTTCCATGATGGTGGTAGATTATTTTTAAAATCTTTTAAAAATAATGTTCTATTTTAAAAGATATTTGTCACGCAAACTAAGGCTAAAACCATCGTACCTCGAGCCACCCTTTGTCCCGAATTGCCATGTGTCAATCGACACATGCTAAGCTACATGAGATTTCCCAGGGGTTACAAATTTTCTAGTGACTCTACTGGGGATTAAAATATTTAACTCACAAACATAAACTTAGATTTTGAAATGTTTGTACCCTATTTAAAGCATGCATCCTTTATGTGTAAAGGGTACATCACCATCTTCTTGCAAAAAAGTACTCGACCGGGATCGGTACTTCTACACTTATGTGTAAATATTGTCAACGTAGAATGATAATTTGTTACAAACCGAGTGATGTTGTGAGAGGAAAAACTAATTAACCAAGATCGACCCACCCTTTGGCGATAAGTCGTCCGATAGGGCGCATGCATTGTGGAGGTTGGGGTAAATTCCCAATTGAGTTTATATTTTCTGGTTTATGGTGGGGGTTTACCCCTTCCAATATCGGTGAATGAAACTCTCTTACCCTAGTTACTATCACCAAGTCGGTTGTTTTTCGTGTCTAAACAACAAAAAGACCTCCTCACTACAACCCTTATGTGACTACTATATATGTATATATATTATGAGTATGCATGTATAGTTTAAGTGAGCATTCTAAACATGTTTCTTTCTTTCAAAACATACGCATGTTTGTAAATATTTTGAATTTTCAGTGACAAACAATGTCCATACTGACGGATGTCGAGCTAATCTCATGGGTTGAAAATTTTCATTAAAACGAGTGGAACCACGTGATTTACGGACTAACCTCCATCATAAAGTTTACAAACTTCAAAATAAACCTCACATTCATGATGCAAAATAAGGTGGATCCATACAGGACGAGTTTATTATATGGGATAAAAGGCCATGTGCCCAACCATAGAAGAATTATGAGCTATCATAATAGTAGACAACAAAATATTATGCACCTCAAACCACATGTAGAATCAATGTCCCTAAGGAAGCTCTTGCAAGAGGAATACAAATACACCAAAATAACATCCGATGCAATCCCAAAAAACAATGTCATTGACTTCCAGAAATGGACAAAAATGGAAATTAGGGATGGGCAAGTCCCTCTAACCATGGGATCCTCTTCGATAACAATGACAATTCTGTTGGCCCATTTCTTCATGGCTCCAGATGATGATAAGCCATCTTCCAAAATCCTGGAAGCAACATACCACATACGTAGAGGAAATAAAGACCTCTCATGTATCATCTTGGCTGAAACATTGATGGGTTTAAACTACTCGTTCTTAACCTCTTCTATGAGAAAAAGAGGCTTACCTTTAGTTTTCTATATCTGGTTGCTTGACAAGCTTTGACGCCTGCCACCAGTATGTCCCATAGACTATTATCTCCCCCTCTTCAATATCTAAGAATGAGGAAAGCTTCGCCCGGACGACTCGTAGAAAACGACGATGAAGTTAGGAATTTGCTCCCATGGTACCCCATTAAGAGAATGACATACATGATGGATGACATACCCATGATCATGCTTATGGGCTTAGAATAAATCACATTCTATTACACTCACAACCTCTACAAACAGTTCGGTCATGATTTTATGCCCCTTATATGGGAAATGTCATTGCTATCGACATGCTAATTTTTCATAAGGCATATACGAGGTACCTCGAGAAATGGCACAATGCTTCTCAAATGGGTATTCTAAAAGAGCAAAAGAACTACATGACCTTTGTAACACCGATTATCCCCGATCTATGTCCCGTTCCATAGCTTATCACATGCTTGTGAGGCACGTGGCAATATGGAAGGACTACCGCGAGGTAGCTCGAGGTTTAATGATTTCAACTTTGGTTTGCGTGTCAAGCATCTTTTAAAATGAAACATTTAATTTTTAAAAGATTTTGAAAATACCTGGAGTGGTAAGAAATTAATTATGAAAAATAATTAATCTTTTGTTCAAACATTAATAATCTAGGAGGTTAAATAACAATTTAACCTGACCCAATTTAAATCAATTAAACATAATTAATTTAAAAATTATTCATTTGAAAATCAGAGTCGCCAAGAGATTTTATGAAAATCAATAAAATGATAAGTGTACAAATGTATTTATACCAGAGTTTCTGAAAAAAGTGGTTCGTTGTCTGCTTACGCTCGAGAAAGGGCTTTCGCACTATGTCCTCTACGCCCGCCAAAGGACGATTTTCAAAATCCTTCTAAAATAGACAAATTCTGGCTTCTATAAATCTAATTATAACATTCCTTATCTTTAATTATTAGTCTAGGGGTCCTGAATAAGGATAGACTTTAAATAATTGTCAAAATCATTTAAAGGAGGTGTGTACCTGTTGCGTTGGGGTTCAGATTTAACAAAACTTGAAAATATCAAAAAAAGATGGTAGAGAGTATAACCAAACAAGACCTAGCAAAAGAAAATTGCATTGGGAAACATCCCAGAGAATCTTGAGAGTTACTTTATGACCTTGAGAATACCATGTTTTAGAAAATGGGGGTTTTGTTCCAGAATAGTTTTGGATTTTTGAAAATTGGAACCAAACGGGCCTAAGGATTAAACCCTAGGTTCGAGTCCAATCTTGTCAATTTGGGCTTAGTAAGGTTGAAGATGTTCAATTTTGAGTGAGGGTTCGAACTTAGGCCTAAGGCTATAATGGTCTTAGGCTAAATGGGGGTTTGATCCTAGGCTAGGGCTAGGGTTTGGCCTAGGTTAAGATGAGGCTAGGCTTAATTGTTGGTCTTAGGTTAAGTGTCAAGGTCAATGTTAGGTCAAGTGACAAGGTTTGTCCTAGGTTAATTTGGTCTAGGCTAGTTTTGTCGGCCCTAAGACAACTCTCTCGGTCGGGTGGCACGGTCCTGGGCGGCTCGGTCATGGCTTGTTTTTCTCGGTCCTAAGGCAAAATTCCATGACCGGGTGCTCTTGTTTTGGTCCGAAACTTCAGAAGGCCATAACTTTTGACTGGGATGTCCAAATCACAATCCGTAAGTTGCAGTAGGTTCATATTACCATGAAGAACAATAACCCTAACACAAATCACGATTTTGAAAATCATAAGAGAATCAATTTTAAAATACCATTTTTAGGTCAAATTTTGGGATCTTTTAAATTAGGCCATTTCAAGGCCTGATTTTTATTCCATTAGCTTTGAAATGATGAATATAGTTAATCCATACCAAAACAAGAACATCATTACATCATTAAAACGGTTTTTGAAGATTGAATCAAAATCTAAATTTTTTCAAAATCCAAATTTGATCAAATCTGATCAAAAGGGTGAAACAGTTACTTGGAATTCATCCCTACATGTTAAGAATCATGTATAGTTACTAATTGAATTAACAAATCTAACTTATAAGCAAGAACATGAAATTTCAAAAATCTAGATTTTTAACCTTTTTTTCCAAAATTTCAATTTGATCAAACATGATCTAAACATGATTACAATTACTTAGAAATCATCCAATCATGTATACAAACATGTAATACAACTAATTGAACCAACAAAATCAGATTAAAAGCAAGAACACAAAGTTTTAAAATTCAAATTTTCAAGCTTTTTTCTCAAATTTCAATTTTGATCAAACATGATCAAAACTTGATTACAGTTGTATGGAAATGATTCAAACATATTTATAAACATATATAACAACAATCTGGATCAACAAATCCAGATTTAAACCAAGAACACAACATTTCAAAAAATCCAATTTTCAAATTGATTTTTGTAAAATTCTGTTCACCGAAAAGCTTAATACTCGTGAAAAACAATAGTAAAAACGGTTGCAGTAAATTGTCCTCCAGATTCTTATTAAATAGACATCTTATCAACAGACAAATTTGCTTCAGAGGACACCTGCCCTATTTCGGTTGGATGCGTGTCAGGGTAGTACATCAGAGGATATGCTTTTGCTCGTGGATGTATTGGATGAAGATAATGTGCCGAATATTCTATATAGAGATCGTGGTGTACTAGGAACGTACGTCACATGAGATTTTAATTAGCTTGGCACGTGACAGTCATCTACAGGATTAGCTTAGTAACTTTGCATTAAATGATGACGTATTGTAGAGCTCCGCATGCTGATGTAGCGTAGCTCTACTTCTGCGTATTGATGTAGCGTATCTCTACTTGAGTGCTGTAGCTGCACTTGAGTATCGTAGCACTACTTGAATATCGTAGCCCTACTTGAATATCGTGGCCCTACTTGCTTGAATATTATAGCCCTAATTGAATATCGTGAGACTACTTAAATATCGTGTGACTGTTGAGCTTCTTAGAAGGTTTGTATAATGATTGCATGGTAGTTAATGAAATGGTCAAATCTAAATATTAAATGTGGCGTTATTCCATTGATTACTGTGCGTGCTGATGTGGCAGTCTTGTATAAAATCGAACAGGTTAAATACCAGAAGTGTTGATATAAAACCAAACTTCTAGAAAAATCGGAAGCACTTCATATAAAACCGAATTTGATCAAATACTGAATTTGATCAAATACCGGAAACGACTTGTAAAAACCGAACTGGTTAAATACCGGAAACACTTTGTATAAAACCGAATTAGTTAAATACCGGAAGGCCTTTTCCAAAATACCTAAGATGATAATACCGGAAGCGCTTATCCAAAAACTGATTTAGAAAAACTACCGGATGCGCTTCTTGAAAATACCGAACTTGACATAAAACCAAAAACGCTTGTCCAAAAACAGATTTGGACAAACTTTTGGATGCACTTCTTGAAAATACCGAACTTGACATAAAACCAGAAGCACTTGTCCAAAAACCGATTTGGACAAACTACCGAATGCGCTTTTTCAAAATACCGAACTTGACATAAAACCGAAAGTGCTTGTCCAAAAACTGATTTGGACAAACTACTGGATGCGCTTCTTCAAAATACTGAAGAGAGATAAACCGGAAGCGCTTTATATAAAATACCGAAGTTGATCAAATACCAAATTTGATCAACTACCGAATAGATAATCCAGCGCGCTTCTGCAAAGCCGAATATAAAACCGAGCGTGCCTCTGCAAAGACAAAAACGAATAGAAAAACCGGACGCGCTTCTATAGAAACCAAAGTTGACCAAATACCGAATTTGATCAACTACCGGACGAATTCCTTTTCCGATTTTCTTCACTTTAGCCTTACATAATATCAATAACACTACTCAGTTTTATTGATACACATAAAATTATTCATAAACTTTAACTTAACAATTTCTCCTTTTTTGATTATTTAAACTAAATTATCAAATCCTGGTAAAATCATTATAGTGAGTGTCCTAGATTAATTTTATCTAACATATATTAGTCCAATAAATCTAACAATCTTTCACTTGGACAATATATGTAGTTAAATGTGTTCCTTTTTATCATATCAACATTAGACCAAAGAGATTTTAATTACATTAGTTCATAATTCAACCCATCAATGATCACAAATATCAATATAGCTAAATGACATAGATCATAGTACAAATGTGTAACATAAAAATGACATCTAATTTGATCAATCAAGTCAACTTCTAACTAGTCCCTAATGAGATCAATGTTTTCAAGAAAACATAGTGTAAAAAAATTTATTTATTATCCATAAATTGTAGTAATTAATAAGTTCGTATTACATTTATAAATATAGCAACAAACTCCCACTAAAACTGTATATCTTTAAATGACACAATACTCATTTGAGCAGTATGCTCCAAAAAGACCTTAGGTGGTAGTCCCTTAGTTAACGGATCCGCAATCATAGAGTTTGTACCAATACGTTATATATATAAATGGTCACTCTGAACACCTTCTTTAACAACTAGGAATTTGATGTCAATGTGTTTTGACTTGGTTGAACTCTTATTGTTGTTCAAATATATGACTGCTAATTTATTGTCATAAAATAACTTTAATGTTCTTTCAATTCCTTCCACATTTTTCAGCCCAATGAAAAAATTTCACACCCACATTCCATGATTAAATGCATCATGACAGGCTATAAATTCAGCGACCATAGTAGAGGAAGCTATGAGTGTTTATTTAACACTCTTCCATGAGATTGCTCCTTCAACAAGCATGAATATATAACATAAAGTGAATCTCCGACTGTCTTGGTATCCAGCAAAATCCGAATCCGAATATCCAACGATCTCCATTTGGTCTGATTTCTTATATGTGAGCATGAAGTCTTTAGTTCTTTTCAAATATCGCATATCTAAATTGAGTTATATCCAATGATCCATAATAGGGTTACTTAGATATCTACCCAACATTCCGATAATGTATGCCAAATTTGGTCGAGTACAAACTTGTGCATACATCAAACTCCTTATTTCAAATGCATAAGGATTTTTTTTTTGTATTTCTTCAACTTCAAGATAATTCTTAGAGAATTGTTGAAGACAAAATTTTTCTCCTTAAACAACGTGGATAATTCTTGATTCACATTCCTGCATGCCATATCTATTTAGTACCTTTTCAATGTAGCTCTTTTGTGATAATCCAAATACCTCGAGAACGATCTCGATGTATATGTATTTCTAATACAAAACAGGCATAATCAAAATCTTTAATCTCAAACTTAGTTGAAAAAAATCTCTTAGTTTCATGTAGTAAGTCAATATCATTGTTAATAAGCAATATATCATCAACATATAAAATCAGAAAAATATATTTGCTCCCACTAAATTTGTGGTATACACAATCATCAATTACATTACTTTCAAAACCAAATGAGATAATGATTTCATAAAATTTGTGATACCATTGACGAAGCTTTCTTGAGACAATATATAAATTTCTTTAGTTTACAAACTTATAGGATCGATGTAAACAATAGAGAATGGGGTCTAACTATTGACGACAAATTCTGGAAAATGGTTCGATAGAAATCTTGTTAGAGATTAATATCACTTTCTATTCTTCACAAACCCTTGTAAACTTTTGAAGCGATTCAAGTGCGGAAATGTTTGTTCAGGTATGAAGCTACGAACCGATGAGAGAAGGAAAGAAAGAATGGAAAATACACAGTAAGTTGTTTATGGATGTTCAGAGAAAACTCTCCCAAGTCACCCCTTCTTCCAACCACCGAAAGGATTCACTATACTTCTTTGAATCAAATACAGTTTACTAGCTAGCTAATTGTTGAACAGAACAGACTCTGTTCAACTTACAATATATATAAGAATATCACTCAGCTAGACATATTTTGATTCTCTCTTGAACTTGAAGATGTACATATATGAAAGTGCAAGAGTAATAGATTGATAACAAGTAAGGCTTATGAAATTAGTAAGTCTGATACGCTTGTAAGAACTTGTTACTCTCTCTCTGATATGGTATCTATGTATCGACCGTTGTCCTAGAGGATCTATAAATAGAAGACAGACACCAACGGTCGAATCTTCTAGATGGACACGTGGCGAGCATCCATTAGAAAGCCTCTATAGTACAAGAGTACAACACACTCTGTGCACAAAGATCGTGGCCGTACCAAACTGGTAGTGCGCCGGATATTCTTCTAGAACTTTCCTTTACTGAACAAGTAGTGGAGGAATATTCGCATACGTGGCATTCATTCATTGGCTACAAATAGCTGACGTACCGGTCTGCACGAATGAGTGGAGCAGGAGTAGTGTGCTAGTTGATCGTGGGTAGATGAATGCTAACTTCAAGCAGCTGCTGAAGCGAGGCATTAGACGTGCTCCATTAGACTTCCAAGTCTAAGGAAGTTAGATACCCACGTCTAATAGCGAGATCCATTAGACCACAAAGTCTAATAGAGTTAGACTACACGTCTAACTACGTATCTGTTAGACTGCACGTCTAACTACGTATCTGTTAGACTGCACGTCTAACTACGTATCTGTTAGACTGCGCGTCTAACTACGTATCTGTTAGACTGCACGTCTAACTACGTATCTGTTAGACTACACGTCTAACTACGTATCTGTTAGACTGCACGTCTAACTACGTATATGTTAGACTTCACGTCTAACTATGTATCTGTTAGATGCACGTCTAACTAAGTATCTATTAGATGCACGTCTAACTACGTATCTATTAGACTGCATGTCTAACTACGTAACTGTTAGATTGTACGTATAACTACGTAACTGTTAGACTGCACGTCTAACTACGTATCTGTTAGACTTCATGTCTAACTGACAACACGTCTAATTAACATATTTCAAACCAAGTCTAACTTAGCATATTTTTGATACACCTGCACAAAAACAATTAGACGCTTAACTTCATTCTTAATCAAAGTTTTACTAATACATCATTAAAATAATGTTAGTCAAAATAATTTGACCCAATAATTTCCTCTTTTTTGATGATGTTAAAACTTTGCACAATTAATAAGATAAGATAACCACCCATCAAATTAAGATAAGAATGACATTTGTTCACAAGCTTCAAGTGTAAGTTCCAAAAACCAAATTCCAAAAACCAAGTTCAGAAACCAATAAAAGATAATTTAAAAGAAAAGCGATTATTGTCCTTCCCTTTTCACGTTTGGATCAACAAACCCTTCACCAGTCAAGAGATTCCGAAATATAGGAATGAGAGCACAACCACCACTAGGAGCACGACCACCCCTTCCTCCACTTCCACCACCTCGGTCACCACCACGACCTCCACCTCTTTTGGTTGGTCTACAACTTCCTTCCTTAACGGCTTTTCTTTTTGATCTGGTGCCTGTCGAAGCACCTCCTCTTAAGTTACTGCTTCTAGAATTGCTGCCTCCTCCTCTTGAGCTTCCTTCCCTCTTTTTAACATTATCAACATCAATGGAAGTAAGGATTTTCTCTTTCTCAACGGCAGCTTCAGCATCTTCCATGGCTTGAATTGATCTTGCAAAGGAGTCAGCTTGTTCCACACGTTCAATATCAGCTCTGTTCATGCAATTGGTCATCTCAACCATCTGACCTTGAACAAGATTTATTCCAGATATGATTTCCTGATGAAGATTCAAGTTGAATTCCCTTTCTTTCTCAAACCTTTCGGACTGTCTTTTGAAGAAGTTCTTTTCAAACTTGGAATATGTATTGTTGACGATGTTGATCTCATAAGTGTTTCTCTTTATGGTCTTCTCCAATTCTTTCTAAGTTGCAAGAAAATAAGAGAATTCTTTCTTGTTTGAGTTATGACCCTTCTCGAGTTTTGACATTCTGGACTGCATGTCCAGCATATTCTTTTGAAGTGAATGCATCATTTCCGCCATAGATACTAACAACTTTCCACTTTCACGAGGATTTTCTTCAGCATATGATATCTCTAGAGGGCTGGCTGGAGCAGTTCTAATGGGACTTACATGAGTATGAGCCTGCACAGAGTGCTCTGGTTCATCTATCTCAGATTCATCCCTAGACTTCTCTTGATCTTTGATAATGTCTTCACAAACCTTGCGAATTTGTTTAAAAGGTCATTCAGAGTGAAAAGGTAGATCAACAACTTTCTCGAAAATATTCGCAGCTGTTATTTCAGGAGAGGATCGAGAAGATGGTGAGTAGGGAATGAAGCATTGTGATAACGATAGACCTTGTGACGAATTATCATTATTTTCTTGTTCCCCCTCAATTGAAGGACTCTTATCAAAATCGTCTTCTTTCGAGGGTTCCCCCTCAGATTGTGCTTCAATAGGCTGATCGACCTCTGTCTCTTTTTTTTGGAGATTTTTTTGCCTCTAGAATATGAGTTTCCAATGCTTCTCATTCCCGTAGAATAGGCGGTTGAATGAATTCAACATTATTCTCCTCTTCTTCCATGATTGGATCAGGTTGAATGGGATCCTGAGTCTGATCAATACGGGGCTGAGCCATAAGGCGTTTTTCTTCAACAGACACATTCCCCAGTTTAATGAGGTGAGCAGTAGCTTGCTCTTCTTCCGATGAAATCAAATTACTATCCTTAGAGATTTGCATAGGCTCGTCTTCATCTAAAGGATTATAAAACGGATTCAACCCCGAGCAGTTGGCATCGTGAACAAATCTGAGAACAATTGAGTTATAGTTTTGCATGATTTGATCAAGTCTCTTTAGGGCCTTTTCTTCTGCAGCAACATTTCTTTCCATTGGATTGAAGTTTGCTTTTCTTGCTTTGAGCACAATAAAAAGAGTTCGACCTCTCATATTTGCTTCTACCAATTCTTTCCTCTTGAGAGCTTCATAGACCTTAGAGGTTTTAGCCCATTTCAGGACTCGTTTCTTCATGTTGACCAGCTTCAACCATTTTTCGCTTACACCTTTCCCTTTAATGACTTGATCATACCTATTGGCCATTCTGTTCATAACCCAAGTATCGAAGATGTTAATCTTCGCAGCTGCTTTTGCATTAGCTTGATCCATCATTAGATTGACAATGCATGTTGCTTCTGAAACTTCCTCATTAGATTCGGTTGCGATAGCCTTACTCTTTCGAATAACCTCAACATGTTTAGGAGTTGGCCTTGGTTCACCGATAGTTATGCTAGCAACTCCCCTATTGGCTCTCATGATTTCGTGAGGAGTTAAGGGCTTGGAAAAATGCCTTGACAAAGCGTTATATTGGACTCCTTTTCCAGTGGCAACAAACTTTTATTGAACATTTTTAGATACTGGTGGCTCGATATTTGGCAGAATGGGAGCCTATTCAGACATTACTACAGAAACAAGGGTAGGAACAACACCCTACTCTATTTCAGTAGAAACAATAGCTTCAACAGCTATATGATCATTTGGGCAGATAGGAGACTGAATCTTGTCAATACTTTCAACATTTGGACCAACTGGCTCAACAGTTGGCCCGACAGCATGTTCCAACACAGGAACAGAAGCAGATACAAGTTGTTCCAACATAGGAACACTAACATTAGGCACTTCGTCTAGAGAAGGAGGAGGAGTTACATTCCAGGGAGCTTTGGATGATTTAGACGCCCTAGGCGCCTTTAACTTTTCACCTTTTGAAACTGAAGATTTTTTCGGCCTTTTCAATTGGCTGGTAGATGGAGAAAGCGGAGACATCGGGATGGATGCAAGTGAAGAGGGACCTTGCTTTGCTCTGGAGTCGACCACTCAGAATCTTTCTTCGAAGAACCCTTTTGGCTATTAGAACTTGCCTCCGATTTTGTTAATAGTTCTTTCTCTTTTATCCCTTGTAGAGAGAATAGAAGTTGCTGATTGCTTGGAGCGAGTGACAGATTTGCCACCCGTTTGTTGGCTAGACGCGCCAAAGAAGGATTACTTTGAGTTCTTCATTTTGTGAGGGTGTTGGCAACAGTAAAAATGTTGAACACATGACAAGTATGAATAACCTCTCCTTCTCCCATAGGAATCCCCAAATGTTCCATAAATCGACTGAGTTGGGCAACAAATCCCACACTCTCCTTGTTCTTAGAATTAATTGACCCACACAAATTAGAAAAGAACGTCAAAGCCTAGTTGACTTGAATGCCATTTGATATAGCTGTCATATAGTCGAATCGATCCTAACTATAGAGATGAAATGAATATGCTCTTCCTTGAAGAGCCTTCGCAACAATGTCATTCAAAAGGATGAAATGGGGTTTGAGAACTTTCTTACTCCCATTCAGCCTGATTTCTGAACCGTCGGCCGAAAAAGCAGTCTTCATTTCCGTGATGGTTTCCGTTGGAAGATGAAAATTAAAAGTGTGGCCCTCCGATGGAAGTTTAAAGAACTCAGCATAAGACGCCTCATCAAAATATATAACTGTTTCGTTCACTGTTGCAGAGATGAAATTACTAACCATGGTCGCCGATTTAAAGAACTCCCAAACTTTCTTCTCGTAGAAAATAAATGGGCCGCCAAGATACTTTCCTAGGCCAGAATACTCCAACGATCGGAACATGTCAACCACTTCCTGTTGATCGAAAACATACACCGATGCAAAATCCACCTGCAAAGTGCAGTGACAAAGGGTAATCTTTTTGTTAGCCATTTGAGAGAAGATGAACATATTCAAGATGAACAAAGTTCTTAAGAGAGAAGTTTAAAGAAAGCTAGGGTTCTTGAGAGATTTATGGGCGTAAACGTTTCAATCGCATGTAATATGTCCTTAAATAGACTTTGAAGAGTTGCATGTCTTAACTGTCATTTTTCATAAAGGTAGGACCCATTAATTTAATGTTAGAAGTCTTTTCCCACAAAGTCATCATTAAATTTAGGGGTATATTAGTCATTCTCTTTTAACTTGAAAGACATGTGTCTTCATGTTATTTGAGAGTGCCCGTTTTAATGTTTGAGCGGGAAAGTTAGATGACACCGAATAGAAGACAACTGTCATTGATCAGTCTAATAACACACGTAGTTAGACGTTTTTCTCACTTCTATAGTCTATATGATCTAAGCGTCTATTAGACGCATGAGTCTATTAGACATAGACGTCTAATCACGTGTCTTATAGATGTCTAAATGTCTATTAGACGTCGACGTCTAATTACGCATGAACAACACATATTAGACGTGTGTTTGGTTAGACGTGAGCGTCCAATTGCTCTTGTCTTATAAACTTCTAAACGTCTATAAGACTTCAACGTCTAACCGCACATGTTATTAACCAAGACAATTTTACTTAGAGACATAGAGTGTGTCAGTAAGAATACGTGTAATTACTTGCTTTTTCTTTTAGACGACCTCGTTTAATAGACCGATTAAAACTTTAGTCTGTGTGCATCTTTATTTATACAATAAATTTCCCTCTCAATTTATGCATGTACAGAAAAGAATAAATAAATATTTTGAGGTCCTTAAGACCAAAAATATTTTAAGACAAAAAAACTTAGTCCTTAGGAGTGGCAAGTGCCACTTTTGATCTTCTAGAGCATGTACTTAGAAGAGTATGCTCCAAGCTTCCTTTATGCAAATTCCCTGTATCACCTATACAAGAAAATATTTACAAACTTTGGTACCCACATTCACTTGGGTCCTCGATCAATTAGTCCCTTAGGAATCCATATTTGAGTTATTTTAAAGGATTTCCCATTTTGTTTTGTGATTAATGCGTATGATTTTGACTTAGCAGACGTCTTTCTGCTAGCCACTGATCCCTTAGCTTTAGAGGATAATTTCTTTTAAAACTACTTGACTTTAAGTCAGGTTTTAGATAGCCAGACTTTCTAGTTGCATCTAACTTATTTTTTAGCCAACTAACAGTTGATGGAACATAAGTTATTTCATCTTTTAAAGCTAACTCCTCATGGATTGGATCAATTTCATTGTCAGTTAGACTCCCTTTGACAAAGCTTATTGGCTTAAGCTTGTCAGTTGCTGAGTTAAACTTTTTATAGGACTGGTTTGGGTCATTTCTATCAAATCCTAAACCGAATTTGGATCCAGCAGGTTTCAACAGACTAATATGATATTTGACAGCTTCTCTAGACCTTGTTCAAGCACTAACAATATAATTTAACCGTTTGTTTTCAGAAGATAAAATTTGTATCTGTTCTTTGAGCATCTCATTCTCAGATGAGATCTCGACCTTGCCATTTTCAAAAATGTTTGCTTTTAGAGTTTGAGAAAAAATAAGTTGATACACTTTAGAGGAAGATTTTATTTCATTCTGGGACTCTAATAGATTTCTGTACTCAATGACCATGTCATTTAGTTCAATTACCAGTTCTTCCATTGAAAATTTTTCAGAAGAGAAGTCAAATACCTTAGATTCCCTAGTTTCTTCTTCTTTTTCTCTTGCCATGAAGCAAGTAACCTCTTCATCATCACTATTAATGGATGAAGAATCAAAATCACTATAGTTCTGTTTGTTCTTTCTGTCGCCTGCCAAGAGAGCCTTCAACTCCTTTTCTTCGTCCTTCTTCTTCTCATCACGCTTCGACTTCCGACATTCCGATTAGTAATGACCTAAAATACCGCAGTTAAAATACTTAACATTAACTTTAGATTTCTTATTGTCATTAGTATTTGAGGAGCTTGAGTTAGAGTTGCTCTTCTTCATGAAGTTGTCAAACTTCTTCACGAAGAGAGACATAACATCGTTGTTGAGCTGCTAGGTAACTATTTTCACATCAGGGGAAATTGGTGGATCTTCTGCAATCACCAAGGCTTTGGTAATGATGGTGGATGAGGGTTGATCTTCTTCAATCCTTGAGTTCAACTTGAACTCATTGGCCTTGAGATCAACAAACAGATCGAATAGCCCGATCTTGTTGAGGTCTTTGGATTTCCTCATTTCCATCGTCTTTATGTCCCAATCGCTTGGTAAAGCTCGCATAACCTAGATGGAAATCTCCCTATTGCTATAGGTCTTGCCAAGAATGGATAGGGTGGAGATACCATTGCTGAACCTTGCGTCATACTCAGTCATTGTTTCTCCAGGACGCATTTTGAAGCCGTCGAACTGCTGAGTGACAACCATGATTTTGTTCTCTTTGGTTTGCTCATTGCCCTCACACAGTTGAGTGAGTCTGTCCTAGATCTCCGTAGAAGTTTCACACTCGATGATGTAGTTGAACATGTTGTCATCAAGAGATATGTACAGAATGTCCAATGCCATGTTGTTGAGATTGTTTCTCCTCTTATCTTCGCTGGTCCATTCGGATTTCTCCTTTTCAATCTTGATGGGACCATCCGTGATAAGACTCCACATGTCATCATGAAGAGAGGAAATGTGAGCACTGCATCTCTTCTTCCACACAATATAGTTTTCTTTTAAGAACGTAGGGATTGCAGTAGCACTGTCATCTTTGGATATGATCGACATTATTGGTGATAACTTGAGAATAGAAACAGAGCTCTAATACCAATTGATATGATCCTGTTACGAACTAATGAGACAGGGTCTAACTATTGATGAAAACTTCTAGAAAACGGTTTGATAGAAATCCTGTTAGAGATTAATATCACTTTTTATTCTTCACAAACCCTTGCAAACTCTTGAAGCGATTCAAGTGTGGAAACGTTTGCTCAGGTTTGAAGCTACGAACTAATGAGAGAAGGAAAGACAGAATGAAAAACACATAATAAGTTATTTATGAATATTCGGAGCAAACTCTCCTACGTCACCCCTTCTTCCAACCACTGGAAGGATTCACTATACTTCTTTTAATCAAATACAGTTTACTGGCTAGCTAACGGTTGAACAGAACAGACTCTGTTCAAT
Organism: Impatiens glandulifera; assembly: GCF_907164915.1. NCBI lineage: Eukaryota > Viridiplantae > Streptophyta > Magnoliopsida > Ericales > Balsaminaceae > Impatiens > Impatiens glandulifera. The sequence continues at coordinate 33,325,831 of NC_061864.1, read as the reverse complement.
TTACAATATGTTTAAGAATATCACTCAGTTAGATAAATTTTGATTCTCTCTTGAACTTGAAGATATACAGATCAAAAAGTGCAAGAGTAATAGATTGATAGCAAGTAAGGCTTATGAAATCAGTAAGTTTGATACGCTTGTAAGAACATGTTACTCTCTCTAGTATGGTATCTATGTATCGACCGTTGTCCTTGAGGATCTATAAATAGAAGACAGACACCAACGGTCGAATCTTCTAGATGGACATGTGGCGAGCATCCATTGGAAAGCCTCCATAGTACAAGAGTACAACATGATCTATGCACAAGGATCGTGGTCGTACTGAACTGGTAGTGTGCCGGATATTCTTCTAGAATTGTCCTATACTAAATAAGTAGTGAAAGAATATTCGCGTACCTGGCATTCGTTCATTGGGTACAAATAGATGGCATACCGGTCTGCACGGATGAGTGGAGTAGGAGTAGTGTACAACTAGTTGATCGTGGGTAGAAAGATGCTAACTTCAAGCAGCTGCTGAAGCGAGGCATTAGACGTGCTCCATTAGACTGCCAAGTCTAAGGAAGTTAGTCTCCCATGTCTAATAGAGAGATCCATTAGACCACCAAGTCTAATGGAGTTAGACTACACGTCTAACTACGTATCTGTTAGACTACACATCTAACTACATATCTGTTAGACTGCACGTCTAACTACGTATCTGTTAGACTGCACGTCTAACTGTGTATCTGTTAGATTACACGTCTAACTGCGTATCTGTTAGACTAACTTAGCATATTTTTGATGCACCTGCACTAAAACAATTAGATGGCTTAACTTCATTCTTAATCAAAGTTTTACTAATACATCATTAAAATAACGTTAGTCAAAATAATTTGACCCAACACAAACCATTTTGTTTGGTTCTCCCACCACAAAATTTTATGGTTGGTTTATAAAAATTGTTTCATAAATGTTACTATTTAGAAACACAGTATTAACATCCATTTGATGTATCTCAAGATCAAAATGCGCCAATAATTCCATAACCGTCCTAAAGGAGTCCTTTGTTTAAACAAGAGAAAATGTTTCTATAAAATCAATACCTTCACTCTAAGTGAAACCCATTGCAACAAGACGTGCCTTATATATCTTTCTACATTACCCTTTGAATCCCTTTTTGTTTTAAATATCTATTTACAACCAATAGGTTTGCACCTTCATGTAATCATACTAGATCACAAACATCATTGATTTCATGGACTAATTTTCTTCATTCATAGAAATAATCTATTTATGAGAATTATAACTATGCATTTCTTGATGTAAGTTGATAGGATCATCTTCCATCATCTCAACACTATCCTCATGTTCTTTGAGAAATACAACATAGTCATCCAAAATAGAATTTCTCCTTTCTCTTGTGGATATTCATAATAGAATTTATTCTTGAGGTTGTTGAGTTTGTACTTCAGAAATGTTTACTTCATTTTCAATGGGAAGATTTGTATTAATGTCTTGAAGTTCTGGAATTGCTTATTGATTGATATCATAAATAAATTCATGATTATCATCAATAACAATAACAGAAGTTTGAACAAATTCCTCTTCAAATACAAATTTTTTGTATCACTCTCCTTAAACTCAAAATCCTCAAAGAACACCGCATTTCCCGTCTAAAAAATAGTTATGTTCGTGGAAAAAAAACTTGTAACCCCTTGATTTCTTAGAATATCCAATAAAATAACAACTAACTGTTTTGGAGTCCAATTTTTTATGAGGCTTATAAGGAATTACTTTTGTTGTTCATCCCCAAATATGAAAATATTTTAAGACTGATTTTTTACCATTTCAAATCTCATAAGGAGTTTTAGTTGTTGCTTTTGTTGGAACTCTATTGAGAATATAAGCTACAGTCTTTATTGTTTCTCCATAGAGAGATAGGTAAGGTAGAATAAAAAATTATGGTTTTTACCATATCCTTAAGAGTTATATTTCGTCTCTTAGATACACCATTAATGCTAGGAGAACATGACATATTGTATTGAGGTAAAATTCCACATTTCTCTAGGAATTTAGTAAATGGTCTTGGACGTTGTTCTCCTATTCCATCATATCGACTATAGTATTAACCACCACGGTCAGATCTGATGACCTTAATTCTTTTACCAAGCTGATTTTCTACTTCACATTTATATGTCTTAATAATGTTTAGTGCTTGAGACTTCTCATTGATGAGGCATAGGTAACCATATCTTTAATATTGTCTATGAATGAAATAAAATATCGTTGATCATTCTAAATGGCCGTACAAATTGGCCCACAAATATCAGTATGTATGAGTTCTAAGACGTCTATAATTCTATTGACACCCAATTTTTTTATATTTGTTTGCTTTCCATTAATACATCCAACACAAACCTCAAAATTGGAAAAATCAAGGGCATCAAGAATTCCATCATTTATATGTCTTTCAATTATGTGTTTAGATATATGACCTAAACACTTGTGTCAAATTGATGTAGAATTCTCGATTATTAGATTTATTTTAGTACCGCGTGTACTTGTATCCAAATTTTAATTATATGAGGCAACTATATCAAGTAAATATAGATTATCATAAATCGAAAAAGAATCAGTTGCAATAGTGCTTGAATTTAAAGAAAGACTAAACTGATTATTCCCAAATGAACAACAAAGACCAAATTTGTCCAAAACAGAAATATAAACCAAATTCCGTTAAAAAGCTGGTACAACAAAAGTGTTTTTCAAATCTAAATAAGAACCAGTTCTTAATAATAATCTAAAATTCCCAAAAGCCTCAACTATAACTAATTTTTCATCGCCCACAAATATGAATCTTTCATCATTACTTGATTTTCGACAACTCAGGCAATCCTACATTGAAACACTGATGTGAGTATTAACACCAGAATCTACCCACCAAGTGTGACTTAGTACTGAAGTTAAATTAACCTCAGAGAAAACTAAAGTAAGAATATCACCTTTCTTTGCACGCCACGCGTGATATTTGGTGTAGTCCCTCTTCATGTGTGAGGTTTTCCAACAAAATAAACAATTGAATTCCTCATTTGATTTAGTTTGTTGTTTCTTTTGTGCATGACCACCTGCAACTTTTTAGGTTTCTTCCTGAAGTTATTTGCCAAAGCCAAGTGATAACTTTCTATTCGATCTTTCTTCAATCTCTCTTTCTCTTGCACACAACATGAAATGAGCTCATTAAAAGTCCATTTCTCCTTTTGGCAGTTATAACTTACCTTAAACTGGTTATATTGTGCAAGAAGAGAGATCAAAACTAACACGAGTAGTTCATCAGAAAGATCTAACTTTAATGCTTTTAGTTATGAGGCAATGTGAGACATTTCCATAATGTACTCTATTATATTTCTTTTTCCTTTATATTTCATTGAGGTTAAACTCGCATAAAACGTGCTAGTTTCAGCTTTATCGTTTTTTGTAAAACGTTTCTCAATTTCCTCAATGAATTCTTTAAAAATAGTAACTTCAGATATATCACCACAAATGTTCTGGAATTCATCGCTTGATGATCATCAAACACATGCAATTTGATCTATCCCACTTTTCAAGGTCTCGTTTTACATCAGGGTACCCTCAACCATAATATTGGGTCGATCAATCCGAAGCTAAAGTTCTAGATCCAAACAATCGAGGATAATCAAAACAATTTCTTTTCATTCCTTAAAGTTGTTTCCATTCAGTACATGAATCGAATTAATATTGACATATTTTTAAGAAGAGGAAGTATTAATTGAAATCACAAACACATATTTTATTGAAATATAATTAGTATTTTATATTAAGATTTATCCATAAAAAAATTATCTGGCCCAACGTTAAAATTTAGTATTTTGACATAAATATTAAGTTGTAAGTGATAATTTAGTGTTATGATCAAATATTGACAATAAATCATGTCAAACAATAAATCCATCTTTGGACCGAAATATTGTTCACATGAAAAAAATACGAATAATTGTCACATATTTATCATTACATGTATATATTTAATTTGGTCCGACAATATTGATCTTTCTTTGGGCCGATACAATATCCGAATGAATTACAAATATACTATCATTTAAAATTCTCAACAAAATAAAATTCACAAGAGAGAATACTTTGGTAACATGTTGTTTCAATTAATTTATTTTACAATAATAAACTCTTTCAATCTTAATATAGTCTTAATTATTTAATTTCTAATAATTTTGGTATATTTTAACCCGCAAAAAATGGTAACAAACCTAGGAACTCAAAAGTCATTTATTCAGTTTAAACAAATTGTGATTTCTTCATATCATAATCTTAATATCTACCGATCAACAATTTCTTCATATCATAATCTTAACATCAACAAATCAACAATTTCTTTATATCATAATCTTAACATATACAAATCAACATAGAAATTGGCTATGATACCACTTGTTAGTTTTTTTCTTAGTCCTAAACTAGTATAATCCTTAACAACTTGTTAGAATTTCATTTTAATCCTGATCTATAATCATAAATCTCTATATCCATAAGTTGATATTATTAACTAAGCAGAATCGTACCTGAATTCATTGACAAAGTTTTTGAGTTACCACGAGTTAGATCTTCCAATTCTACAAACCGTCTCTCTTACTTATTTCTAACGATGGAGGTTATGAGAAATGAAATTAACATCTATAAATCGGGGACCACAACCCTATTTATATTTTCTATTTATTTATTATTATAATCTATTATAAATAATAAATAAATAACCGGTTTCTACATAATAAAATCGTACAATGCTAATAACCAAACGTGACTTTAACCTAATAACTTTAATACTTTAATGATCATTTTATTAATTGAGTTCTAAATAAACAATAACTCAAACACATTAATTATATATATTAGTACAATAAATCTAACAAAACTAACTTCAACTTTTCTATTTGTCGATGTTTTTCATTACATTGTTGAATTTTTTGATAAATGAAGTGGATTTTTTCAAATTCTTGAGCATCGTATTCAACCTATGGACACCGGGTAAGTTCATTTAGATTCCTACGAAATCTTAAATTGGACATTTTTTAAGTCTCTTCTCTATATAAACCCTAGTTTAAAATTGTTTTTTACATTCTCAAACCTAGCTAATCAGTAAGTCGGGCAAGTATTAAGTTAGTAAGTTTATTTACTTTTAATTGTAGATTATTTGAAACTCAAATATTTAAAACTACGCAGCCAAAAAACTTCTTAGAACATATGTAAAATCTGTGTTTGACAATATTCAAATGGGAATTTGGAGTCTATTAATTCCTAAGTTTGATTGTCTTGCACATGTTTCCTTGGTGTTGTTATTTTCCCATGGCTTTTTGGCTGTATAAGGCAATTATTTTAGTAAGTGATAACACATATAAAATCATTTATCTCCATCCATTAAATGTGCTTATAATTTATAAATGCACCGTGTTATCTAATAAGGGCAGTTAGGAATGCTTGCTATCTTTTGTTTCCTTTAACTGGGATGAATACAATTTATTATACATCTTTTTTTATTTGCATTAATGTTTTTCAAATGTTAAGAATTTAAATTAATGTAAATGAGAAAAATAAATTTATAAAAATAGACATTCTTCAACTATTTCGTTAGGATCGGGTACAACAATAGAGACGGGGTCTGACTATGTTGAATGCTTACACACTTCGTTTAATATTAACTCTGTTCGTTTCTATTCTTCACAAGTCGTCACAAACTCTTGAACGAAGTTCAAGTTCAGAATTGTTTGTTTAGACTTAAAGCAACAAGTGAATGGGAGTAAAAGAAAGAAACACAAGAGACCAGATATTTTATGGATGTTCGGAGTAAAAACTCCTACGTCACCCCTTCTTCTCAACCTTGAAATGGATATTCACTAGAAGATTTGGTTTGAATACAACACTTGTACAAACCCAGTTGGACAACCAGGACTTAGACACTACCTGTTTCCGAATTCTTAGCACACAAATACTCTGTTGACTAGAAACAAATTCTGTCAACTTACAATACTGAAAACTCACACAGAATGAACAGTATGTAATGCAACTTTAACACTCTAGCAAACTTGTAAAATTTTAGAATTTTGAGAGCTTGAGCACTTGAGAGATTGATTCAGAACAACTTGAGATTTTTAAGTTATCAATGATTAAAACAATTAAAATGGGCCTTTTTATCAATTGTCTTCCAGCTTCTCCTTAAGTAGGCAAACAGTAACAGACATATTTGCTTCAGAGGACACTTGTCCTAATTTGATTGACTGAGTTCCAGAATAATACATTAGAGATGATCCTCTTTTGATCTTGTATATACTGGATGATAGTAAGCCAAATATTCATTAATGGAATGTGGTGTACGAGGAACGTACAACTCATAGGATTTGAATTGTCTTGGTACATGACATTCTTTTAGGTCTGGCTCTGCTGCTGTGTCAGACTGTCCATAAAGGATGCTTAATCAGATGTCACATTTGATGAAGAACCGAAAACGCTTGTATAGTACCGAAATTGTAAAATACTGGAAGCATCCTGATATAATACCAAACTGGTAAAATACCGAAAGGCTTGAATATAGAACCGAGGGTGAGACAAAACCGGAAGCGCTTATCTAGAAATCGATCTAGATAAACTACCCGACGTTTTTATAAAATACCGATTTGATATAAAAAACTGGGATGCTGAAATATATTCCATACATAATGTTAGTGGCTAAATGCCATTTTCCCAATAAAAAAAATTATATTCACTGGGTTAGATTTATAGATTCAGTTTCTTAATTTTATTAGTCATGTCAATTCAATAATTTATTTATATAATTTAATTGATGCCAATTAATCAATATATATTCAATAGAAACAAATTGAAGTCTGGTGTTGCTTTCTTCACCAAACCTAACATACAACTTACAAGTTTTAATTTAGAAGTACTGAAGGGGTTAACTGATCGATAATCTTCTTCCATTAAAGTTAAGAAAAAGAAATCCTCTTTCATTTTTCCATGAATTATATATAAAGTTCACCAAATCTGTAGTTGGAGACATTGGTCATGCAGGTGGACGGTGGACCATATTCAAACCTAACTCAAAAAATTCTTTCTCTCTTAGCACAAAACAAAATAAAATAAAATAAAAGTCTAAGTTTGGCAATATATATATATATATATATATATATATATATATATATATATATATATATATATATATATATATATATATATATATATATATATATATATATATATATATATAATTGATTTATATTATTTAAATCATATTATATTGTTTATATTTATTAAGAGTAAGTCTGAATCCAATCCAACAAACTAGGATCATGTAAAATCGGAAAGAAGGAAAGTCTATTCGGGTAAAAGAAAATTTTGACTATAAAATTTATATTCGGTGTAACTAAAAAATATATATTCAATTTTGCAACTGAAATATATAATTTAAATTACAACATAAATATTAAACAGTGAAACATTGTAACATTTCTTTCATTAATTTATTATTGATAAAAATTCAAACAATTCAATTAGAGTGTTGCTAAAATTGTCACTCAATTAATATTTTATTGTTCGGTGCAACATTTAATAAGAAATAATTAAGAAATTAATAATTACAATAAAAATAATATTGTTGAGTGACCATAAAAGTTGGAAATTCTAATCTTATCTTAAAATGTAATTAAATTTATAATAAATATTTTTACTACAAATATCTAACTTATTTAGAAACATATCTATAAATATACGGTGCAAAATAATGTTCTAAATATAAATAAACATAATTTGACAAAGTTTTAGGTAAAACAATAAGGATAACAAAGTCATACAATGGTGAATTATAGATAAAATATTTTATATGTTAGAGGAAATATTAAAAATATTGTTATTTACAAAATTTAAGGCTATTTGTTCAAATGAAATTAAAGAAAATGAGTTACAAAATTAGAAAAAAATCTGGGAATGAATAATTAGTTTTAACTAAACAAACTATGCAACTTTGGGAACGAGTTCTATTTTCTAAGTTCTTTCAACTTTGAAATAAATTAAAATTAAACAATAAACTTATTAATTTTTAATTAATTTTGAAGTTTTACTAATAGTTTTATAAATAAGAATTTAATATTTTTTGCAATAACAATAAATTTGTAATACTTTGTAACATTTTTTTTAATTTAAAAATACATTTAAAATGAAAATTAAGTATTTAATTTTAAATAAATTTTGAACTATCACTAACATAACTACTCAATTTATTTTACATTACAAATAATGGAATACAATTCCAACTTATTTTACAATAAACAAACTATACAACTTATTATGCATTAAGAACATAATAAGCTGTATTTTCGAAGTTTTTTTTCTTAACATTGAATTAAAATAAAATTGAACAATAAGTTGCATTCATTCTTAATTCACTAGTGAAATAATAGTTATTAGCGACCTATATAAGTGATGACGTTGCTTTGCTCTCGCAGATATTTTTTATCGTCGTTGATAAATAATATCAGCGACAGAAAAATAACATCGTTCCTGATAATTATTATCAACGACGATTTTCGTTATAAACGTCATCGCTACAAAAGAGTGTCTTCTGGTTCTCTCGCAACATTTATTAAAAGATTATCAGCGACGACATTATGCTATCGTCGTCGCTGATAAACTATAATATCAACGACATCATTGTTGGGTGCTCCCGCTGATATTTAGGTTTTCCTACCACATTTTTGGAACGATTATCAGCGAAAACATTATGCTACCGTCGTCGCTGATAAACTATAATATTAGTGACATCATTGTCGGATGTCGCCGCTGATATTTAGGTTTTTTCGCCAAATTTTTGGAACGATTATCAGCGATAACATTATGCTATCGTCGTCGCTGATAAATCATAATATCAACGACTACACACGATAATATCATCGCTGATAGTTTGTTAAATAACACACTTTTTCTTCTCTCTTTTTCTTTCCCTCCGTTTTGCCGCTTCTTCCATAGGTAATGAAATCGACATTTTCTCCGACTTGCTGGAGAGAGACCGCCAATGATCCGACTCCCGTGGTTCCTCCGCAAGTTCTAGAGAAAGTGATAAGTTCTAATTCTTTCTATAGTTTTAGTTTACATGTCTAATTTTAAAATTACTAACATTGTTGGAATTTATTTTTTCTATGGTCCAAAGGGGTTGATTACTTCCTCATTTTGTACCCGTGTGGTTAGGTCGATATTATGTTCAGAGTCTTCATAGAGAGAGACTTCTTCTTGAGCATGTTGACCAGCACGACGGGGGTTAATGGAGGTGAACATAATTGTGATATCCTAGTTATGAAATCGAGAAGAAGAAGGTATGTTTTAGGATGTAGACAAAATTTGCTTATTAGTTAAAGAAGTTGTGATCAACACGAGTTGCTCTGTTACATGTTACAAAGTTGTCTTCTGATAAGAAAAAATAAGTAGAATTAATTTTTGGAACCGGCTAGAAAAACTAAACAGTTGTTAACTTTCATGTGCAGGTGCAGATCAAATCGTATGAACCGGCTGGAGCCTCATAAACCGGTTGCTGAAACACTTCAAAGAAACCAGTTCCAAGTGATCAAGTCAAAGATCAGAGGAACCGGTTTCTACTCTCTCAAGTGACCGGCCAGCAAAGACAAAGTCCACGTTCCAGCCGGATCATATTGCATAAGAGACAAAACCGGAAACTACAATCTACAAGAGTGACGTAACATGACGAAATAGACGTGTCTCGAAGAGATAAAAGAAGATAAGATCCGATCGGAAGCATGCGAGGAAAGCAATGATGATTTATTGATCCGATGTTGACAACCGGAGGTGCATGCCCGACACGTGTTCGAATCTGAAAACCGATTACGTCATCCTACACTCAGAGGTGTCTGCATGATTGTCAAGTGTTGAGGAAGGTGAAACGTGCAAGTAACCTCCCTGCACCGGCGTGATAATGATCAACCAATCCAGAGGAGAGAGAAGAAAATGACCGTTGGGATCTCATCTACTATAAAAGGGAGATGAATCGACTTCATTAAACACAGCGACAATTACGAATCACATCCTTCTGAGAAAAGCGATAAGTTACAAAAATCTTAGAGAGATAAACTTTTACGATCCAAAACCGGTGTGTCATAAAACCGGAAGCATTCTGTGTACTGTTGTGTTGTGTTATTGTATTACATCAAGAGTGAGTTGGTGTAACCAGTGAGTAGCGAGTTGGGCTCGACCAGTAGTGTTGTTATTGTAACTTTAAAAGTTAGTGGTGATCCTTCTCATAACCTAAGAAGAAGGGGTGACGTAGGAGGGTTTGCTCCGAACATCCATAAAAAATCTTGTCTCGTGTCACTTCTTTCGTTTCATTACTTACTTAATTAACCTAACCTCAAACCAAATTAATCCTACTCCGTAAACCGGTCCACTCATATCCCTAAAACCGACTCCTCCTAAACATCATCTAAGTCGCATACGTTGCTTTAGACTAAAACAAACATTTCCGCCCTTGAACCCGGTTCAAGAGTCTGTGACAGTTTGTGTAGTGCTGAGAACGGTTATAGTCTCTAACCGGACTATCACCAAAATGTTGTGTGTTGTGTAAGGGGCCACCCTTCCTGAAACCGGAAATACCCCGGTCCTCTAAGGGCGTCCCCGATCCTAACAAGTGGTATTAGAGCGAGGTTCTTAGCACTCAAGCAACCGAAGAAGATGGGAAGAATGACCCACATCGACAAGCCACCAATGCTAAACAGCGAAGCGTTTAGTAGTTGGAAGAAACAGATGTATTTACATCTGATTACATTAGATGATGAGATGAGCCGAGTACTGAAAGAGGGACCAATCAAGATCAACAAGGAGGCAGACCAATGGTCAAATGAAGATCGAAGACGGAGTAACCTGGACAACCATTGCATGAGACACATCTACAAGGCTATAGATGATAACACCTTGAACAAAATATCAGACTGTGATAATGCAAAGGAAGCCTGGGAAACGATCATTTAGATCCATGAGGGAAACGAAAGAACAAAGGAGAACAAAATCTTGTTGGCTACACAGAAATATGAAAACATCAGGATGAAACCGGGGGAAAACATGAAGGAATTCAGCAACCGGTTCACAAGTGTGGTCAACGAGCTTCAAACACTCGGAAAGAAGTATGACAATCGAGAAGTAATCATCAAAGCCCTAAGATCACTGCCGAGCACTTGGGATATAAAGACCATGGTGATGAGGGAATCAAGCACCCTCGGGCAGATGAAGTTGCATGATGTGTTCGAGGATCTAAAAGCCAACGAGTTCGAGATCAAGTCTCGGATCGAAGATGAAGCATCCACATCAACCGCAACCAGAGCTTTGGTTACATCGATAGAACCGTGGTCCAAGTATCAACCGTTCCGGCTCCAGTCAAAAGCGCTGATCAAATCAGTGAAGATGTGATGGCGATGCTAGCTCAAAAATTTGGGAGATTCATGAAGAAGAGCCAGCCACCATCTAACAACGATTTTAATTACAATTATGTAGATAAATCAAACAAAAGATGCTATAACTGTGACGGTTTTGGACATTTCAGGTCAGAATGTAGAAAACCAAGGAGAGACGATAGAAAACCGGAAGAAAACTATCAAGGGAACAACTATCAAGGCAATCGGTACTAGGGAAACAACTACCAGGGAAATAACTACCAGAGAAATGATAACCAACGAAACGACTACCGGAGAAACGACGATCAACATACAAACGAAGGAAAGGAGATTCAGAAAGCACTCATTGCATCCGACGGTGGAAGCGAGTGGGCGTACTCCGATAATGAAGACAGTGAAGAAAGAATGACCTGTTTCATGGCAAACGACAAAGAGGTATTTGACTTCTCTTCTGACGAGTTTACCAAAGAAGATTTGATTTCTGCACTCAACGAAATGGTCGCTGAGTTCAGAAACATATCTGCGTACATACCAACTCCGGTAGAATCTAAAACGTAAAACCAAATAATGTCTCGGTTAAAACATGTGAAACCGAAATGTAGGAACCGGATGAACTATTCTCCGATAATGAGAAGACAGTTCAACCGGTAACTGAAACTGATGAACGAGCACTGTATGTCACGACTGCGTGGGAGAGATCTCGTCAAACTGTAAAACAAATGTGTAATTATAAAAGACACCCTAAATGTAGGTTTGGTATCAGTTACGAACCAAATAAACAAAACGAATCAAAACAATCTAACTGGATGAAACTCACGAAAGACAACCTTCCATTTATAAGATTTGTCAGGAGTTCAACAACCGAAAATGACTTAAAACCGGAAGAAGAACTTAAGTATGTAAGCCCTACTGAATCGGAAAACTGGCTTCATCCTGAGAGAAGGAAAGCCAACCGGAAACTAAACAAACCAAACAAAACTCGGTCTCAAAGAAACTCATCACAACATAAGGCATTCTTGAGCAACAGTCAAGAAGTTAAGCCAAATATTATAAGAACAGATACCGGGAAAGTGATCCGACTTATTCAAGTCTGGATCCCAAAGGGACTAATCAACCATGGACCCAAATGAATGTGGGTACCAAAAGGGTGTAAATAATTTTCTGTTGCAGGTTAGGAGGAGCAACCGGCTAAAGAATTCAGAATGGTACCTAGACAGTGGATGCTCAAGACATATGACTGGAAACGAAGAGCTACTAACTGACATCAAGTATGAAACTAGAGTAATCATAACCTTCGGTGACAACTCGAAAGGTAAAACCGTGGGCAAGGGTAAGATTGTCCATGGTAATCTATCCATAAGTAATGTATTGCTGGTAGAAGAACTGCGGTTTAACTTATTAAGTATAAGTCAAATGTGTGATGTGGGTTACAAAGTTGAATTTCATAAAAACGCATGTTTAGTTAAGAATCAGGATAATGATATTCTTTTAACTGGTAACCGGATGAGAAATATTTACAAAGTTAATTGGAAACTGATTTTGAAAAACATGTGTGTATGATAGCCGGAAATGATCCAAACTGGCTTTGGCATAAACAGTTAAATCATTTGAATTTCAAAACAATTAACTTCATATGTTCCAAGGAACTAGTTCACGGTTTTCCAAATGTTAAGTTTTCAAGAGATAAAGTATGTGCTGCATGCCAAATGGGCAAACAAGTAAAGTCATCTTTCAAAAGTGAAGGAAACTATCAATCTGAACGATGCTTAGAACTTTTGCATATGGATTTGTTTGGTCCGGTTAAAGTAACCAGTTTAGGAGGCATGCATTACACTATGGTAGTTATCGATGATTATTCTAAATTTACTTGGGTAACTTTTCTAGCTTCCAAAAACCAAGCAACTCCAAACCTGATCAAACTGATCTTGAGAATACAGAATGAAAAATCTATTCGAGTAAACAAAATCAGAAGTGATAGAAGAACTGAATTTATAAACAGCAATTTAACAACTTTTCTTGATGATTCCGGTATTAGGCATGAGTTGTCTAGTACCAGAACTCCTCAACAAAACGGCCTGACTGAGAGAAGAAACCGAACTCTCAAGGAAGCCGCAAGGTCAATGATAGCTGATTCGGGTATTGCTCAAAAGTTTTGGGCTGAAGCTATCAATACCGCATGCTACACACAAAACCGATCTTTAGTAACTAAACGCTTTTCTAAAACTCCTTTTGAAATTTACTATAATCAAATTCCAAACGTACGGTACTTTCGAATTTTTGGTAGCAAATGTTTTGTTCACAATAACTGCAAGAATTACTTGACCGCTTTTGATGCTAAATCCGATGAGGGAATAATGTTGGGATATTCAGCTGTGAGTAAAGCCTACAGAATATACAATACTAGGACTTTAACAGTTGAAGAAACCGCACACGTTGTTTTCAATGAATCGGTTGAACGAAACACTGCATTACCCTTCGATCTTCACAACAGAATGGAAAATTTCAATATCTATTCTGATGATGAAGACGAGGTTCCGGTTTTTAGACGATTTGTCAAGGACCAAGCGGTTGATGCTGAAACTCAGCCTGATCAAGCTGCTTTACCGCAGAAAGTTGACTCTTCAGTTTCTACTGAAGAAATCGGTCGGTCTGACTCTGTTCAACCTACCGATCAGTCTAACCTTGATCAGCCAACCGAAAGCTTGATAGACACATCTCGGATAAACCTCAGAAGGAACAAAAATCATCCTCTTGAACTAGTAATAGGTAACATATCCTCACCCGTCCGAACTAGGCAACAAAATTTGGATCACTATGAAAACTCAGCTTTCATATCACAAATTGAGCCGAAAAAGGTGGATGAAGCATTGTCAGATCCCGATTGGATCCTAGCAATGCAAGAGGAATTAAACGAGTTTGAGAGGAATAAAGTCTGGTACCTAGTTCCTAGACCGAAAAACAAACCGGTTATAGGAACACGATGGGTATTTAGAAATAAAGTCAATGAAGACGGTTTAGTTACGAGGAACAAAGCCTGGTTAGTGGCTCAAGGCTATAAACAGGAAGAAGGCGTTGATTTTGAAGAATCATTTGCCCCTGTAGCTAGACTTGAGGCCATTAGAATATTTTTAGCATATGCAGCTTTTAAAAATTTCAAAGTTTTCAAATGGATGTTAAGAGTGCTTTTCTAAATGGTAAAATAAATGAAGAGGTATATGTTAATCAACCTACAGGTTTCAAAAATCTAGAACACGAAAATCATGTTTACTGGCTGAACAAAGCCCTTTACGGTTTGAAACAAGCTCCAAGAGCGTGGTACGATACATTGACACAATTCTTATTTGATCACAAATTCACAATAGGTTCGGTAGACAAAACACTCTTCAAATTTGAAAGAAAGGAACAAATATTACTTGTTCAGATTTATGTCGATGATATTATATTCGGATCAACCGATCCAAAGTTATGTGATAAGTTTTCAAAGATGATGACTAACAAATTTCAAATGAGTATGATGGGAGAATTGAGTTTCTTCCTAGGACTTCAGGTTAAGCAGATTGAAGCCGGAACCTTCATAAGCCAACCGAAGTATACAGCAGAACTGTTGAAGAAATTTGGAATGGATACATGCGCTGAAGCAGCTACGCCAATGAGTCCTTCCGTAAAACTGGACAAAGATGAGGATGGTCAAGCCGTTGACATCACATCATATCGAGGAATGATCGGATCATTGTTATATCTAACAGCCAACCGACCTGACATTCTGTTTGCGGTTGGGGTATGCGGAAGATTCCAAGCAAATCCAAAGCAATCACACTATACTGCGGCCAAAAGAATCTTAAAATATCTGAAGGGAACTCAAGAAGTGGGACTTTGGTATCCAAAAGACTCAAGTTTCAATCTCATAAGCTACTCAGACGCCGATTACGCAGGATGCAAGATTGATAGAAAAAGCACAAGTGGAACCTGCTAGTTCTTAGGTGACCGGTTAGTCACCTGGAGCAGCAAGAAACAAACATCTGTTGCAACATCAACCGCAGAGGCAGAGTACATAGCAGCCGGAAGCTGCTGTGCACAACTCCTCTGGATCCAACAACAACTAAGGGACTTCGGGATAGAAGCCAAGGAATCTCCAATTTTCTGTGACAACACTAGTGCTATAGCAATTACATACAATCCGGTGTTGCACTCAAGAACAAAGCATATTGACATAAGGCACCATTTCATCCAGGAGCATGTTCAGGAGAAACACATCCGGCTGGAATACGTCTCGACCGAGCAACAAGTAGCGGACATCTTCACAAAACCACTATAGGAAGCTAAGTTTTCTCACTTTCGAAATATTTTGGGAATTACTGATGTTAAGCAACTCATATCATGATTATGCATGCATATTGCTTACCTAAGTAACAATGAAAAACCGGGATATGTGTTCAGGGAGAAGCTTTCGCTTCTCAAACCATATTCAAATAGGCCATTGACAATTCAGGAATGCTAACCGGGAGGAAGTCTCCGGTTATGCCCAATTACTTCATAACGTCAAATCACATGTATACTTACTATACAGTTGAAATAACCTGGTTGAAGTGGATATACTCAATCCAAAGTTGAACAAATGTTGACTTAACTCAACATTTCTTCACAATCGGAACAAAATATCCAACTAAAACCGGTCATGGAAAACCGCTTAGTACAAATGCATTCTAGTCTGATGGAATGAACTTCTCCGGTTAACTTGGGACAACTAACTGAGTTTTCATGCATATTTTGAAAAATGAAGCCTGTAATAAATAAAAACAGTCTACCGAAATCGAGATGACGACATGTGTCCATCATCAAGAGAGGGAGACTCACATCTTGTCAACAGATTTTTGTCATCATGAATATCTTGGTAATAATTAGTTTTTGCCTTGGAAATAAACATTATTCACTTCAACAAGTTAAAAGCCTATTAAATAACTGATGACATCATCAAGCATGATTAACCTACTAATCTAGCCGAATCCCTGGCTATATAAACCACCCTTAAATCTTCACAAATCTTCACAAAATTACTATTCACAAAAACAGTCTTGAGCTTAAAACTCTCTCAAGAACATGAACTCCAACTCTCTAGCAAAGAAGATTCTATTGGCGGATTTTAACTCAATCTACCAATATGAAGACCACGAGGTTAAAGAAATGTTCTTAGCCGTTGAAAGAAGCGGGCTAAGAAGATTCCTCGAAAACATATTCATTCTCGACTACCTAGTAGTCGAAGAATTCTTCCAGACCGCAAAGGAAGTGCATCGAGACATAATCGTTGCACAAGTTTACGGTCAGAAATTTCTATTTAGAGAGACGGATTTCGCTGAATACTACGGTTTACCCACTGAAGGGGTAACCGACTTAACCTACTCTCCGGTGACCATGGAAGAAATGTGTCGTCGGTTTTCCAACTCTGACATCTCGGTTAGACCCTGGGGTGCTAAAAGCCAACTCTCTCACAAGTACCAGCTCCTTTGTGAGATTCTGGGAAAGTCCATCTTGGGCAGAGAGAAAAGCTATTACTACACCCAAAGGCTTTTCGAGATGATGATCGCTGTAACGGTTGGGACACCGGTCAACTGGTCCTGGATCATCTTCAGCAACCTGAAGAAGATGCTCCTATCAAACAAAACCGGCTACGCTCCTCAACTGAGCGGTTTTTGTGCCAGTCTGGACATTCACTCCGGACCTTTTGTAACCCTCCATCCAAAGCACGTGCTCACTAAAGAGAGAGTACAGGAGCTGGTCGACCGGTGGGAAGCAGCTAAGGCAAAAAGGAATCAAGCGGCCGAATCATCTAATGTTTAGACTACTTATCCTTCTGTCTCATTTCTTTTCTTTTCCAAAACCGGTAATTTTGTTGTACTACCGGTTTGGTACCACGAATTAATGAAGATCATTTCCTTCCATTTAAATCTAAAAATCATAAATGATCAAACATTTAATGCGTCGTACCAAATCAAATCAAATCACTCTTGGAAACAGAAATCTTCATTTTCAATAAGCACGCGTGATCCGACTTGACTAGACATGTCTTTATTCTCTTGAAAAATTACAAGCCATTAATGACCAGACATAAACGGTCAGATTTTTCAAATATCCTCATTAAATGCACCTAACCGTTCAAGCTATAAAAGGGGACTCAATCTTCCATCTTCAAAACACGTTTTCTTCACCCTTCTCTCTAAAGCTTGAAAGATAAGAAAATCCCTTCAACTTTACTCACTCTTCCTCACAATGTCTGCTGAACTTAGGAACACTCTCATCGTCGACTTCGAAGACGTAAAAGACAGTCTGTATCATGACTTCGTTTTCAAGCCGCTCATAGAATCGGGGCTTCAGGGATTCCTGAAAGGCTCAAACACTATCCTCGTAGAGGAAGTGTGCGAGTTTTTCAATAATGACCACATTCTAGATGATGGCAGCATTCGCACCATCATTGACGGTCAATTTCTTCGGATTACCGAAGATCAATTTGCTAACTTCTTTCACCTTCCAACCGAAGGTTTCCATGACTTTCCAACGCCATTCCTTTCGGCTAAGGAAGACTTCCTCCAGATCTTCTCCTCTTCTACCGTACCGGTCAAAGAACATGGGAAGAAAGAAAAACTTGCCCCCCACTACCAAGTCTTGCACGATTTGGTTCAACGATCTATCATGGGCCGAATGACAAACCAGAACTACAACCGGGAGGCATTCGACATCATGATAGCCATCATCCGCAACTCTTCAATCAACTGGGCAACCTACCTCTTCAAAAACTTGAAGCTGCTCATAACCGCTTCAAGGGGAAGGACCGGTTTCGCTCCTCAAATCACCCGATTTCTGATGGCTCAGCGCCGCTACCTTGAACCAGGTGTTCCAGTCGGACCGGCCAACACCATCACTTTATCCATGCTAGATAGATGGGTATCGAGGATTGAAGAACGGGCTCCCGACAACACCATGGACAATTGGTACGACAGAATGGTGGAAGGGGATTGGATCGAACTAGTCTAAGTTGTTTGTTCCTCTTTCCGGTTTTTGGTTATTTTATTGTACGACCAAAACCGCTTGATGTTAACTCTACCATTTATAAAAGTTTCTAATTTTAAAGTCTCTGGTTTTCTTTTCATATCTTTCTTTCCGGCCTTTAAAGTTTAATAGACATAAGACTTAATGTTAAACGAAACTTCCGGTTAACAACGCTTCAAGTAAAACCGGAATCTCAAGCAAAACGAAAAGTTTGAAAACTTACCGCCCACAGTTTTACCTCACAAAAACTTACCGCCCATTGGTTTTCCGCATTTATCGCCGAAAGTTACTACAGTAACTTTTGGAGGGAAAATTGGCGCCCAAAACACTATCAAGTGACGGTTCGTCCTCCAACTGTTCGGAACCGTCTTCTATATAAGTTCAAATCAGCCCATTCGTCACATACGCTTTCTCTCTCTAAAATTTCAGATCTTCAAAAGCATTCTAACTTCCGATCATCACTGTTCTTCATTCTTTCTTCTCAAAACCACCATGGCTCTAGGGAAAGCACCCTTCCAATGGATGTTGCAGGTCGATTTCGCAGACATTGATGAACACGCTGGAGATAAAAACAAGGTTGTTCTTCAATCTCTAAGAGATTCGGGGTTGGAGGAGTTCTTATCTGGTCCATTCATCGTATATCCGACGACAGTAATGGAGTTTCTGGAGACAGCGACGCTAACAAAGAGGAAGGTCTCCGCCACCGTCAACGGCAAGGAAATTCTAATCACTGAGGAGCTATTTTCTGAAACCCTCGGTTTGCCCAACACCGGTTTGGATCTCAAAACCGACCTAACCGATGCTGAGTCTAATGCTGTCCGGTTGGTGATATCGGCTAAAGATCAAGAACTGGTGATTCACTCAAGCCGGAAGAACAAGCTGAAACCGGAGTTCAGGTGGCTGCTGAACATCATCGCTCGATCTATTCAGGGAAGAAGAGGTAACTTCGATAACCTGACAAAACTTAAGCTCAAAATGATGATGGCCATTGTCCGCGGTGACAAGGTAGAATGGGGAGTTGTCATCTTCGAAGAATTCTGTGAAATGGTGATTCAGAAGGATGGCCGGGTTCAGGCCTTCGCAATGCAGATTGTCAAGATTCTCAAGTTTCTCAAGTTAGATCTTGGTGAAGGTGAACCGCTCCCACCTAACGTCATTCTCAACTCCGAGTCGATGATCGAGAAGCCCCGACAAAGCGGTCAAGCCGAAGTCCTCCAGAACGAAGTCTTCCAAGGGGACCAGTTCTTCCGATCCGGCTAAAGAATGTTCAAAACAAAAGAAACCGAAGAGAAAGGCAGTTGAAGCCGAAACCGCACAAGAAAAGAAGGGGAGGAAGAAGTCTTCTGCAAAGAAGAGCTCCAGCAAGCCGGCTGACTTCGAGAAAACCCTTTCCTCGGATAATCCACCAGAGAGAACCGGAGACATCTTCCAGCCTATCCCCATCAATACTGTTCGTCCTATTCCTGTTGACTCTCACTCACCAAGGCAAACCGAACCCTCGGGGAGCCACAAAACCGAGTCAGCATCAAAGGAGGAAGTAGAGGTTAGTATCAACTCTGAAAACTCCAAGTCTCCGAGCAAAAAGATCGACTAGGTAATGGCCGACGTAGGCTTAAATACCTCAGAAATTATTGTGGACGTAGTCCAAAACATTGCCAGGGAAACCGAAGACGATGTGTCTAGTCGTCGTAAGTCAGTTGATCAGGTTGAGATACCCGATCAAAGTGAAATTCATCCGGTCGAAGAAACGGCCAAAACCGCAAACATTACTCCTCTGGCTCAGGAGAGTAACCCTGAAGAATAGGAACCATCCGGTTCCGCAGGGAACAAGTCAGTTCCAGATGTCACAACAAACCAATCGGCTCAAGATGGGCCAACCGATTCATCATTCATACCTGAAGGGTCAGCTCAAGTTAACAAAGGAAAAGAGGTCCTTGTTGAAGATTCGACGGTGACGGGAAAAGGTACTCTACAAACCGGCTCCCAACCAGAGATCTTAATCGGGGACAAGGTCACTCTTTCAGCAGAACAAGAGGATGAAATGTTCGAGGGGCTCATTAGGGATATGAACAAAAGTGCCAGTGATGTGATATCACCATACCTCCTATGGGTACAGCTTCGTTGTGAGACAAAGCTGTCGGATATGGTTCCAGAGATGAGCGGCAACAAACATTGGGATAAACTCATAAAATTAGAAGAAATGGTCCTCAAGCTGGCACACACCAACCTTATTCAACCAGCCTTCAGCAAAACCGCGGTAATTCGCGAATACGCTCGGTTACAAGCAGTTGAGGACGCATTAAAGGAAGTAGAAGGAGCAACGCTAAATCCAATTGAAGCAAGAATGACTGAACGGTTTCATCCGGTGCGGGAAAAGCTCCTGAAAAGTCTTGACCATCTTGATGCACAATGGAGAAACGGATGCCGACACCAACTAAGCAATGCCGACCTATATCAGAGTAAGCCCTTCTTTGCTGCCGGAGAGACATCCAGGACAGCAGAAAACCGGGAACGAGATCCTCCTCAAAATGTTAAGGCTCCCGAACTTGATCAAATAAAGCAGGAAATAATCGACACCATTGAGTCGTGTCTTGGAAATTACAACACTGCAACCGATGAGAGGATTGCAGCAGCTGAAGCGAATTTGTCAAACACTATACGGGGATCTGTTCAAACCGAAATAGCCAACGTCGTTCAAACATCTATCAAATCCATGATAGATGAGGCTGTGCAAACCTCCGTCAAATCCTTGATCGCAGAATCCATCCAAACCGCAACCGCTCCTCTGGTAGATATGTTGCAGGCCATGGCTATTCAAATTGGGGAGTTGTCCAAACTCCAAGTAAGCAAGACTCAAGAGCAAATCGAGTCTGACGCCGAAACCGCTAAGAGGCTACAAGACGAAGAAAGGGAAAGGGAATGGTTGCAGAAGGAAATTGAGGAGAAAGATCATGAGTTTGCCCAGAAGTGCAACGAGGAAGAACAGGCAGCTATCCAGGAACCCATACCAGCTCAACCGTCACACGCTATGAAGACAAGAAACAAGAAGAAAAGGAAGGCGGTTGCGGAGGTAATAAAGCGGGCAGAACAAAGCAGCCAAAGAGTAATAGTACCGGTCGGACTGAACGTGCAACCTGTTGATGATGAAGAAGAAGAGGAAGAAGAAGAGGATATCGAAGAACTTAACCGGCGCAAAAGGAGGACACTTGAAATCTCAACCGCAACTCCAAGCTCCAGACCAACTGTTGCTCAACCGCCTCGTCAACCAAAACCAGTTTGTACCGGTTTTGGATTCGGAAAAAGGACTCCCGGCATCTCAAGTGTGTGGGCCGGATTTCAAATTGACGCTGAAAGACGCGACAGGGAGTGGAAGGCAAGGGAAGAAGAAGAAAGAAGGCGACTGGAAAAAGAACTTGAAAAGGGGGGACCATCCAAGCCTTAGTCTTCTTTTCTTTCCTTAAGAACAATTTATGTTATTTGGTTTCAGAACTCAGTTACTTTATATTTTGGATTTATCAGTGTTTACACACCTTTTGAAAAACCTCAAAACAACATGTTCTTGAAATTCTTTTACAAAAACAGAAAATATTCATAAAGGGAGATATCACTAAAGCAAAACTTTTCAAACCGGCCATACATTACAAGTTTTGAATATTTATTCTAAATAATCAAAAAGGGAGAAATTGATAAGAAAAATTAAGTAGAGTTAATTTTTTAAACCGGCCATACATTACAAGTTTTGAATATTTATTCTAAATAATCAAAAAGGGAGAAATTGATAAGAAAAATTAAGTAGAGTTAATTTTTGGAACCGGCTAGAAAAACTAAACAGTTGTTAACTTTCATGTGCAGGTGCAGATCAAATCGTATGAACCGGCTGGAGCCTCATAAACCGGTTGCTGAAACACTTCAAAGAAACCAGTTCCAAGTGATCAAGTCAAAGATCAGAGGAACCGGTTTCTACTCTCTCAAGTGACCGGCCAGCAAAGACAAAAGTTCACATACCAGCCGGATCATATTGCACAAGAGACAAAACCGGAAACTACAATCTACAAGAGTGACATAACATGACGAAATAGACGTGTCTCGAAGAGATAAAAGAAGATAAGATCCGATCGGAAGCATGCGAGGAAAGAAATGATGATTTACTAATCCGATGTTGACAACCGGAGGTGCATGCCCGACACGTGTTCGAATCTGAAAACCGATTACGTCATCCTACACTCAGAGGTGTCTGCATGATTACCAAGTGTTGAGGAAGGTGAAACGTGCAAGTAACCTCCCTACACCGGCGTGATAATGATCAACCAATCCAGAGGAGAGAGAAGAAAATGACCGTTGGGATCTCATCTACTATAAAAGGGAGATGAATCGACTTCATTAAACACAACGACAATTACGAATCACATCCTTCTAAGAAAAGCGATAAGTTACAAAAATCTTAGAGAGATAAACTTTTACGATCCAAAACCGGTGTGTCATAAAACCGGAAGCTTTCTGTGTACTGTTGTGTTGTGTTATTGTATTACATCAAGAGTGAGTTGGTGTAACCGGCGAGTAGCGAGTTGGGCTCGACCGGCAGTGTTGTTATTGTAACTTTAAAAGTTAGTGGTGATCCTTCTCATAACCTGAGAAGAAGGGGTGACGTAGGAGGGTTTGCTCCGAACATCCATAAAAAATCTTGTCTCGTGTCACTTCTTTCGTTTCATTACTTACTCAATTAACCTAACCTCAAACCAAATTAATCGTACTCCGTAAACCGGTCCACTCATATCCCTAAAACCGACTCCTCCTAAACATCATCTAAGTCGCATACGTTGCTTCAGACTGAAACAGACATTTCCGCCCTTGAACCCGGTTCAAGAGTCTGTGACAGTTTGTGTAGTGCTAAGAACGGTTATAGTCTCTAACCGGACTATCACCAAAGTGTTGTGTGTTGTGTAAGAGGCCAGCCTTCCTGAAACCGGAAATACCCCGGTCCTCCAAGGGCGTCCCCGATCCTAACATCTTCATTTCCCCAAACTCGTTCGTAGACACCATTTCAGGTACTGGGAGTTCTTTGGTCATTTGGTGGCGTATAAAACGTCGAGTTTTTGGATCTCTCTTTCTAGGGGTCATGTCGCTTTCTACAACCGTGGACTATTGGGAAAATAAAATGATGAGGGTTTGCAGTTGTAACAAAGTACAATGCAATGTATATGCATATAAATTGAATCCTAGAGAGTAAGCATCTCTTTTTGTGATTCGATAAACAATCATAGAGTTGTTATATAAACATACTCGCCAAGATTGTTACATATAAGACTCTATTGTTGATATTTTACAGAGAGAGTCAAAAGGGAAAAAGTGTTGACGAATGTCACAAGCTTTAAGTCCAACTGTAGCTTGTTCCCACACTAGAAACTTCTTCCTCTTCATTTTTCTAAACTTGCTCGTATTCTTGGAGGATGAGATTAAGGTACTTCTTTCTCTTTTACAGGATATTCATTTGGAAGGTGTTGTTCCATTTCTTTAGATATCTTGTATAGGACATGCGATCGATTGGCCTATCTATAGTGAAGTCGACCTCTATATAGCTGTAGACGAATGGTTTGAACATGCTATGGGTGTAATAACAGGTAACTCATTCCAAGCCCAGAAGCGTAATCATGAGTTTGTTTTCCATCATAAATATAATTTTCTTGATGGAATACCATGGGAGTATTTCCCAGATCTCGTCATTGCTCTATACATGAGGTCCTGGTAGAGCTTCCTTCATTCTCCAACTGAAGAGAAGGGGACATGATTCCTTTAGGAAGGACGGTCGAAAATGTTTAAGCTTGTCGAGTAGCCAAATACAGAGAATTAAGGGTGATCCCCTTTTACTCATGGTGAATGATAAGCATGAGTTGTTTAAAACTATCAACGTTTCCTCCAGAATAACATTAGTGGAGGTAGTGAGCTAGTAGAATATTTGTTTCCCCTTCGCATATGATATGCTACCTCCAGGATTTTTGAGGAGAGTTTACCATTTGCTAATATTAGGAAGTAGTGAGCTAGTAGGATCGTCATTGTTATCATGGATTATCCTAGAGTCAAAGAAATTTCGCCATTCCTTATTTCCATCTTAGTCCATGTTGGGAAGTTGATGTACGTCTTTACAAGGATAACATCAGACGTTATCTTAGAGTATTCATACTCGTCTCATAAGAGCTTCATTAAGGACATTGATTCTTGGCTTCAGATATAGAATATTATTATTTTTCATTATGAGGATAACTCATAATTCTTCTATGGTTGGGCACATATGCCTTTCTCCCATGAAATAAGCCTATTTTACAAGGTTCCACATTCGTTGAATTTCCATCATGAATGTTGAGTTTATCTCGAAGTTTATGAATCTTATGATGGGAATGATTCCATATAATTGATAATTCCACTTGTTTGCGCAAAAATTATCTATCCATGGAACCAGCGCGACATCCGTAAGCATGTACTTCGTTTGTGATTGAAATTTCAAAATATTTACAAACATGAGTGTGTTTGTTTTGAAAATTAAGGAACATGTTTGAGATTCTCACTTAGACTATACATGCATACACATAATACATGTATAGTAGTCACATAAGGGTTAAAATGACGAGCTTTTGGTTGTCTGGGCACGACAGACAACTGGCTTGGTGATAATAACCAAGTTTTTTGTTCTAAGGGTAATCATAAGAGAGTTACATTCACCGATAGTGAATGGGGTAAAACCGCTACCATAAACCAGGGAATATATACTCAATTGAGAATTTCCCCCACCTCCACAATGTCTATCGGACGACTCATCGCCAAATGGTGTGGACGATCCCGTGCATTCTATTTTTTTCTCTCGTAACATCACTCGGTTTGTAACAAGATGTCATTCATTATTGACAATATTTGCACGTAAGTGTAGAAGTAACGATCCAAGTTGTGTACTTCTATGTAAGCAAAAAGAGGGTGATGTACCCTTTACACATGAACACTTTAAAATAGGGTAAAACTTATGCGTCTTTTAGGTGTTGTACCTTTCAAAACAAGCCTATTAAGTTGAAAGCGTGATACAAATGTTTTAAAAATCAAGTTTATGTTTTCAATTTAAACATTTAATCCCCAATAGAGTCATCAAAAAACTGTAACCCTCGAAAAAATCTTTATTTCGTTTTCCGTGAAAAGCTCGATGTTCGAGAATTTCAACATCGGTTTGCATGTTAGGAATTTTCTTTTTAAAATAAAACATTATTTTAAAAATATTTTTAACAATTTATGATAGCTTTTAAAATTAATTAAAAATAATTAATTTCAGGTTCAATATTAAATTATTCGAGAATTTACGGTAATCAAATTATAATTTGATTTTATAGAAATCCGTTGGTTTAAATTAATAATTTAAATGATTATTTATTTTAAAATAGAGTCGCCAATTAATTTTTGAAAATCAATAAAAATGACATACATGTACAACTGTATTGGCCAGAGTATCATTTTCGGTTCGTAGTTTGGTAATACTCGAGAAAGAGCTTTCGTGCTTCATCCTCCGTACCAGTTTTAAAAACGGTCTCTACTTATAAAGTTAGCTTTTAAAAATCAATTGTATAACATTTTAGTTTTAACCAATTATTTTTATAGTCCTAGTCATGTTTTTAGGTTTTAGCGTTATTTAAAATATTAAAACAACAATATTTAAATGTTGGTACATGTTGCTGATGATAACTAGGGAGGAATATACCTGAAGAACATTAGTCATTTTTAAGGGTATTAGGGTTTAAAAATAAAACCAAACAGGCCTTAGTCAAAATACTTTTTGTGGAAATATCCAAAAAATATTTTAAAATCATTTTTTAATTTTTTGAGATTTGTAGAAAAATTTTGAGTTCCCAAAATCACAAAAATAATTTTGGGTTTTGAAAAGTGAAACCAAACAGGACTTAGAACTAGAGTCCTAAGCCTCTGGTTCATTTTTATTGGTCGGGGTCTAAAGACCTTCAATCTGAGTACTAAGGACTCTCGGTCCTTGACTGAGATTATCGGTCTGGTGTATAAACCTATCGGTCATATGTTAGTCTTGGGCTAAGTTCCTCGGTCTTGGTGTATAAACCCATCGGTCTAGGTGTATAAACTCACTAGTCTTGGGTTAACTCTTGGCTAAGTTCCTCGGTCCTAGGTTCGGGGATCCTCGGTCCTAGGTTTGGGGATCATCAGTCCTAGGTTGAAACTCTCGGTCCTGGATATAAAAATCCCCGGTCGGACCTCTCGGTCCTAGTTCAAGAGCATCGATCGGACCTCTAGGTCTTGTTTAATTTCTCGTTCATATGTCTTGGTACAGACTGATGATTATTGGTAGGACTTGTCAGTTCTAGGTCAGACCTCTTCGATCCTCAAAAACACCAAACTACAGTTTTATAAAAAAAAATTTATCTCATATTCTTTGATCCAAGGGTTTTGATAGCTTCACAAAGTTCATAGGAACATGATGATAATCATCTCAAGGTATCAATCAACCTAGATAATGATCAAATCGTTCAAAACAGTATGTGATAAAAAATTGAATTTTTTTTATATTTTAAAGTCGTTTTGAGGAAAAATGAGCTATCCAATAGTTTCATTATATCCCATATATTTGATTGGTACCAAAATAAGAACACTAGTTGTTCGTTTTGACCAAATCAAGAAATAAATAATTTCAATTATTTTGAAAATTTTGATTTTGATCAAACATGATCAGGATGGATCAAACATGACCCAAAAAATTTCCTAACATCATTACAATCATGTTAGGATGCTTTTTGGGATGTGATTCAACAAAATTAGCTCAAGACCAACAAATACGTTTTTTTTATTTTTTTTTAAATTCAAATTTATTTTTTCTATTTTAGATTGATTGATTGTTTCTAACATATCCAAAAAGTTCAAAAATGATCTTAGGATCAATATCCAAACATAAAACACCATAAACAACAAGCAAACAAGCTTATGCAATTTGAAATATAAAAATTTCAAATTCAAACTATAAATATGAATTAGAGGGTGATTGGAAACTTACCAAGGATTGTAGAACACTCTTTGATCCTTAGAAATGTTTTTGAGATGCTCAGATCCAAGCTTTAAGGTTTTAAACGAATTTTTGAAAAATTCAGAAGCTTTGACTTTAATGGTAGATTTTTTGTAAATCGCGGTTTGAAGGTGGAGATTGGATTCCTTGGATTTGGAATGACTTAGGGGATGTATTTATTGTATCCATAAGTCCTTAGAGGCTTCAAGTGAATCAAATCAGCCAAAGCCATTAATGACGTTTTGTCTGTTCTTGATCCCACTTGAAGATATAGGGATGAATCACCCCTATAGTTGTAGGAAAATGATAATCGTGGTAGGGTGATCATTTCAGACTTTAAATTAGCCAAAATGGTTGACAATAGGATGTATTCCATCTTTGAGAAATCAAAGACAAAAGATCATCTTTATCCCTCCAGCATTCGCGTTGGAGAAGAAGGTGGTGCATGAAATGATGTCGTTACATGCACTTTCTAGCGTTCCATCGTCAGTTCGTTAGCGATTAGACGTTCGATTAGTATCTTGGCTAACAGAGCTAACACTTAGTTAGCTGATCCGGTGCAATGCACGCACACACTTCCTCAATTACAACTGGGTACACGACCTGCTTCTGGACGTTGGAGGAGAATCCGATGCTCGTCAAATGGACCTGGTTTCGGCTGTATCCATCTCATAAGATTTCGGCTACATCCAATTATGAATTTAATTTTTTTTAATTAAAATAAGGATTTATTTGAGATATTTTTCATTCATTGGATTTAATTTTAATCTTTTTAAATATATAAAAATATTAATATAACTATGGAAAATATTTTATCAATTTTTTTTTATTTTTTTCCTTCATACTTTAGGGTTAATGAAATAGATACATCATTTCATACTTAATTATTTATTTTAATCCCTATTTTTTTTTTCTAAAATTATTTTTCAGATAAATGAGTATAACAATTATTCCAAATAATTTTATTTTTATATTTGGGCCATTCTCCTTAATTAATTTGATTAATTATTATAATAATTGGTTGTAGATAATTTTTTTAATTGGGTTTTTGACTATGAATTAATTATTTTGATTTTATTTATTCAAAAATAAATTAAAATATTTATTTTAATTTTATAAAATAGTGTGTATATGTTTAGTGCTTACAAATATATAATAACTAAATTTTATAAACTATTTTAATTATATTATATTAAAATAATAAATATTTATTATATATTTAAAAAATACGTATACATGTATATAAATAATTAATAATATAAGAAGTTAAATATCTCTAACTCAAATATAATATATAATTAATCTTATGAATGAATAAATTTTAAAAATAAAAAGTTAATTTAATTATATTAAAATAATAAGTATTTATTATAAATTTAAAAAATGCAAATACATGTATTTAAAAAATTGAACATCTATAACTTATATTAAGGGAGGGAATTTAGTTAATTATTAAATTAAATATAATGACCATAATAATAATGTAAGAATCAATACATTTTATATAAAAAAATGTAATAATATTATATTTATGAGTAATTATATTAAATTTGGTTGAAGTGAAGTAACTAATGATGAAGGTGATTGACCTAATGACTAAACATAATTTAAAATATTTATTTAATTTTCTTTTCTCCAACAATAATTTATCTCTTCTTTTTATTAATAATTTTTTTTTCATCTATATTAATAAATTATCTCTCTTTATTTTTTTTATTAATTTATAAATATATATTTATATATTTTATTATATACTTAAGAGAATAAAAAATTAAATATGAAAATTCTTAAATATTTTTTAAAATTAGTTATTTCTATTCTCTATTAAGTTTTATATATATTCGAATTAATAATTTATTTATTAATTATATTATTTTTAAAATGAGTAATAATAGGGAAATAAATAAATTAAATTAATAAAATAACAAATATATAATTTAAATATATATATATATATATATATATATAAATAAATATATTAATTATTTTAACTTTATATTTTTAAAATTTTTTCTTATATTAACATTATTAATTAATTATTTTAAAATTATTTTGTCCCAATAATTGAATATAAAAATTATTTTTCCTTTTAACAATAAAAACCTTTGAACACAAAAATAAATTAATTAAGAATTAAAAATTAAATAATAATATGAACTAAATAACTAAACAACAAAAGAGTAATAATCAAATATAAGATAAAATAATATTCATTATTACTACTATAAGTCATAAACAAAAATTTATTAATTTAAATTTTTGTTTATTTTAAATTAAATAAGAAAATAAATCATTCACACAAATATTACAAAATATTAAAATACAAATTCATAAATAAATTATTAATTTTTTTAAAATAAGAATTTAAGAATTAAAACAAAAAAAAGTTAATAAGAAAAGAAGATGAAAATAAAAAATAAAAAATAATATTAAAATAATAAAAAATTTAGGAATGGAATAATTTTAACTAGTTTAATTAATGAAAAAGAATGAGAAAAAATATATAAATATTTAATTAATAAATATATAAATAAAAATATAAAAAACAATTATACTTTACTAAACGAGCCTATTTTTGATAGTACATATGACATTTTATAGTACATACGTTTAAGTGAGCTAGTTGTATAAGTACATACGTTTAAGTGAGTTTTTTCTATATATTTACTCAAACTACCGTTAACTATTAACTCAACTTAAGGATGACAATGGGTACCCAATGGTCGAGATCAAATTTAGGTATTTTAAATCGGGGTCAAAAATAGGAAGTGAAAATAATTACCTAATCGGGGTTGGGATCAGAAATGGAGAATGTGTGAAACCTAATCGGGTTTAGGGCCGGAAATGAAAAATGTGTGAAACCTAAATCTGATACTCAATCCACTTGAAATATTAATATATATATATTGTTAAAGTTTAAAATTATTTTCAAATTTCATATCATTATACTATCATTATAAATTTATAATAAATATATTATTTATTTACTCATTCCCAATGACTCTTAATTTATTTATTTATTTAATTTATCTCTTTATTCACCCTTCCATTCTTATTTTCAAGTTTAACATTTATTCAAATTTCTTCAACACCCTCTAGTTTTGGTTTAACTTCAAGTATGTAATAATAATAAAATTATTATATTGTTGAACATCTACAATATAACGATACAAATAAGTAATATTTTCATTTGTGTTTTTAATATTTAGAAGATAATGAATATAAATTCATATTTTTATCGGATAATGGGGACCTGTCGGAGTCGGGTACCTGACAAATCGAAGATGGGGATACAATAGAGATATCCGTCGGGTTTAGGGTCGGGTAATAAAATAAAAATCGGATTCTAAGATGAGTTCTTCACTATTATATGGATAAGGTACACGTTGTTATCCCTACTCACACACTTTTATATTATATCTTATACTATCATATAATATTTTTTGAGAAAACAAATGGGACAACGAATTAAATATGTAGCCAGTAAACACACTTAATCATTTAACTAGTCGCAAAACTTATCCTCAAATCTAGGATCTTAGGGTGAGTATCCACCTCTTATTGCCGCTAGACTAGAAGAGGGGATGACTATCATTTAATGTTAACTCTTATCTCTAAGTGTTTTTTTTATTATATTAATTGTTTATAGTTTGAGTTATATTTATAAAAAAAAGCTTATATAGACTTATGACTTATATAACTATATCATGTATAAACTAATAAATGTTCTAAATGTACATACTAATTTTTAAAAATTGACAATTATTTCTATTAATAACTTAGTAACCAGTTAATTTTTTTTTTAAGATTTAAAACTTATTAATTTAATATTCATTTTTCTTTCTCCTTTTTTTTATTAATTAATTAATTCATTTATCTTCTTTATTATTTTTTTTGTCTATTTTTTTTTATTAATTTATTAATTCATTTATCTCCTTTTTACTATTTTTTATTTGAATATTTAATTTTTATTTTTTTTACTATTTTATTTCTTATTATATCAACAAAACTTATTTTAAATTATTTGACCTCTTTTAGGAATAATGTATAAAATAGTTTAATATTTACTATAATATTATAATAATATTAGAAATTTTAGAGGTGTAATGCTTGCTCCATCCACCTTTATCAACATTTTTTCTTTCCTAATTAATAATTTTAAATTTTCTCTTAAATATATATATATATATATATATTTTGTAATATATATATTATATAAATAATATTGTGTCTCTAATAATCAAATAATTTTTTTTATAGATTTTAATTTATTTTAATATATATATAATATTTTAAAAAATTAGGATAAGAAATTAAAATAATTTGTCTCTCATAATTTCTCATTTTTAATTCATTTCTCTTTTCTAATATATATATATATATATATATATATATATATATATATATATATATATATATATATATATATAATTAGTTATGAGTCGACTCATAATTAATTATATGAGAAAGGAAATGATCGTGTGAATATTTCTTAATGCATAATAAGGTGTATAGTTTTTTTAATTAAATTTAAGGTGGAAAAATAAGTTGGAAAATTAAATTACACGTTCAATTATTTTAATGAAAAATAAATTGCATAGTTATTTTTGAAATATTTTAAAATTATTTTTAAACTTCAACTTAATTTTCAATTTAAATGTATTTTAAATTTGAAAAAAAAAATAAAATAAAAAACCAACTGATTTCTTTTTATCTTTAGTTAAAAATTAAAGTGATTATTTAATCGCAAATTATTACTTTTAAAAATAACTTAAAAATTATTTTTTTAAATCATTTAAAAGTTATTGTTTAATTAGTTATTTTTTAGGTAAAAAACCAATCAAATCATATTTTTAAGGTATAATTTAATTTATGAAATTTCAACTATTTATATACGACAAATTATGTCGGGTATATGATAATTTGTGAATAACAATGGAACACGCATTTGAAAGACTACTCGAAGAAAAGATAATCGAGCCAGAAGCTTCAAGAATTGATAAACTAGTAATGGGTAGGTGGACAAACTTGATTCGTAAGTACCACCAGTGTAAAGGACATGACACTAATCATTGTTTCACTCTAAAGGACAAGATTCATGACCTGATCGACAAACAGGTCGTTGAGAAACCCGAGGTGAAACGAAACCCATTTCCAAAACACGAGTGAGGGGCACGACAACTAACGAAATGCTCCCCTGTTAAAAAAAGGGAAATTAAACCTTCAACCTCGTTTAAAAGATGTAAATTAAAGTCTTTATCACTTTCTTTGTAAAATTGTTTTAAGCTCACTTGACGGAACTACATACCGACTTGATTCGTCTGTGATGAAAGATACGTAGGCAGCGTATTTTCAAGTTCAATCGAATGTTTATAAAACTTGTATGCCTTGTAAGAATGAATAAGGCTTTGACCCCTCTCACAAAAAAATAATAATAATAAAACAATGATTTTAGGAAACGAGTAAGTGTAGGTTCAAGATCATTATTTCAAAATGATCTCCTTAAAAAAACTCAACCGTTCACTAAAATTCGATTGAAATACATTAGATTGAATTCCTTCTTGTGTTTGACGAATATGAAAAAAAAAGTTAATTCTCGAAGAAAATTTTGTGGAAAAAACAAAAAAAAACCTTTAAGGCTCAATTAAAAGCCACAAAAATGAAAATAATAGAAAAGAAAAAAGTACTTTTGTTAGTTGAGATATTGAAATCACCACATGTTTCTCACTAAGACTCTAGTCTTTATTGCTACGACAAAAACATGTGTGTACCGATTCTATCAGATATACTCGAAGTACTAAAAAATGCTTATGTGTTGGTTAAGGTATTGAAATCACCATTTGTTGCTCACTCGAACCCTAGTCCTAATTGCTACGACAATAACATAAATATATTGATTCTACCAAATACACCATGGTTGCTAAAATGACTCATCGATGTTGAGATATTGAAATCACCACTTAATGTTCATCTCGAAAAAAAGAATTCAAGTGTACCGATTCTATCAAATATACCCTGAGTCAATAAAGCTATATTCAAAACCAAAAGTTACAAAACATTCTCTAAAAGTTATAGAGATGAAATAAATTTAAAAAGATGGGACTCAAAGTATGACCCGTAATAAAAAATCATCACCATCAAAGTATTAATACTTTAATCAATCTCTTTCGAGAAATTCAAAATTCAAAAATAATCGTTAATACACGAGATTGAATTTAAGATTGATGACTTTGATGTCAGAAAGAAGAGAAGAATTGGTATTTAAGACTAAACTCTGAAAATGTTTTGAATCCTAAAAAAAATAGTGATAACTAAATCAAAATTTGTTAGAGGGACAAATGTTTTAATCAAAATTTCAAAACAAAATCAAAATAAGAAGCGATGAAGAAGTACAAGGGGATTAAAAATGCATAACTATTTATATAAAAACCCTTTCGATAAAAGCGAGGGAAAAAAGGATTAACCTTAAAATAAAAAAAAATGTGTTAATAAAAAATCGATATGGGCAACATTTCATCAAATCTCACTAATAGTAAAATGTTTTTGTTATGAGAATCTTGACTTGACGAAAAAGTGAGAAAGGAAATCAACGAAATAAATGTTAATAAGGAATCTTGACCTCTAAAGAACAATCAAGATTTGATTGACATAAAGGAAGTCAATTTGAAAACCTTTGATCTATAAAAAGGTGGACAATGAATAAATTAACGTGAAAAGCGTTAAGAAAGGAATCTTAACTCATTAAAAGACAATCAAGATTTGATTGACATAATAATTGTCAATTATGAAATATCTTGACAAACTTAAAATTATCAATATTTGATTGACATAACAACCTTCAATTATGAAATTATCTTAACAAACCAAAACCATCAAGATTTGATTGACACAATAATCGTCAATTAGAAATATCTTGAAAAAACTAAAATTATTAAGATTTGATTGACAAAATAATCGTCAATCATAAAATATCTTGACAAAATCGAAATCATCAAGATTTGATTGACATAACAATCGTCAATTAGAAAATATTGTGACAAACTGAAAACCGTCAAGATTTGATTGAAACAACAATCGTCAATTATGAAATATATCTTGACAAAACTAAAATCATCAAATTTGATTGACATAACAATCTTCCACTGGGAAATATTTTGACAAAACTGAAAGTATCAAAATTTGATTAACAAAGAAATCATCAATTAAGAAATATATTGACAAACCAAAAACTATCAAGATTTAATTGAGAAAACAATCATCAATTAGAAATGTCTCCATAAACTAAAAACCGTCAAGAATTGATTGACATAAAAAGCGTCAATTAGAGAAAATATTGACTTAAAAAAACCCTGCCATGAATGGATTGATATTGAATTTGTCAATTAAGAAAAATCTTAACTTTTTAAAAATCGTCAAAATTGATTAACGCTAAAAATGTTGATTAAAAAAGGAAAATAAGATAATTAATGTAAACAACGTTAATTAAAAATAAAACAAAAAATACATATCTCACGATAAAATATAAGATCAAAATCTTTTTGCAAAATTAAAGGTTAGTCCAAAACCTAGATAGCGTAGAAAGTTACCTTAAGCCCTAATAGAGTAAATTAATATCTTATAAACACGAAACGGAGTAAGAAGATACCAAAAACTCTAAAAAGAGTGAAAGGATACCAAACCCCTAACAAAGTAAAAAGTTATCCTTAACCCTAACAAAAGAGATAAAAGATATTTAATAATGATGATACATAAGGTTTCATCTCTATTATTTCAATCGACTTTTAAAATAAAATAAAGTGTCTATTAGACAAACTTTGATATTCGTTTTTCAAAATAAATATATTTTTCGAGCTCTCTTAAAGAGGGGCATAGTGTAGACACATAGTATTTACATACCCCAATTTAAATATAAAATATAATAATAACATTTCTGGAAATAATAAAATAAAAGGCAAACAAATGTAAAATAAAAAATAATATTGAGAATATATATATATATATATATATATATAAAGATAAAGAAAATTAAACAGATCAAGTGACTTGTGTTCTTCTTCAACAGATCAAATCATCGATGAGATCCAAGGCAGCCTAATCCAAATCCTTATCTCAAGCATATATATATATATATATATAACAGATAATTGTACATGTATATATACATGATATAAATAATAATAATAATAATAATATAATTATACTAAATGTGATTAATAAAATAAATATAAAAAATAACAAAATTAATCATTATACCTATAAATAAGCAATAATTATATATATACAATGAGTCATAATAATTTGACTAGATAATTACCCACCCTACACAAATATATAAGTAGAGAAAAATATTTACTTTATTTTTCATCTATAAATGAGATGATAATAAAAATAAAATAAATAATTAATTTGCAAATAAAGATCTGTTTGAAACATTTGTGCAAATAAATAAATAAAAACCCAAAAAAATAAAAACAAATTTAAAATATTTATATTTAAATAAAATTTTAAAGACCATTATTTCTCTTAATAAACATTTATAAATTATTATTAAAAACCAACTGAATTCTTTTTATTTTAGATAAAAATTAAAGTTATTATTTAATTGAAAATTATCTTCTTTTAAAAATAACTAAAAATTAATTTTTAAAATAATTTAAAAGTTGTTATTTAATTAAAAACTATTTTTTGTTAGTGAATTATTTTTTAATTAAAAAATAAATCAAATCATATCGATTTAAATTTTAAAATTTCAATATTTTTAATAAATAATACTTAAATCATGTGCAAAAATTAAAAGTGTGAAGCAATAATATTTTAAAATTAGTTAAAAATTTAAAGTAATGACCTTTTTTTACGGACATAGAGGAGTAAAAGTGAGAGTCATTTCTTGAGTTTAATCAAACTCTGAACCAAAAATAGAATCTCTAAACCACGTTTAATTATGTAAAATATTTTTTTAATTTTAGAAAAATTAGATAGCGACTCTATACTCAAAAAGTCAACCTCAATTTATTTAAAATGTCTAAAAATATTTTCTAAAACAAATCCGAGATTAAAAGAATAAATAAAAAATTAAAATAATAAAAATATAGACCCGAGAGATTTCGAGGCATTACAATAGTATATGAATTTGAATGCTCATAACTGTGTGATGTCAGGTTAGTTCTCCTTATTTTCAAAACAATAAAATAAAACAATTTAACAAAATATATGAGAGATAATAAAAATATATATTTCACACTATTTTTTATTTTATAATTAGTTTAGATATAATCATAATTTTATTTTATAATATTTGAAATTAATTTCGTACAAATAATTAGATAAATTATAATAAACAAAAGAAAGGAAGAAAGTTTGTTGTACTGTAAAAAAAAATAGAAAAATGATACAAATTTATATATATTAGTAATTTTATTAAAAATATATATTTCTCTTTGTAATTAGTTTAGATATAATTATATTTTTATTTTATAATGTTTGAAATTAATATTGTAAAAATAAATTTAATGAATTAAGATCAAAGAAAAAAAATAGAAAGTTTGTTACACTTGTAATAAATAAAAATATATGACAATAATTTTATTAAATTTAGAGTGATAAATTGGTCTTTTATTTTAGAGTAATATTTAGTTTTTTTTCACTTTTTAAAATAAGATTGATATTTTAACTTATTATTTTTAATATTTTTCACTTAAGTCTTTAAATGATTATAAATATGAGTTATTAAAAAGATTTATTTTAAATAAGTCTTTTATATATTAAATTAAATGATAAATTAAATTATAAACATTGCTATATATTTTTATACAAGTTCATGTTAAATAAGTTCTAAAAACAATTTTTTTTTTATAAATTTAAAATCATAATATCTATCTATTTATATTTGGGGTATAATTATTGATTATAAATTATACTAATTTTGGAAGAAAAAAAAGATAATACATGAACTGGAAAACAAAAAAAAAAAACTAACTATATTTTCCTAATTATTTTTTTCTACAAGTCATTGTTTTTTATTCATTCTCGTGTAGGAGCCAACCCTTGGAGTCTTTGTTGACATTTCATGAGAGACTTTGTATTAAGAAGCTTAAAAAAATCATCCAATGGTGAAGTATAAATATGTACGTAACTTACTTTGTAATAAACCTATTTGAGCGCTATTTATTATTTGTTATTGCAATTGTTATAAAAAATATTATTACAATTTAAGTTGTGTATCCAATGACATAATATCATCTCTATCTATTTGTTTCAGCTAAAAATAAATAAGTAATTTATTTTGCATTAAGCCTATTTTAGAGTTATTTTGCAACTTGTCTAACAATGTTGATACGAATTCAAATTACAACAATAAAGGGATATAATGTCATATTAGAGTTAATAATTTCAAACTCTATGCTAGTTTCAAATAAGATATAATTATAATATATCTTTTTATTAATTGTTTACAACCCATATTGGTTACTTGTTTTCCTACTTTAAAATAAATTTTATGGTGTAATATAAGTTGTATATGCATATACATATGCAATGAACATCTAAATTAAATGACCAAAACTAATTAAGCATAAAACACTAATTTTCTTTAACGCATTTCCTTCGGATTCATTTTTATTTGACTCGCTTCCTTTCAAGTTAACTTCTCAAAATTTACTTTTCTTCAATTACATTTGAATCATTGAGCTCGTCAGTCATACCATTAAGATCACTTATTGACAACATATAATGACATATTTAGGGGATTATCTAGTTACATAGTTGGCTCCTTTAGTTGATACATCAAATCACCAGTCCATTCTCTCTTTATTTTTCCCTCGCCTTTGTTTTACAACCAACCAATCACCTATCTAATTTGGTTTGCTCGGATAAATAGCAAAGTATACTTATTTACTTTATTGATCTAGAATGAAAGGGTAATATTTTGCATACTTTCGCTTCATCAGCATGCACATAAACATTATTATTCAATTTTGTTTTGTTAGATCTAAAATCTCTTGATCGTCATAAAAACCCTTTAACGAAATACATTGAATGTCTTGTTGCAGGTGTTTTGAGACCAAAAGACAAATAATACAAGAATC
The DNA here is from genome assembly GCF_907164915.1 of Impatiens glandulifera. NCBI lineage: Eukaryota > Viridiplantae > Streptophyta > Magnoliopsida > Ericales > Balsaminaceae > Impatiens > Impatiens glandulifera. The sequence goes on along the minus strand of NC_061864.1, from coordinate 33,287,201 downwards.
CTTTTGAAACTCTAGGACCATGTTCCTCAAAAAATCTATAATATACAAATTTACAATTATTCATATACAAAATATAATACTCAAACACACAACATATCAATTAAACTTGTTTCCTCACCTTACATTGGAACCATGGTGAATTAACGATCTATTTCATCTTCTGATAACTGGCGTTCAAATTACAAAAAAAACCTACATACATGTACCACTCTCAATTTACATGTACCAATCTTATTGAAGATGAATGGATTATCCGATTATAAATTCTTATTACATGTAGTAAGGATCCACCTTTAGGAAATTTAAGAGTATGTAAGTGTGAGCGACCAACGTTTACTGACTATTTAAAGTTAATTAGTTGAAGCGCTACAAGGTCGTCTAAGATAATTGAAAATCGAAATTGGAGCATCATTAATGTTGGCATACCCTTCTGTGTTTCTTTGTTGGTGTCTCCATTTACATTGTATGTTAGATTCAAAATAATATGAGGTAAATGTACATATTTCTTTCAGAATATATGCATTGCAAATTGATGTTTCAATCTTGACTTTGTTCTTTACTTTTTGCTTCACATTCTTCATAATCCTATAAAAAGTACAATACACACGATAAATAAACTTATATTTAACAAAATCAATGTCTTTACATATAATCAATATGTACCTCTCAAATGGATACATTTATTTATATCGAACTGTCTCTCCAATTTTTTCTTCGTATAGTAGATGCATCAATATGTGCTCCATTGAATCAAAATTCGACGGTAAAAATGTTTTTTTTAATTTGCACAGAATTACGAGAATTTCTAATTTCAAGGTCAATATTTTAGAAAATATTCAATGTATTAAAACTTAGATCATGCATGAAATGACTAACATCAGTCAATGACCCCACACAAATTTTGGGGGTAGTGTTTTAAAAGAGATTGGCACCAGCCTTCTTAAAAAAAATATGATAATCATGACCTTTTAATCTAATTAACTTTGTCTCGTCTCTATCAATACATCTACATAAATTGGATACATATCCATCTGAAAATTTCAAAGTTAAGCCATTGAAAATGATACGATTTTCATCTCTCGTCAAAGTGTAAAGCGCCTTATTAGTCCTCATACACGAACTTTGAGTGTCGATTTGTAACTCGGGATGATTGCAAATATAGACCTATCATTCCGAACATTTATGTTGTCTTTTTTGTCTTTCCTTTAACGTTCATAACCATATAGATGATTCTCTCAAATAATTTCTTTTTAATGTGCATAAAATCGAGTTTATGACAAATAAGAAGTTTCCCCTAATATGACAGCTCCAAAAGATGCCCTTCTTCGTCTAGTTATGATATTAACCAAAAAAAGGTGGACTTACGTGAGAATTTTCACTAAAAAACATGTGTTGAGAAATTTTAGACCATATTTCCTCGCCATTTGGCCTAGGCGATGGATGTGTTATTTCCATTGTATTTTTGGTAAATTGCTTTATATCATGTATGTATGAGTGATTTTTTGGCATAAATTGTCTATGTGAATAAAATAACAAACATTCTTATTGTGTTTCAAGTATAAGGATTTTAACTTTTTCATACAAATTGGACACCCTTCTTTTCCATGATACTCCATTTAGACAACATACCATAAGCTATGACATTACTAACACTCCATAATACCATTGCCCTCAAAATGAACGTGTCACCTCGAAATACATTATAAGTAGGCAAACCATCATGCCACAACATTTGTAATTCAACAATTAACAATTGAAGGTAGACATCTATTTTTTTCCGATGACTCTTGGGGCCAGGAATAATTAATAAAATATACATGTGGATTATCTTCATGCACATTTCAAGTGAGAGATTATAAGGTGTTATAATGATGAGTCGCGAATATGACTTTCCAAAATATTTAAACGGGGCAAATTTATCAAAACAAAGACCCAAACGAACATTGTGATCCTCTCTAGCAAACTGTGAGTAATTGTTATTGAGTGTCTAACATTCCTCTCCATTAGAAGGATGCCATATTATCTTATTTTGGGTAACATGACGAGCATGCCATGTCATGTGAGCGACTATCGTGTTCGATGCATAAAATCTCTGTAATCTTTGAGCCAATGGTAAATAAAACTTTTGTTTTTGTGGTGTACATTGATTAAAGTTTTCTTTATATCTAGGAAAGTTGCAAAATTTGCAAGATTATGCTTTATTATCATTCATCCAAAACAACATGCACCAGTCTCTACAAGCATTGATTATAGTAATAGAAAATTCCAAATCTTCCACCAACTTCTTCATAGTATAAAAAGTATGAGATATAACATTATCTTATGATAACAAGGATTAAATGTAGTTAAAATTTAATTAACAACTCTCTCTTACCGATTGTTCTCGAACTTTATATTAAGAAGTTTAAATGTTATTGATAATTTAGTCTCATTAGAATTATGCTACGGTCTAGAAATAAATGTCACGGTCCCAAATACAATTCCAGCACCCTCCATCGGTCCTAGTGTGCACTTGGACTAGATTTATGTTTGTTGTTTTAATATTTTGTTTTACTTTTCCTTTTTGTTTTTCAAACTGAATTCTGTTATTTTCTAGTAGTTGTTGTAACCGAATATTCTAGGGCAAGACATCAACTTCATAAGGTTGATCTTTCTTCCCCAAGGACCCATGAATGGAATAATGAATATATGAAATTACTTGTGAAAGTTTTTCACTTCTTCACCCCCCATTTGTCTATTATGTTTTGATTATTTATTTGGGACCGTTTCTCCATTACAAAACTTCCCGCTACCCTTTGATTATATATTTCCACCCGGTCTTAGAGATCAAGAACTTGATTCTTGAAATCAAGAACCCATAAACACGCCTTACGAAACAATTCGTAACATTCTTGGTATCAGAGTTGGACGATTCTCCAAATGGTAGAAACCCACTAGTAATTAGAAATGGATGCTCTAAACTCCTTAATCGATGGTTTGTCCTAACAATTAGCAGCTACACAGGCCATTTTGCACCAACACATGACTGAATCGGCTACTATGAACGCTACCCTTAAACAACAGATGACTGAATTAAGCAATAACATGGACAGAAGATTTAATACCGTTGAAGGAAGACTTGCAGCGGTTGAAAGTGGTGCGTCTAGAAATGGCCAAGATCCCCGCACCAGACCCTATGAAGATGCTTCTTGCTACGGTCCTCCCCAGAATCAGCCCCACCACCATGGCCAACATTATGTTCCTCCAAAAGTTGATATTCCCGAATTTGATTGGACTAATTTGGAGAGCTGACTCATATTTGCCAAGCAATTCTTTAGGGTGGATAAGACGAATGATGCCACGAACTGAACATTGTCCGCACTCACTTTTTAAAAGAGGCAATAATGTGGTATGACTCATATTTACAGAACCGCAACCATATGGAGCCTTGTCGTGGGATGTATTCAAGAGAGATCTCTTGCGGCGATTCGGTCCTTCCATACACGACACCCACATGAGACAATGATGAATCTGAAGCAGGTCAGCACTGTCCAAGAAGCAACATGCGCGTCCCTAATGAGCAGCAAACCCTTGTACATCGCTGAAGCACCGCTGCTTCCCAAGTCATCCAATATTAACACGTCTTAACCAAGCATCAAATCCAAATTATTCATGGACTCGGCTCATCAGCAAGAACCCATCCAAGAACCCACTCAAGAATCATGTTTTGATGATCCACCTTTGTTGCTTGAGACGGGGGATGAACCAACAATTTCTTTGCACACATTCACGGTATTGTAGGGTATTCCTTGGTCGTAGGTCAACATAATACAAGACAACCAGTTGAAAAAGACCTTGGAAAATAATAATGTTGCTGCGATGGTGCAAATAAAGAGTAAGCACGAAAGCCAATTTGTTTCACTTGTTTTGGAAGACACTCCTGAAAATTTTCAGCACATAATCAAAGGGTTCAATCAGCTATTCCAGCAACCCAACAACCGACCACCAGCCAAGAAGGTAATTAGAAGACATGACTATTTTGTTACACCTATATTGCTGGTCCGGAAAAAGAACTGGGCTTGGTTGTTTAAAGACACTCTAAAGTATAATCGGAAGAAAAATGGCCCTTTTGCTGTACCTGGCGTGCTGGGCCGAAGGAAGGATTGGTTCTGGATTTTTAATAACACCCTAGTGTTTGATCGGAGCTGGAAGAAATTATTTTTGCACTAGGTCCTGGAGACATTGCAGCAACAAAGGTCAGCTCTCAGCAACAAAAAAACTCGACTTTGGGTGCACACAAATTTCTCACATGGGCAAAGTGGAGACTGATGACCTGGAAAAGCTAAAGGGCACAAGGTTCCAGCCAGTTTCACTATTGAAAAGGTGTTACTGAAGGCTTTTAAAGAAATGCGGTCCTATGCTCCGACCCTTGCTGAACCTACTGAAATCCGACCGAAGCAAGAGAAAATAGTTTTCTTTGAAGATAGGGGCATGCGCATTAGAGGCTAACCAAGCCACAGTCTTTTCGTCGAGTGCAACAAATTTTGAAGAGGGAGATAATGCTACGGTCTAGAAATAAATATCACGGTCCAAAATACAATTCCAGCACCCTCCATCGGTCTTAGTGTGCACTTGGGCTATATTTCTGTTTGTTATTTTAATATTTTGTTTTGCTTTCCCTTTTTTGTTTTTCAAACTGAATTTTGTTATTTTCTAGTAGTTGTTGTAACCGAATATTCTGGGGCAAGACAACAACTATATAAGGCTGATCTTTCTTCCCCAAGGACCCATTAATGGAATAATGAATATATAAAATTACTTGTGAAAGTTCTTCACTTCTTCACCCCCCCATTTGTCTATTATGTTTTGATTATTTATTTGGGACTGTTTGGTATAGACCAACATTATTTCTCTTCTCACCCTTGGTTCTTCTATCCCAAATTCTCCATTAGAAAACTTTCCTCTGCCCTTTGATTATATATTTTCACCCGGTCCTAGAGATCAAGAACTTGATTCTTGAAATCAAGAACCCATAAACACACCTTACGAAACAATTCGTAACAGATTACTTGGCCAAATCGGTTGATATGTCGCGATCAATGCTTTCCAAAAAAAAAATCTAATAAAACATGTATGTCATTTGGACTAGAATTAGAACTTTCATGTGGTACATTGGGATGAAAACTGTTAGGATCGGGGACGCCCTTGGAGGACCGGGGTGTTTCCGGTTTTACGAAGGGTGGCCGCTTACACAACACACAACACTTTAGTGATAGTCCGGTTAGAGACTATGACTGTTCTTAGCACTACACAAACTGTTACAGACTCTTGAACCGGGTTTAAGGGCGGAAATGTCTATTTCAGGCTGAATCAACGTATGCGACTTTAGATGATGTTTTAGTAGGAGTCGGTTTTATGGATATGAGTGACCGGTTTTCGGAGTACGATTGGTTTGAGGTTAGGTTAAGTAAGTAAGTAATGAAAGCAAAAGAAAGAACACGAGACAAGAATTTTATGGATGTTCGGAGCAAACCCTCCTACGTCACCCCTTCTTCTCAGGTTATGAGAAGGATCTCCACTAACTTTTATAGTTACAACAACACTGCCGGTCGAGCCCAACTTCGCTACTCGCCGGTTACACCAACTCACTCTTTCATGTAATACAATAACTCAACGCAAGACAATATAGGAAGCTTCCGGTTTTAGACACACCGGTTTGAAGATTTGTAACAGTTTATCTCTCTAACTTATTGCTTTTATGATTCGTTTTTCGTAATCTGTAACTGCATTAAATGAGGACGTTTCATCTTCTTTTTATAGCTGAGAAGAGCCAACGGTCACTTTCTTCTCTCTCCTCTGGATTGGTTGATCATTATCACGCCGGTGCAGAGAGGTTGCTTGCACGCTTCACCTTCCTCAACACTTGGCAATCATGCAGACACCTCTGAGTGTAGGATGACATGACCAGGACCGGTTTGCATTTTGGACATACCGGTTTGCATTTTGGACATATGGCAGACATGCACTTAGTGTGTTTGCATTTTGGACACATGGCAGCTCTTACATATTCCCAAGGAATATTGTAATAATTATCTTGCCCCATGCCTGATTTCTTCTCTTACATATTCCCAAGAATATTTTGTTTGTCTTAACACGTCTTCAAGATATTCTTCTCTTACATATTCCCAAGAATATTTTGTTTGTCTTAACACGTCTTCAAGATATTCATATTTTTTGAATCCGTTCCGGATTTCTGCACAAGGATTTCATCTCAAACCTGAGAGTATTTATTAGCCGGAGCTGAGGGCAATTAATGACCGGAGCGACTGCATTTAATCAACCGGAGCATTTATGACTGGAGCGACTGCATTTAATCAACCGGAGTATTTATGATTGGAGCAGCTGCATTAAGTGTCGGTTGACCGAAGCCTTCTTTCATTAAATGCCTGTTTGACCGATCTCCTAACTGAACTCCAGTTGACCAACCGGTTGACTGAACTTCTTGGACGAACCGGTTGACCGATCTCCTAACTGAGCTCTAGTTGACCAACCGATTGACTGAACTTCTTGGCCGAACCGGTTGCTTTTACTTCAAACCGTTGCTTTTACTTCAAACCGAAGTCAAACAACCGTATATATATTTCCAACCGAATGGATTTTGCTCAATTTCACTGAAATAGCAAAACTTTAAATATTATTTGCAGCCAGTGGGATTTGATCACTGATCACCTGTGTGACAGACAAAGGTGTTTACCACTACGCTACAACAACTTCTTATTATATTTAAACCAATTAATATACTTGATATAACTTACCGGTTTAACATATATATTTGAACTCATTAAACTTTTCATAAGTTATAACAATTATTTTCTAACAATTTCTCCCTTTTTGATTATTTAGAATAAATATTCAAAAATTGTAATGTGTGGCCGGTTTGAAAATTAACTTACTTAATTTTTTTTTATCAATTTCTCCCTTTTTGATTATTTAGAATAAATATTCAAAACTTGTAATGTGTGGCCGGTTTTTAAAAATCTTATATTTGTTTGGCCGGTTTTAAAGAGCTTATATTTGTTTGGACGGTTTTAAAGAGCTTATATTTGTTTGGCCGGTTTTAAAGAGCTTATATTTGTTTGGCCGGTTTTAAAGAGCTAATATTTGTTTGACCGGTTTTTTTTTTTGGAAAAACGGTTTGGTTTAAAGAATTTTTTTTTTATGTAAGTTTTGTAATCTAACAATCCTAAAATATTTCTAAGGGAAGAAAACTTAGACTCGAGAAGTGGCTTTGTGAGGATATTACCCACTTCATTCTTGTTCCCTTCATGTGATGTGTTCGTCAGCAGCCGGCTGTCCAGATGCCATGTTGTCTCTTCCAAGCTTCTGTCTTGATTTACCTGCATTCATAGACAATAGAAAATTTGGTCCCCATTTTTCTTTGGGTCCATGGCTTATTAATCCCTTGGGAATCCATACTTTGATTATTTTGATGGATTTTCCGTTGTGTGTATGTATAGTATATCTACCTGATGATGATTTAACTTTAAAAGATGTTTTTCGGTAAACATCTCTAAACTTTCGGTCAAAATTTTCTTTTTCATACAAACTGGCTGCCCTTCTCTCAGGTTTCAGCCAACTTGAAGTTGGTTTTACATAAATCATCTCATCCTTTGAAGTTAAAACATTACAGCTTATAATTTCTTCCTTGAGCTTCTCATTCACAGATGAGATCTCATTTATTGAAACATCAACCTCTTTGATTTGAGATGAACATTTTGAACTATCATATTTAATTTTTGAAATAGTTTGATTAAGGGATTTTGACAGTTTTCTATACTTAATGACCATGTCATTTAGTGCAGTAATTAGATCATCTCGTGTAAAATCATCAAAGGAGAGATCAAATACCTCAGATTCTTTCTTAGCCGTGAAGTAGGTTTCAACTTTATCATCATTGTCGATGGATGATGAGTCGTCTGAATCGCTATCGTCCCATTTTCCCTTGCTTTCAGCAGCCATTAGAGTCTTATGCTCTTTCTGGTTCTCCTTTGTTTGATCACTACCTTCAAACAGTTGGATCAACTTTTCCCACACTTCTTTTCCCGTTTCGCATTCCATGACTTTCTCGAAAGTGTTGTTATCCAAAGATTTGAAAATATGTCTAATGCAATGGTTGTCTAGGTTACTTCTTCTCCTATCTTCAGCCGTCCATTCTTCCGTCTCCTTGTTAATCTTTATCGGACCCTCCTTTAGGATGGTGCTCATTTCATCATCCAACGTGATCAGATGTAAATACATCTGAACCTTCCAGCCGCTAAATGCCTCAATGTTTAGCATAAGTGGCCTATCGCTGTGGGTCATGCTTCCCATCTTCTTCGGTTGCTTGAGTGCTAAGAACCTCGCTCTGATACCACTTGTTAGGATCGGGGATGCCCTTGGAGGACCGGGGTGTTTCCGGTTTTAGGAAGGGTGGCCGCTTACACAATACACAACACTTTGGTGATAGTCCGGTTAGAGACTATGACCGTTCTTAGCACTACACAAACTGTTACAGACTCTTGAACCGGGTTCAAGGACGGAAATGTCTGTTTCAGGTTGAAGCAACGTATGCGACTTTAGATGATGTTTTAGTAGGAGTCGGTTTTATGGATATGAGTGACCGGTTTTCGGAGTACGATTGGTTTGAGGTTAGGTTAAGTAAGTAAGTAATGAAAGTAAAAGAAAGAACACGAGACAAGAATTTTATGGATGTTCGGAGCAAACCCTCCTACGTCACCCCTTCTTCTCAGGTTATGAGAAGGATCTCCACTAACTTTTATAGTTACAACAACACTGCCGGTCGAGCCCAACTTCGCTATTCGCCGGTTACACCAACTCACTCTTTGATGTAATACAATAACTCAACGCAAGACAATATAGAAAGCTTCGGTTTGAAGATTTGTAACAGTTTATCTCTCTAACTTATTGCTTTTATGATTCGTTTTTCGTAATCTGTAACTGCATTAAATGAAGACGTTTCATCTTCTTTTTATAGCTGAGAAGAGAGCCAATGGTCACTTTCTTCTCTCTCCTCTAGATTGGTTGATCATTATCACGCCGGTGCAGAGATGTTGCTTGCACGATTCACCTTCCTCAACACTTGGCAATCATGCAGACACCTCTGAGTGTAGGATGACATGACCGGTTTGCATTTTGGACACATGGCAGACATGCACTTAGTCGGTTTGCATTTTGGACACATGGCAGCTCTTACATATTCCCAAGGAATATTGTAATAATTATCTTGCCCCATGCCTGATTTCTTCTCTTACATATTCCCAAGGAATATTTTGTTTGTCTTAACACGTCTTCAAGATATTCATATCTTTTTAATCTGTTCCGGATTTCTGCACAAGGATTTCATCTCAAACCTGAGAGTATTTATTAGCCGGAGCTGAGGGCAATTAATGACCGGAGCGGCTGCATTTAATCAACCGGAGCATTTATGATTGGAGCGGCTGCATTTAATCAACCGGAGTATTTATGACTGGAGCGGCTGCATTAAGTGTCGGTTGACCGGAGCCTTCTTTCATTAAATGCCTGTTTGACCGATCTCCTAACTGAACTCCAGTTGACCAACCGGTTGACCGATCTCCTAACTGAACTCCAGTTGACCAACCGGTTGACCGAGCCGGTTTGACCGATCTCCTAACTGAGCTCTAGTTGACCAACCGGTTGACTGAACTTCTTGGCCGAACCGGTTGCTCCAGTTGACCAACCGGTTGACCGACCAGTTGACCGAGCCGGTTTGACCGATCTCCTAACTAAGCTCTAGTTGACCAACCGGTTGACTGAACTTTTTGGCCGAACCGGTTGCTTTTACTTTAAACCGAAGTCAAACAACCGAACGGTATATATATTTCCAACCGAATGGATTTTGCTCAATTTCCCTGAAATAGCAAAACTTTAAATATTATTTGCAAAGGTGTTTACCACTACGCTACAACAGCTTCTTGTTATATTTAAACCAATTAATATACTTGATATAACTTAGCGGTTTAACATATATATTTGAACTCATTAAACTTTTCATAAGTTATAACAATTATTTTTTAACAAAAACTATAGGTAATATCAAATATCATTGACTCATATGCATTTAAACTTTTAGTTTGTTGCCTTCATTCATTAATTCCTCGACTTTGCTTTTTCTTGGATATTGGAAGACATTTAAGTTTTGCATTTTTTTCATTGATATACAACGTATAATAGTTATTCATAAATCCAAACTTGATTAAGTGGAAATAATTTTTTGAATACAACACTTAACGCAAGGACACCGAATCATTAAGAACTCAAAATCCTCACCATTGTAGATTCAGTTCTCTCAAGTTCCCAAATAATAATATTTTTAAATTAATACATAAATGAATACACTAAATCTTACCATGGGAGGAGTTGTTTTCTGTTTGTTGTTGGAAATCTATTCAAACATAAGCATAAATATAGTTTTTTAGTCGAGAATTGATCTGATAACACCTAAAAGAAAATAGTTTGAGACGCTGTGATGGACTATTCAGGCAGTATCAAAGCTTTGAGTTAGTTTTATTATATTAATGATTACATAAAAATAATTACACATTGTTAATGGAACTCACATATTTGACACCAAAAATACTTACTAAAACTTACCAATAATACTTAACTATCTAGCGTCAATACTATTATTGATAGAAACGTGTTTGATTTTGAGGTCGAAAATCGATAATCTAAGAACAAAGCAACAAATTGTGTTTGATTTTGAGAAGAGAAGTGGTTTGAAGAGAGAAATAGAGGAGGTTGGAGAGATAGATTGATCAATTGAAGCAAAACATCTCGTTTAGATGATCAGATAAATGGGAGAACATGTGGGATAGAGGGTGAGACACTAGTTTTTCAATCATTTGAAAACATTTATGTATGCAAATTGGATCAGTTGTGACCAATGCCCCAGTGGCCTCTCACAGTGAGGGGTAAACGATTGATTATTAGAGCTTGATTGGTTTGAGGTATTCAAATAAACTTGATTTTTTTTAAAAAATATTTGTTAAACATATAAATTTGAATTCTTTTTAAAAAATATTAAAATTTTATTAATACATAATGATAATGTTTTTTTACATATTTTTAAATTGAGTGATGATTTCTTTTGTTATTATGGTCAGATGTTTTTAAAACTTAACCAAACAAGGCTTTAACTTTATTTAGTTTTATATTTTGATAGTTAATATACTATTTTTTAGTTTTAAATTTTGATAGTTAATATACTATTTTTTTTTTATAGAATTAACCATAATTTAAAATATAAAATTAATAATGTAATTTTAGAGAATTGTAATGGAATTTTTCCACAAACACATTCTTCAAATTCTCACATCTCTTTTTTTAAACTAATTTACTCTTTTTTTAATCATTTAAATATGTTGTTGACCCACCACTATCATTATTCTTCAAATTCTCACCTCTCTCCCAAAGAGCTTGTTTGATTTTGTTTTGGTGCTTTTTTCTTTTGTTCCAAATTTTTTTTTTTTCATATATATATAAAGAAAGTTATTTGAGTCTTTAGTTACTAAATTTGGTTTATATTTAAAATTTAAATTTAATAAATAAAATATTTTAATATTAATTTTAATGAAATAATTAATTTGATAGTTAAAACGATACTTTCAAATTTTTTGTGATATAGTGAAATAATGAGTGTATTATTAATATTAAAAAATCTCAAATTTGGTGTAATATTATCTTAAAAAAAGTAAATTATTTTTATTGTATAATATTTATAATTAAATAAACAAAAATATATATTTAAAATAGAAATAAAAAATTTAATAACCAAATTAATAAATTAAAAATCAATTTTATAAATTAAAATCAATTTTAAGTTACACTTAATCATACAAAATATAATAAAAAATAATTCAAAAATAATTTATCAAAAATATTTCCAAATACAGCGAATATAAATTTAGTTAATTATGAATAATAGATTTAATATATATAAAAGAATTATTTTCTTTTGTTGATAAACATTTGGGTAAACACATAACCGAATAGACCCACAAAAATCCACTTTTCCATGGCATCTTTTCTCCTTTTTTTTAACTACTTGCATATATATGGTCTAACTTTAATTAATTGCATATTGTCCTTCTCATATCTCCTCCCCCTTCTCTCTCTCTTAAACTAGAGAATGCCAAAGAAATATCACGAGCATAAAGATGGAGATGAAGGCCTTTCCATGTCATGTTACCTTCATCCAAAACAAGTTCTTGAAGGAGTTTGTCCTCTTTGTTTGAATGAAAGGCTTCTCGTTTTGTTCTCTGCAAACAAGAAAGGAAAAGAAGAACAGATTAATGACAACCCATCTCCTAACACAAAGATCTTTGATTTGGGCTCCATTCTCAACCGTTTCGAGTTGAAACCAAAACAAGAAACCAAGAACCTCAAAACCCACATCGATCGATCGCCCACTCCAGAAGGTCAGTCAAATTTCTAGGCATTCTTTGTGATCCAATTTAATATATATTAAAGGGTGTATTAGTATTCTAGAGACTTGTTTCATATCTATCCATATTTAATTAAATTAAGTCTAATGTCATCAAATACAAGGTGGTTTTGTGAATAAAGAGAAATGTTTTCTAATACCCAAAAGTCTCCATCTTTACCATCTCTTTTTTCTATGATCAACCCTTTTTCTAAAGTCGAAATTAATTACCATCTTATTGAATGTCTTCAAATTGTGGTAAAAAGAACTTAACAAAAGAAGTTAAGGATAAGTTTTAAGACATAGCATAATACTACGAGGACCTTTTAAAAATACATATGGGCATATGGCCATATAGCACTCATCCAATTTGTCACTTTGCCTTGTCTTTATCAATTAAAGTATATAGACAAAGTTGTGGTCTCATTTTAATTTTGTGTTTCTTTTTTTTGTAGATTCCTTTATATCAATTAGATTTGGAGATAATGGAGTAGGATCATGGGAGAAAAACAATCCAACTTCTAAGATGTTGTCTCTCGATCATGTGAAGCCGCGTTCCACAATGAGGTGGCAAAAGCAGATTTGTCGCCTATTTCGACTCGCAAAATGGAAGAGACCCGACAAAGATATATGTCATGCGGAGAAAACAATGGAAGGGATTGTGAAGGGGAGGAATTTGACTTTCAGAGCGTCGGTGTGAATTATTAATATTGTTGGAAGCAATAACAAGTATATATGTTATAAATAAATTAAGTTGGAAATGAATCGGGAACTATAAATGATCGAGATGAAAAACTATGACAAGTACATGGTTGGTTTGTTTGTTTTTGTATGTATGTAGTAGGGACCTATGTGTTTGAGACAAGAAAACTTGTAGGGAAGAGATTTGTCCTAAAGATTATATATAAGCTGTTGGCCTTTTGTACTAGGACCATAATAAGGGAGGACCATTATATATATATATATATATATATATACACATATATATGCAATATTGCACCTTGGATTCTTGGCATCAAAGTTTCTTATGGGTTGTAAGAAAATGACATGACATAAATGCCATAGGCAACTTTATTATAGCCAAACAAATATAATTTGCTTTAAATATAATATTTTGCCCACGGCTAATATTTGTTGTTGCTTTTAAATGAAAGAAAACATATACATATATTTTTGTTGGATTTTCTTTTTTCTTAGAAGAAACATAATCTTTATTCGGTTCCTTTGTTATTTGATAAGATATCCACAAAAATATACAAATCACACAAACTCACCAGCACTAAAATTGTGGTTGAGCACAACAATTCTTTTCTCATAACCTAATGCAAGGATTTTATAATTTATCGAAACTCACATAAGGACCCTATTGGGCAAGGGTGATACTTCTTAAAAAAATTAAAGATCGCGATTTCGATTTTCATTTAGAACATTTTAAGTTAAGAGAATATTTTTTTTTTTAACTCAGAACCAACTTAACGACTTTTTGTTCGTAACTCAGTAAGAGTTTTTTGCCATAACTCAACATAATCAAATACCATTTCAAACTCTCATTCACTGCATCACTCAATTTATTAAAATATTAAAATATCTTCTATTTAAAATATAAAAAAAATTATTTTATAATTATATATATTAATACTCTTAAAATCTTTTTACAAAAAAAAATCTCTAAATCATTAATTTTTAAATAATATAAGTTATTTAAATAACCTATTAATAACCTTTATCGGATAACCCTAAGATGTAAAAAAAATAATCATAATTTATATCAAAGTAAAAATATATAATAAGTTGTAACATTACTCAATCCTTATCATTTCAATTTTTTGTTGTCATAATATCTATAAATATAAAAACAAACAAAATATAAATATTTAAATTAAACTAAACAGGGAATTAACCTAAGTTACCTAATTAAATTAATAAATAATTAAACAATATAAATCTTAAAGTCATTAAAAAGAAAAATACTAACAGCTTGAACATAAATTAAATATAGGTTTCAATTGTTATATATATAAAAAAGATTAAAAAAAATTGGGGTGAGGTGGCGGGTACCAGGGGATGGTTGCCTACTTCTTAGATTAGGTGTAATAAAATGTTAAAAATTTGTCTCAAAATTTGAATATTATATAACTTTAAGTTCTTATATTTTTTACGCTAAAATATTATATATTTCTATATTTAAAAAATTTTTAATTATAACATAATTTTTTTTATAATTATTCAACTCTCGACCTTAATATAGATTATAATCGTAAACATGAAAATTTGAAATACCCTAATTTATAAATAATATTATTAAATTATAATAATATAAAAATAATATTTTAAATTTCAAATTCAAATTTATAAAAAAAGTGATTATAAAAAATTAAATTAGGGTTAATTATGGTAATAATTAGACCTAATTAGAAAAAAAAATAAAAAAAATAATTTGAAGTTAAAATATTGTATTTATTTTACCAAAATTAAATTTAAGAACGGGTTAAAATTATTTAATTATGATTTTAAACATAAATTATGTTTAATTAATGGCATAAAATAGTTACATAAATACTCCAAAATACCCAAAAATTCTAAAAAGAAAAATAATGAACATAATTTTTATTATATTTCTAAAATATTTTTTGTGTGGAATTTTTGGTGAAGAAAAACGCAAGAAAGGGATTAAAATTAATTTCAAATAAACTTTTACAAAAAATTAAGTTGATAATCGGATGTAGCCAAAAATGAGAAATTAAATTGTAGTAGGATCCTAGTCCATCAGATGAGCACCTGAGAATCATCAAATGCCTAGGAGGACACCACGCACCCCGCTGTAGCGGAAGCACGTGCACGCCTGGTCTACACGAGATCAACTAACAAGACGTCAAGCCCGTTAGCTGAAACGCCCAAATGCGGACGAATTTCCAACAGAACGCAACAATGCATTCTGTTGTTAAACAAAATGATGCCGTTTTGACTCTTATTCTTTTCCGCTATAGAGGATCGCCGGAAATGCGACCGATCATCGTCGATTCTTTCAAAAGTTCCAGCTCATCCGTTTCTCAATCTTATTCCTTCGTTTTCCACCCTCGTGCACGTTTCCTCTCCGCCATTATTTCACCTAAGCCTATAATCTCTACCTTAGCCTAGAACTAGGTTGCCAAAGATAAGAATCAATCTAGGGATAAGAACTTCAATGGAGAAATTGAAGTTGAATTATTCCACCACAACCGACCTAGCTAAGTATAGATACTCCCTAAGTGTTAAGTTTCAATATCATCTAACAATTATCAAATATCACAATGTAAATTAAAGAATCAAAGATTCTGGCCAAACTGGATTTTTGTAAAATCTTTTCCGGCAATCAAAGCTTTGATCTAGGTTTTGCAAAAGCTTTTAATATATCCTTAGACTGTTCTCCAACTGTTGGTAAACTTCCAAATCTTTTATAATTCGATTTGTGATTGAAAATTGGTTTTTACCAAGTTTGATCGGTTTGAACTGTTCTAGGGTTCAATTGTGTGATTTCTTTGTTTAGAATCAATCCTTACATGATATATGAACTTTCTGTTGAAAGAGATTTGATCAAATCAACCTAAAACAAAAAATTAAAAAATTGGTTTGAAAATTTGGATTTTTTGAATTTGATGTTTTTGAGCTTCATGCTTGAATTTTTGATTAAAATAGTTCTAATCATGTTTGTAAACATGTTAGGATGATTTTCATATCATTGTAACAATATCTCCATCATGTTTGATTTAACTGAAATTTTGAAAAAAATGGATTTGAATTTCGTTTTCAAAAGTTGTTACAGAGTTTGAATGATGTTCTTGTTTTGGTCGTGTTCGAGTATGTTCATCATTTCATAGCTAATGGAACAAGAATTAGGCATTGAGATTGTCTAATTCAAAAGATTCCAAATTTTGAACTAAAATAGTTTTTAGAAATTTATCTTTTTAGAGATCGATAGATCGTGATTAGGATTAGGGCTTTAATCCCTACTATCATATGAGTTGATTACAACTTATAGATAATGATTTCATGATCTATATAAAAAGTTACAAGACCTGCAATTCTTAACCAATTCAAGAACACTTGGTCCCCGACGACCGCGTCTTGTAGGATCGGGACCGAGAAACAAGATCGATAATCCTCAGTCTAGACCGAGACCGAGGACCGGGGAAATTGACCTAGGACCGAAACCAAGGATCGATGTTCTTGATTTAGGACCGAGACCTTAGGACCAATGTTCTTGAGAAAGGATCGAGGGATCCGACCAAGGATTTGACTCGGACCCAGACTCCTAGGTACCACGACCGAGGAAGCTAGACCTAGGACCGAGCCTCCTAAACTTAGGACCGAACAACTTGAATTTCGGACCGAGCCTCCCGAACCCAGGACCAAAACCTCCGGTCCCTTGACCAAGTGTCTTGAGCCCTGATCCAGACCATCTTAGTCTAGACTGAGACACTCAAGCCCAAATCGGTTAAAACTGAAACCATACCTTAGGACTCTAGTCCTAGGGGCCTGTTTGGTTCCACTTTTCCAAATTCAAAATTATTTTTATAATTTTGGAACCCCAATCTCTTTTCCAATAATCCCGAAAGGTTAGAAAATTATATTTAAATATTTTTAGGATTTTTCCCAAACCAATATTTTAACTAAGGCTCGTTTGAAATTTATTTTTAAATTCTAACACTTTTTTCAGGTGTTATACATAATCTTATATAGGTATACCTTTTTAAAAAATTTTGTACAAATATTTATGTAATAGCCATACTTTTATTTATAATAGCGTGAAAGCTTTTCCCGAGCGTAACAAAAAAAACGAACCCCTTATAAAAACTCTGGTATAAAGTACGTTTATACACGTATACCATTTTTATTGATTTTTCTAAAATCATTTGGCGACTATATTTTCAAATAAATAATCTTTTAAATTAATTATAATTTTTTAATTTAAACCAAGTTTTAATCAAGTTATTTGATCCCTAGATTATTAAAATTTGAATATAATTAATTTTTAAAGGCTCTAGTTATTCTCAGAATCCTTTAAAATAATGTTTTATTTCAAAAGGATATCTGACATGCAAACCAAGGTTGAAACACATTGAACATCAAGTCATCCTACGATATTCTCTATATTGTTATGTGTCATCCAAACACATGCTAAGCTGCGAGGGAGCGATTTCCGGGGTTACAATAATACTATGCTTTTTTTTTGGATTTTATAAATACTTCAAATCTAATCAAATATAATTTTATTACTCTTCTCATCAATCACATTATTTAATTTTTAAATTAAAATATTAAAATATATTTTTTTTATTTTAAAAAATAAAATTTATCAATATATATTAATATCTTGTCATTCATTTACTTAAAAGAAAAAATCAATTTTCTTAAATTATAATTTTTAAATAATACTAAAATTATTTAAAGAACCCATCACCGAATGCTTACTTCCGGTTATGTATCATAATTTATTATATGGTTTGTACTATCGTTTTATGATTTTTTAAATATAATTAGCATAGTCACTCACTTGCGTGGTTAAGAATTAATCGAATAAATTAAGTAAAATTAATAAGTTAGGTTATAATTTAATAATTATATTTTTAATTTAAAATTAATAATTAAAATTTTAAACAAATATTTAATAACTTTTAAAATAAATTAACAAATATTATAAGACAAAAATTAATAATAAAATAGAAAAATAAATTACATAATTAAATAATTATATTCCATAAATATTTTATCCCATTTTAGATTAATTTATAATATTAATTTTTTTAATACTCAAATTAACATACAAAAATATAAAAAAAAAGAAAGACAAAAATTATAACAAAATAAATAAATAATCACATCAAACTTATATGGTTTGATTGGACAAGATAAAATGTTAAAACTTAAAATTGATACACCGTACATTTATTTTACCTCATTTTAATTGTGTTTGTCATTATTTTGTCAAATATTTTACATAATTTTTTAAATTACCATATATATTTGTTAAACTAATTATAAATTAAACCTAAAATCACATATTAAGATATCCTACACATATTATCCTTTAAGGATTTTCATTATTAATGACATTCGAACTACATTCTTTTATATCCTCAAATTTCACCGGTTTTTCTTCAATTCAACTAATTCAAATTCACATATTCATGATATTTTATCCTTCAAAAATTTTATTATATCATTCGAACCACCAGTCTTTCATCCCCTTAAATTTGCACCACCATACCCCAATTTCTCTAATTAAAATTCACATATTTTATTATATCTTATCCTTTAAGGACTTCCATTATTAACAATCACTTTTCCCTTGATTACTTTAATTTGAATTTACATATTTTATCATATATTATCTTTCAATGATATATTAACGACGCTCGAACAATCATTCTTTCATCCTCAAATCTCGAGTTTGAAATGTTAATTATTTAACCATTAGACCACTTGTTAATCATTTTATTGAATAAAAAATAAAAATATAATGAATACAACCATAATTTTATAAATAATAGATATGTAGTAAAACTTTAGATTAAAATATTTTTTAAATGTATTATATAATTATATATTATAATTTTTTTTGTTTGGAAAAACGGTTAAAACCATTTTATTAAAATCACAAAAGATGGAGGGTCAAAAATCAAATCTAGATAAACCCTAGCTATGATTAAGGATGACAATCAAAAGACTCTAAAAAAACTAATTAGTAGCATTCATACATTCTAAAAAAAAGAGATTACAAACAGAAAAGACTACATTCAAACCTAAGTATCCCATCCTAGGATTTTCACATGCCTTTTATTTTCTTTGAGATGCATTTTCCCCTTCCCCTTTCTCTTCCTCTTCCTCTAACGATAAAATGAGATTGCATTGAAGATGATGATGGGTATTGTTGATTCTCATTTTGAATTCTCTCTTTGTACGAGTCCGTTCTGATTTGATAGAAAGAATTATTTCTGAGAATTTTAGGGTTTTACCTTTGTTATCTTCAGCTTAAATTTATGTATTCTTGTCTTCATTATCTTTAGCTTCGACTTCATACTCCACATCAGTTTTGGAATCTTCTTTATCGGCTTTAGAATTCTCTATTTCAGCTTTGAAATTCTAGGTGTTTTCCTTTTGAGTTTCCTCAACAACAACTTTATGTTCATCTTCCATTTTTATCTTAATCCTTTGTATTAAAGAAAATTTTATTTTCTTCTTCACCTTGATTCCCTTTACTTTACTTTCTTTCTTTCGCTACTTTCCTTTTTCTCAGAATCCTTCTTGCTTTCTTCCTCTGTATTTTTCTCATTTTTGTCTTTTTTTATCATTATCCTTAACTTCCACAATATGCTCTTCCATTCTTGATTCTTCCATTTCATTTTCCCGCTTTTTTTTGCTTCCTAGGCTTTCATGATTTTCTGTTCTTCCTCAATTGTTTTTGCACATTTAGTACTAACACGTTGGAAAGTATTGCAGAAAGCACACCTGTTTGGCCTCCATCATATGAGATTTCCATGATTGTGAGTTTCCATTTCTATCAACAACTGTCATATTCTTTGGCAGTGTACTT